>NC_140958.1:68207675-68575175 GCF_014529385.1 Adiantum capillus-veneris | reverse complement strand
AAGAGCATGCATGAGTTCTATATTGCTATATTATTATACCGGTCATAGTGTACTGGTCTTAGATTTTCAGTGCTAGTACTGGTGGTATACCAAAGAATCTTTTCAATTTACAAAAGACACTAGAAACTATGTCAATGAAAAGGTGGTATAATTCCTATTCATAGTACAGAACTTTATAAACAAGTATCAAGAGCCTGAATAAATAAAAGTCCACCATCTTCAAGTCAAGGAGCATTGAAAACCATAGTTCAGAAGGTAACCCTCACCTAAGGGTCAGAAGAAGTAGCCCACTATTCCCATAACAGTCATACATTGACTTAGTATAGTCAAGAACATGCATGAGTTCTACTACCATATCAAAGGTGAATCTCAACACAACCAAGCAGTTTGGACAGTAGTCCATATTGGAGACAAAGTCATCTGAGATTGAGTCAGAGTAGATAGCTCCACAATAGCTTACTTGTCTTTGCCTTTTGCCATAGAGACAATAACACACACCCCCTTGCGAGTTAAATCCTCACAATCTCAAGGCACAGACAACCTTTCACTAGTACACACACACTACAGACGCACGCTTGTACCAATGCTAAGTGAGCATAGAAGCTCACCTTTTATAGGCTTCGTTGCCAGTAGCCACATTCCACCTATGCTCACCTTTTATAGGCTTCGTTGCCAGTAGCCACATTCCATTCATAGTATCAAGGTGAGTCCATCTTCAAGAGGGGGAAGAACGAACATCGTCGCCTTGTACACACACACAGAATTGTCTTTGAGGTTTGGCATCACTCTTAAGGGGTATTGTGTGTTGAGAGTTTTTTGGATCTGTTCCCTTGAGATCCTTGTATAACCATGCAAATACATCTCTATATTGTCGGAGCGTTGCTATCAATAGTTTGTCTTCTTTTTGTGTAAGGTCAATGGCAATGTATGACGGCTTGGGTTTCTCTCCTAGTTCTAGTAGGCCTATACGCTTGGCTTTTTCTGGCCCATCGTATGAGGTTCTAAGAAGCCAATGGGTACTGGCAAATGGCTCAAGTATCTCACGCCAAATCAAGTACAAACCTGCAAAGAGCAAATGTCACAAACTGATAATGTGGCATCCCTAATGAACAAACCTATTTATAAGTTGTCCCAACTTATGGGTTCTTGCTGACAAGTCCCTAGGGACACTAGGGCAATTAATAGAAGGCTGGCGGACTGATTGTACGGATTTTTGCAAATTGCGTTGGAGATACTGACGTGGCTGGTTGTACGGATTTTTGCAAAACGTGTTGGTTGTGTTGACATGGCAGTCCGTATAGAATTTTGCATAATGCACTGGCTGCTTTTGGATAGCCAAGTCCTTTTGAGTTTGGAAGCTTTTCATGTACTGCTTTTCCATGGCCAAGGGCCTTGTAATAAAACCCCTGGTCCTCTTTGTCGCTCACTTGTGCTTACGCACTGGTGCGCAAAGAGGACTCATGGGCAACTATACTTTGCTCAAGCATTAATCCTCGTTTTACTTTGAATTCTCTTTTTGGTTAAATATATATATATTCTCTTTCCAAGCTAAAGATAGAAAATTACTCGTTTAGCATCAAATTCTTGTTTTGATCACTCTAAAATATCTTTAAGTGATTAAAAGTGAATTTTTCTATTTGTGTTTATTAATTTGAACTTGTTAAAAAATAGATTTGATGACATTAGAAATGTGTCAAAGCCATCAATTAGGCTAAGGATCATGGGTTTTTTTTTTGGAAATGATGTGGTAGAGATGCAAGCATACAATAGTAGAAGATAGGAAAGTAAATGCATGTGTGGAGATATATGTGTCTGGGAAACAAGTGGTGGGAGTGGATGTTTGTAAAAATGGAATAGTGGGCGTAGATGTGTGTGTATGTGTAAGTGCAAGTGGGGGTAGCGAATGAGGAGAGGACAAGGGGAAGTTGAATATGAGGGGACAAGGACAACAACATTGTAAGAGAATGTAAGAGTTAGTGGGGGTAAATTTTTTATGGTTAGTTGACGAACATAATGTAGCAAGTGAATGCATATAATGGGTGCGGTGCAAAGTGGATCATGTCCCTTATCTCTCTCTCTCTCTCTCTCTCTCTCTCTCTCTCTCTCTCTCTCTCTCTCTCTCTCTCTCTCTCAAAAAACGTAGCCGTTTTTTGACATAGTAGACAGTAGTTCACCCTTTTGATCATAACTTCTTCATCGAAACTCCGATTTGGGTGACCTATAGCCTCAATCAAAGAGCACAAAGCCCTCTACGCATTGATGTAAAGAAAGAAATTTTCAAAGTTTTGGAAGGTGTTTCTATAGCAGCATTTCTGACGTGAACAGGTTCAAGAAAGTTGACTCTCATCTTTTATTTTACATACAATGTCTTCCGGCACTCGCAAGGGTTCTTCTTCTTCAACAAGGTTCAAAACCATTGTGGAAAATGATCCAAAATCTCCTAAGTGTGTAGATAGCAATACAACCACCCAACCAGCGCCATCGGAAACCATGATCATGGCATACTTGGTATCGTTGCAAGAGACCGTAAACAAACAAAGTTAAGACTTACGAGCACTTGCAATGGAGAATGGCACACTAAGGGTACTTGTGATTGAGAATGAGAATCTCAAGAGAATACTTGAGATGCAAACAACACGTTTGATGCAACTTGAAGAGTAAGTCAAGGAATGTGATTGCTCTCTTGTGGACTTGAATACTTTGAAGAAGCGCATGAGCAAAGTAGAGCATGACCACGTATTGAAAGAGGAGAAATTTGACACCATGGGTCATGCGACATGAAAAATCTATGCACAAACAAGTCTTGGGCTGATGTATGTGGTAACAATGTGGTTCCTAATTCCTCATTCCTCACTCATGCAAGATATAGTTCAAACAAAGAATGTTGAGAATGTGGATGTGAAGGAGTTGAAGGAACGGGAGCGACGTTCCAAGAACATTGTTATGCGTGGAATTCCAAAAGAGAAGTTAGAGACACCTCCTTTTCTTGCCATTGTTACCAAAGATTTCTTCAAAACCCACTTTCCTAGAAGTTTTGTAACGTTTGGTTGTCGTTTGATGCCGTAACGGATGTGATTTGTTTGCCGATGAGCGATTAGCTTTTGGTGATTTCAGTCGTTTGAGTGTAGCTTGAGTTAGATGCGAGTTGTTTGTTGTTTTTCAAGAGATTGACAACCTCTTGTAGCCTCTATGCACTAGTCGAGTTAGATTCGTCCCATAGATTGACAATTATATTCGTGATTCTCGTTACATCTGCAATAAGATAGGAGTGAGGTTAGACACCGTCCCACACACACTCTCTCTCCATGAGTACTATGATTGTGTGTTGATGGTCTTATTTTTTGTATTGTAAATCCTTGTTACTCATTCCACATGGAATCACATGATGTCGACAATGGAACCCTATAATTATGGTCTATGGAGCACATAGAGTGGGGAATCAAGGAGCTCCTCGCTCGGGATAACGGCCAATTGTATGCACCTTACCGGATGAGACCAAACAAAAGATTATCCTTGATAATAGTTGGATCTATTTGAAGAATACAAAATGTTTTATATGTGAAGATCGTACTATTAAGCAACAAATATGTGTCGCAAGCCATATGAGGAAAAGAATAAGAAAAACAAGGAGATCTCTCACGAAGAAAATGTGCCCAAGGAGGAGGCAAGTCCCTCAAGAAAATAGGGATGCGTGACCTATGAGACCGAGTTATAATTGAAAAAATGCTTTTGGAATTGTAATGGATACCCATGGAATGCGGGGGTTGTCATTGATGAACTAACTAGCAAAGCCGATGTTGTACTTCTTGTTGAAACTTGGGAGCATGATACACAAAGGATTAATGGCTTGAAGGAATACAATGTACATTCATTGATGTGGTCAAAGAATCTCAAGCAATGAAGAGAGCAAGGAGGGGTAGCATGTATGGTTAAGAAAGAATTGGAAGATTTTGTATCAGTTGTGAAAGATGACAAGTACAAACATTATGTATGGCTGAAACTTATGACACCAAAAAGAGCACCCATTTTTGTAGCCGGTTGCTACATTTCTCATCATGATTCTCCTTTTATGCTTGCATGGATAGAGATTCATGCATTTTTTAATTTAGAAGAGGACATTGCTTATTTCAAAGGCGAAGGTGATGTTATTGTATTTGGGGATATGAATGCTCTCACAAAAACATTGCAACATGATACTCAACAATTTGATATGCCATACATTTCAAGGGAGTTGGAGGAAGTTCACTTGTATGATCGTACTTCAATGGATGAGAAAGAGAATGATCACTATGAAAAGTTACTTTTACACATGTGTAATAGCATGAGTATGCTCATTGCCAATGGTGTATCTTTGTGGAGTGGAACAAATGGATTTACATGCAGGAAACATAATGGGGACAGTGTAATTGAATATATGCTACTCTCCGAAGCCATTATGTATCGCATAAAGAGTTTTATGTTTGGCCAATGGACCCCAAAATCCGACCTTTAGGCATTATGTATTGGCCTTTCATGTGGAGAAGCAACTAAGCATGATAATCTTAGCCAAAGGAAAGAGAAATTATTGCTATGTATGGATTTCAAATGGGCACCAATGTACATTGAAATGGTTGAGCAAAAGTTATGGATGACAAAGGTTCAAAATTACGTACCATTGGAAACTAAATGGGGAGCTTTCAAGAAAGTTATTTGTTCTTGTGCCAAAGAATGCTTTGCCATAAAGCATCTCCATGGTATTAACAAAGATAGATCACACAAAAGATGGTTTGATAAAGAATGTCAAAATGCTCGAAAGTCCTTGATAAAGCTTGATGCAACTATGGACAAAGACAACTATCAAAGTCATTTACATACATACAAGGAATTGATTCAAAAGAAGAGAAGAAGATGGAAAGTAAAGCAACAACTTTTTCAAGTCCAAGAAAAGGTACATGCATGTGGAAGATTTTGGAGAAACTTGAGGGGCAAGCGGGTTAAGAATCTTGGTAACTTGAGTCTTGTGGATATATACACAAATTGTAGGCAATTATATGAGAAACCAAATGCTGAAAAAATGCCATTTTATGGTTCACTTTCTTGTATTCCTTCCTTTTTTACTATTGAGGATGTATGCGGTGGTCTTGAAAAGTTTGCTACTCGCAAAGCGGGAGATCTTCAAGGTATCAAGCCGGAGATGATCAAATGGACGGGAGATTCTACCCATGAATGGATGTGTGATATGTTCAACCTTGCACTTCAGCATGGTATGCCTTATGATTTGAGTACTAATTGGGTCAAGCCTTTGATAAAGGAGGGGATGTAAAGAATGTAAACAACTACCGGACTTTAATGATTGGGTCTCTTACGGCAAAGTTGTTTGGGTGTATAATGGAGATGAAATTGAGTGATTGGGCTGAAGAGAATGACAAGCATGCAAAAGGACAAACGATTTTTTGTTGATGACATGGCACCTTTGATCATCTTGTCACTCTTCGTGTTCTCATGGAGGAAAGTCGGTTGAAAGGCAAGCAATTGTATTGTTGTTTTGTGGAATTTAAGAAAGCCTTTGATATGATTCCATGTAACAATTTGTGGAGAAGGATAGAAGAACTACAAGTGCCAAGTGAGTTTATGCTTGCGGTTTCTCGAATCTATGAGAAGGTGATTTGTCAATTGCACATGGGAATAGAATTTTTTCAAAAAATATTTGTAGGCAAGTTATTGGGGTTAAACAAGGATGTATGTTGTCACCAACTCTCTTTGGTCTATGCATCAATCAATTGGAGCAAACGGTACTTGATTTTATGCAAGAAGAAGTCATTGAAGAGGTCACTATTTGCAATGCGATAATCATGCTTTTGCTGTATGCGGATGATGTAGTGCTTCTAGCGGACACTTTAGAAGATGCACAAAAGATTATGGTTGTCCTTGAGAACTTTTGCTTGCATAGTGGGCTGATTGTGAATGAATCCAAAAAAAAGTTTATGCTTGTGAAAACCAACCATAAGGAGAAGCCATGCATTGTGCACAACAATGAGACACTTGAAGTTGTTGAGAGCTTTAAGTACCTTGGTCTTGAGGTTCCGCCCAATCACAAGTGGGCATGAATGTGCTATGCGTCGTTTGGAAGCGGAAAAGAGAGCATATCATGCATTTGAGAACATGTGTAATGCCGGAAACATCAAGTGTTGGGTTCTCAAGAAGTATCTTTTTGATGCATTGTGACACCGGTTCTTCTTTATGGAGTTGAAGTGTGGGACAGGAGCATCTCAAAGTCTACTTGGAAAGAGTTTGATAATGTCCAAAAGAATTTTCTTACAAACTTTCTCCAAGTTAAGACACAAACACCATATATGCTCCTACTTCTTGAGTCGGGATCTCTTCCAATTGAAGTTATGGGCATGGAAAATGTTGTGGAGTACATGATAAAGATGCGCCAAAACCCCTCACATCCACTTCCTACAATTGCATGGGAAGCAAGCAAAAGAGTTCAAAAGACTCATAAAAGCAAGATCTTGAGCACGGGTTGGATGGAAGACATAAAGAAGTGGTTTGGGAGATGGGATGCATTACACTTGCTACATGATGCTTCAATTGACTCCCAAGTGAATGAAGCTTTTCTACAATGCCAATGTATTACAGCTTGGGAGAAATCCAGTGGGTCACGCTTCATACATTACACCACCCATATTGTCTCCCAAGTACAAAACCATGTTCTTCGTTGAAAGAAGAAACCGTACTCACACGTACATGCTTGAGCCTATCCCCTTGTCGATGATACGCACTATCGCAGCCATTAGGCTTAGCTCCCATTTTCTTCGATGCAAGACAAGGCGTTGGGGCAATGGAGAAGAGTCCAATCGATTGTGCATTAGTATGCTCACTGCAAGTTCGAGAGTCTGAGTACCACACACTACTAGAGTGCTCAACTTTTGGTCACATCCGAACTTGCTTCTCTCACATTTTCAGCCGTGACTTAGACCTACACACTTTCCTCTCCCAGCCAGAGTGTGGGCTCTCCATTGCGACTCTCATCACCACAATTTTGGAGCATCGAGAGTCACTCATCAGCCATACATACTACATCACATGTAACTTTGGTCCCATAGGTCTTATTTGACCTCCGAGGACGATAATAAAATCCATCTCTCTCTCTCTCTCTCTCTCTCTCTCTCTCTCTCTCTCTCTCTCTCTCTCTCTATATATATATATATATATATATATATATATATATATATATATATATATATATATATATTATATATATATATATAGATATATAGATATATAGATATATATATGTATATGTATATATAGATATAGATATATATATATATATATATATATGTATGTATATGTATATATAGATATAGATATAGATATATGTGTGTGTGTGTGGTTCTAAATTGAGGCAAATTATTATTAACTATGTCAAAATTTCTTAGAAAAATAAAAGAAATTCTCTAAAAATTAGAAACAATCAGGTAATGCTAACTTGATGATGACTATGATTTCGAATTGAGCGAATGAACACTAAAATTGAGTTTTTTAAACAGAATTTAGCATTAAAAAAGGTTTAATTAAGTGCTAATAACATAAATTCAACATGTTTATCTCAATAATGAATTGCATGCATGATTTTGGCCCAATTTTAGTAGCATCTCTACATAATCTAGTGATTGAGGAAACTTAATTTAGCATCAAAATCCACCTTATGCACATGAAAATTTTGAAAAATGTTTGGCAACATTTTAGAAGGAAATTGGAACACGACGCAAATGCCTCAAGCAACCGCAATGAGTAGCAATGACAAAGATTGCAAATTTGCACCCTAAAGGTATTGCACCATTGCCGATCCAAAAGATGTAAAAGAGTGACAACAGTGTATTGTGACTTATAAAGTCCATCCAAATACCAATTCAACGCCCCAAAAGTCACTTCCATGTGGTGGCAAATACCCACAAGATGAAAGTTTGCCAAAAACGGCAATGTATACACTAGTGTATGCGTGTGTATGTGCCTCCCAAATCCAATCACTAAAGACTGCAAAAAAAACAAGTAAACACTAGTCCATTAACACGAAATTGCAAGCACACAATGCCAATCATGCATCTAAAGTAGGTAATTATAGCTATGGAAGCACACAAAAGCTAGTAAAACAAGTCAAAAATTAATACATAGTTAGTGAGATTAGTAACTTTTACACACAAAATTTGTCTTAAGTAAGTGTGAAATTAGTGTACATGAAAAATTAGTGGACTTCTCTAGCTTAGGTGATTGCTCCCTGAAAATGAAAACAGGCATTGAAAAAGGTTTTCTAGTCACTATGACATATCATGCTTAGAACAAACATCCTCTAGATTGTCAATCCTAGTAGCATGTGACCCAGCTAGAGCATGGAAACCTCTCAAGAATTAGAGATAGATCTTTGGTTGGGATGGGAAGATGCTATTGGAGAGAAGAAGCTATTGGAGATGTGCCATGATAAGTCATTCTTCTACTTCATTTCATGCCTACTCAAGATCTCTCTCTCTCTCTCTCTCTCTCTCTCTCTCTCTCTCTCTCTACACACACACACACACACACACACACACACACACACACACATGCGTGGAGATGAGTGGCCATGTATGTGTAAGAAAACCACAAGCATGCGTGGCCAACTAAGAATACAACCACGACAAGAGATCTCAACATGTAAAGCATGCAAGCATCACGAGCATGCTTAAGTAGTAAAGCAAGCAAGCAAAAGCAGTTAGAGAGTTAGTAAAGAAGGAGATAAGAGGGAGGAGATGATGGAAACTCTTAAGCCAAGCTCTCAAGATCTTTAGTTTTCACCCTCTTGAAAAGTTGAGTTTACATTCTACAAGTAGAGTTCTATGCCTAGGTTACAATATGGATTCATTGGGTATCCAACACTAATGAGAACTCTAAGAGTTAGGATATGGAGCGAGCTTGGCGAATCGAGCTTTGGAGCGTGTTTTCTTTTTTAAAAAGGGAGGGCCACCATTTCACCACCATTGCCACCCTCATTGGCCAACAAAGCCACCAACTCTTCTCCTCCGCCCTCTCCTCCTCCACCATCTCCTTGGCCACCACTATTGCCGCCCTCCTTGGCTACTTAAGCCACCCACTCCTCCTCCTCCTCCTCCACCTCCACCTATCCCCTCTCATCATCCCTATACTTTGCTCTCCACTCTCCTACTCTCTCTTCCTCCACACCTCTTTCTCACTAGCTTCTTCCACTCTCTCTCTCTCTCTCTCTCTCTCTCTCTCTCTCTCTCTCTCTCTCTCTGCCCCCCCCCACCCCCTTTCTCACTAATTCTCTTCCTCTCACTGCCTCCACACCGCTTTCTTACTTAATTCTTCCTCTCTCTCTCTCTCTCTCTCTCTCTCTCTCTCTCTCTCTCTCTCTCTCTCTCTCTCTCTCTCTCTCTCTCTCTCTCTCTCTCTCTCTCTCCACCTCCACCTCCACCTCCACCTCCACCTATTCCCTCTCATCCTCCCTATCCTCTACTCTCCACTCTCTTGCTCTCTCTTCCTCCACACCTCTTTCCACTACTTCCCCCCCCCCCCCCCCCCCCCCCCTCCTCTCTCTCTCTCTCTCTCTCTCTCTCTCTCTCGTTGTATCCACCCTTGATTTCACTCACTCCCTCAATCTTACTATCATCTCCTCTATCCACTACATACCTTTGTTGTTGTCTCCCTCCTTTGGCCTCCACATGTCTTTTTTACCTACTCTTTTATATCTCACACCCATTCCCTCTCTTTCCCTCCCTCCCTTGCGTAATCCTCTCTCTCTCTCTCTCTCTCTCTCTCTCTCTCTCTCTCTCTCTCTCTCTCTCTCTCTCTCTCTCTCTCTCTCTCTCTCTCTCTCTCTCTCTCTCTACATGAACTAGCCCTACTCTTTCCCCGTCTCCCCCCCCAGGTGTAAGGGCAGCAATGTACGGCGCGGGGGGGGGGGGGGGGGGGTTTAAGCTCCCAAAGACTTGTTCTGCATCTAGCCCACCAGCAGCCTCGCGGCCTTGCCTGACAGGATCGATCTTGTGATCCAGCATAGCCTACAACCCGTAGCAGAGCCTGCCCGACCTCGCCGTTATGAGGATGCTCCAACTCTAACCCGCCTGCAACACAGACCCATGGAATTTCTCATGCAGCAGCACCTTTTGCATTAACTTGTGCATTAACGGAATGTGTCTTGTACACATGAAGGGGCAACACCAAAGCTTGGTAAACAAGTGAATTAGTGGTAAAGTCATGACCACTCGGGCCTCATCCCGAGGGAAGTTCATGTTTTCCGGAGTCGTGGTGACTGCACCAAAAGTAAACAGCACCACACAACTTCGACATGAAGTCAAGAGGCTCTGCAACTACAATTGAGTGTCATCTCATAGTAGTAGAAAAGTGCAAGGGTGAAGAGATGGAACACATGGAAGCCATGCTCACTAAAGCCAAGGCGGAGGTAGAGACAACCCTCACAAAGAAAGTCAAATTTTAAGTGCACAAAGTCGTCTCTCACAGGTTGAAGACCGTGTAGCATTTTCACTACATGAACAACAACACCAAGAATACATTTCCCTCAATGTTCGCACTGGTGGACTTGCCAGTGATTGGAAAGGGGAGGGTGATCTCGCATTCCATAAGTCCTTTCCCTGAATTCAAGCAGCAATCCCCATGGTCCAATGAGATGAAGACCCTCAATTACCAATATTGCGCACGAGCATCAAACCAACCATGCCATCCTCACCTTCAAGACCAAAGCGGCTCGAATCAAACTACTCAAGCAATCAAAGCTCTTCAAGGACACTAGATTCTAGTTTGCAGAATATCTCACACCTATCCAACTCAAACACAAGAAAGTAGAACTTGAAAAAGTACATAAAGCACATGTAGCATGGAAATGGGCAGTGTATCATGAGGGGGGTAAGGCCATTATCCAAGAGTTTCAAACTCCCAAGCTAGCTTCCCTCTCACCTGCCCCCTCTTAGGAGTTGCTTTGTCTTCCCTTTTTTTAACCCCTCGTTGTGGACTTTGAGTCCTTAACAGAGATGTATGTTACAACCCAATTAAAAGAAACCCGTTGTAATGTTTTGTTTTCGGTCCCACATGTCATATATGACCTCCGTGGACAATAATTCTCTCTCTCTCTCTCTCTCTATCCATGGACATAGAGAGAGAAGGAGGAGAGAGAGAATATAGTAAAGACGATATGTGTGTGTATATATCTATATATGTATATAAGTATACATACACACACACACATATATACACAGATATATATAGATGCATGTATGTGTATATATACAAGTGTGTCCACGTGTGTATTCACTACTTTCCCACTAGAAATATCACTAATGGGGAAATCCGGAGAAGGAGAGCGAAGCAGGGTGGGGTATGGGGTGGGAGGGGGCCAAAGAGAGAGAGGGTCATGGACAATAGGGAGGGAGAGAGGGGGGGGGGGGGGGGGGGGGGGGGGGGGGTTGGTTAGGGAGTGGGGGGTGATGATTGACTCTTGATGCTCCAAAATTGCGGTCATGAGAGTCGCAGTGGAGAGCCCACATTGTGGCTGGGAGAGGAAAGTGTGTAGGTCTAAGTCATGGCTAAAAATGTGAGAAGCAAGTTCGGATGTGACCAAAAGATGAGCACTCTAGTGATGTGTGGTACTCATACTCTCAAACTTGCAATGAGCTTAATGTGTGTGTGTGTGTGTGTGTGTTTGAGTGAGAGAGGAGAGAGAGAGAGAGAGAGAAGAAGAAGAAGAAGAAAATTTTAGAGTCATAGAAAACTATCCCAAGAGACCTCGACGATCTATGCAAGGAAAGTTGAGCTCACGACTTGTTATTCATCAAGAGGGTGTGTGTGTGTGTGTGTTTTTTGGGGGGGGGGGGGGGGGGGGGGGGGGGGGGGTGAGAGAGAAAAAGAAGAAGAAGAATAGTATTTTAACATCGTATGAAACTATTCCAAGAGACCTTAAAGATCCATCCGACAAGGAGAGTTGAACTCAAGACCTATTTTTGAAGAGGAGGTGTGTGTGTATGTGTGTGTGTGTGTGAGAGAGAGAGAGAGAGAGAGAGAGAGAGAGAGATTTCTTTGAAAGGAAAGTTAGAGCACATGGCTCTTACTTTACTTAGTACAAAATTTGAGCTTGTGATTTGTCCATGCCCCGCTTTTTCTTTCAAATTTTGTACTAAGTAAAGTAAGAGCCATGTGCTCTAACTTTCCTTTCAAAGAAATCTCTCTCTCTCTCTCTCTCTCTCTCTCTCACACACACACACTCACACACACACACACACACACACACACATTATGCTCATTGCAAGTTCCAGAGTTTGAGTACCACACATTACTAGAGTGCTCATCTTTTGGTCATATCTAAACTCTCTCTCTCTCTCTCTCACACACACACACACACACACATTATGCTCATTGCAAGTTCCAAAGTTTGAGTACCACACATTACTAGAGTGCTCATCTTTTGGTCATATCTAAACTCGCTTTGCTCACATTTTTAGCCATGACTTAGACCCCTACACACTTTCCTCTCCTAGCCACAAGCCACAGTGTGGGCTCTCCATTGTGACTCTCATCACCACAATTTTGGAGAACTGTCCATCTTGTCTCCGGCCAATGTTTTCCCCATTGCTTGTTGAGGGGAGAGAACCACTCAATGGAGACCATAAAGAGAAGTGGATGGAAACCGAAAGGCTTGTTTTTCTTAATGGTCATTATACATGAAATAGTTTGTCATCAAAGGACTTTATACCGGCAACAATGTATAGATTGAAGATTCCCTTGGTTATTTTCACATGCGACATAACAATGCCAAGTTGGCATTGAAAGAAACGTCTTAGCTCCTTCTCGAATTCTCAAGGAACCTTGTTTGGCATGATAAAGTACAAATTTGTGAAGAGTTTCGAAGTACAAGAGGTTGAACCTTGTCTTTACTGAAAGTTCCTTGTCTTTACACCCCTTCACCCCTTCACCTTGTTTTAATAGGAATCATTGATATTCCTATTGCTTTTAATATTCATAATCCTAATTTGTTCTCTCCCTATTGTGTGTGTGTGTGTGTGTAGCTACAAGAATATGTTTGAGCATGCTGGGCCTAAGTCGTGCTCTCTTTCTTTCTTCTCATGTAAGTGAATCTCATCGTCTACACCAAAGTCAAAAACTCCATGGTGGGATTAAGCAATGAAGACGAGGTGGTTATGCCTCGTTATCTTTGTAGCCTCTCATAAATGATGAGCAAATAGGAATAAAAATACATTAAAATTCTATGGTTGAGAATGCTCGTGTTTGATTGGACTCTAAGTGATGATTCTGTTTACTACTCTAACAAATCTATCCTAGAGTTTTCCATGAATGAGAGACTTGTGTGTGTGTGTGTGTGTGTGTGTGTGTGTGTGAGAGAGAGAGAGAGAGAAGCCAATTACTCCAAAAACATCTAGCCTACAGTTTCCCTTAAAGAACTTAAAATGGTGGGTGTGTGTGTGTGTGTGTGTGTCTGTGTGTGTGTGTGTGTGTGTGTGTGTGTGTGTGTGAGAGAGAGAGAGAGAGAGAGAGAGAGAGTGTTGGGGGGTTGTGAGTCTTGCTTTACCTTTTAGGTAATGTAATGTAATGGATTTCCTCTTTTCTTTTTTATAGAAATGCCTACAACTTGAAATTACGACTCACACACTCGACTTCGTGACGTGGAGCATCCCAACCGGATAAGGCTGGCTGATCCATCTTATAGATTTTGGGAACAACCCCTAAGGGTTGTACATGTCACACGAGTTGTCCTGGGGGTTTGAATCCAAGACCTTGGACACAAGAGGCTCTTGCTCTATCAATTGAGCTTCTGCTTTGGGAAAATGAAATTTATGGATCTCTACTTGGAATATATATATATATATATTGTTACGGGTATTCTCGGGACACTCAAGGTGGAACCTTCACCAAGAGACCAAGTCCAACTTTGAGCACGCAGGTTGGGGGACTCAAATGTTGGGGTAAAGGCATTGTGCCTTTGCTTAGGGTCGGACATCCAAATCCAGCCACCTACTATATGTACATACACATTCCTTATTCTTTATGTACACAAAGAATAAGGAGCTCCTCACCACATTCTTGGAGGTTGCTCCACCCACACGGTGTGTCTTCTACTACTCTCCTCTCTCATACTCCTTACACACAGCGCATTGCTTTCGCACCTAGTGCTCTGCGAGACGATCCAATCGATGGCTTCGCAACGATGAGCGTATTGGTGATGGTAGATTCAAGAGAGGGGAGAAGGGAGCAGCTTGGCAATGTGTGGGCATCATAGGTTTGCGAGCGGTTTTGTTCGTGTACACAGAAGCTTCTACGCCAGCATTCTGTGCACACAAAGTGCAATGCAGCAGAAGCCCAGATTGCAAATTTGAGCTTAGGCATGCATATTCAGCTTGTGTAGCAAGCCATTGCTGAATTTTGCAGAGAAGTAGCAGGAGCAGGAAGTGTTGTTAGAGTTAAAGGAAAGGCACTACAAAACAAGAAAATATCTTTTATCAATTACAAAAATAAAATCAATAAAAAACTATACACTATGGTTTAAGTATATGAGTAATCTACCTTTCGTACACAACCTCGTGCACACTCCCATTCTTTGCCGGTGATTTCTTCTCTGCATGCTTTTGCGTCGGTCATTGTCTCATGAATTCACTCGGCACTAATAATATTTAGGAAACATGCAAGGTGTTGAGGAACTGGGGGTGCCCTCCTTCCTCCATGTGCTTGCTTCCATGCTTCCCTCTCCTGCAAATGCCTTGCTTTTGCCATTGTCCAAAAGTCCACCCACTTGGTCACAACCTTTTCATTGAGGATACAAAAGTTATTGACCACTCAAGATAAATCATATCCATGTTCAATAATTTTCCCTTTCCACTTGGCAAGTGTGAAGTCATCCTTGCTTCCTCCTCGTCTGACCACATGTGAGGCATTGAGGGATCAACTTGTGCCAAATACTCTGAAATATAAACAAATGTCTTTTGTATGATCCACCCTTCGACCATACATGCCTCTGGCTAGGATCGCAGCCACACAAAATCTTTGAGAGTCTTTATAAACCTCTCTAAAAAAAAATCATGCATGCACTACTCCACAAAATCCACCCTTTGGCCATACATGCCTCTGGCTGGGACAGTAGTGGCATGAAATCTTTGAGAGTCTTTAAAAACCTCTTTAAAAAGAACATCCATCATGCATGCACTACTCTACATGTAATGATCTCCTCAACCACGTGAACTCACTGGCATATACACATACTCACTGGCAAAATGAACTACAATGTCAAAATAGTAAACAAAAAAGTGTGAGAAATTTATATGCACAAATCAATATCTAGAGAAAATGAGGGAGGGAGAGAATTATTTGTATCATCTTGTGTCAATCATGGGACTTCAACCCATACAATTGAGTGCTTCCACCTTTGTTTGCTTTTGTGAAATCTCTCGCTAGTGACCTCATGTATCCTGTTGGTGTGCAAATAGACGCAATGCCACCCTTCACTTGATCTAGCTCTTCTTTGGTTAGCATCCATGGCGCTTTAGGAAGCACAATATTCCCATTGGGAGCTTGACATGGAGTGGCAAAGGCAGAGAGACGTTTCAAGGCCTCAAATCCTCCCTCGCATCCAATGAGTCTTTTTTGCCAATAATGTGATCCCACAAGGTGTGAGCTACATTCTTGAATATGTGGATGGGATCCAAGAGGTGTTGTGTTTTTAAGTCCTTCCAATATGGTGTTGGAATTAGGGTTGCAAGAAAACACACAAAGCTTGGAGAAGACAAAGGAAGCTCGAGGCGCACAACAGAGAGTGTATTACTTAGTGTACAATGTATATAGTCCTAGAGTGATGGGCGTATATACAATTCACAGGGGAAAAACCCTTCTAGTGAGGAAAAAAATGCCCCAACGGTCCTAAGTTTTTCACACACATCACTACCACATGTATATGGTAAAAACTTCCCCCTGGGAGTGATGTAGTGAACAAGACCTGGCACCTACAGGATAGGGAAGTGCCATGCCCTAAGGACATGATCATTCCACAAAGGGGAGTAAGCCCAAAGCTTTACGAAAAGCTTCGAACTTCTCATGCGACAATTCCTTTGTGAAAAGATCTGCAAGGCTGTCCTGTGTTGGCACATAAGCCAAGCTGATCTCTCTTGCTGAGAGCCTCTCCCTGACATAGAGGTAATGCACCTCAATGTGCTTTGTGCAAGCATGAAAAACTAGGTTTCTTTCATGTACCAATGCGCTCTGACTGTCAATGTAGATAGTGTTGGCAGTGTCTTGTCCAACACCCAAATCAGCCATAAGGCGTCTAAGCGATACACACTCAATCGTAGTTGTGAGGACTACCCTATACTCAGCCTCACAACTGGAAGTGGCCACAGTAGGTTACTTCTTGCTCAACCATGATATGCACAAGCTGTCAAGCATGAAACAAAAGCCACTTGTGGACACTTGTGTGTCAAAACAAGTGTGTTGTTTTGACACTTGTGTGTCAAAACAACCAGCCCAATCCGAGTGCGGAAAAGCATGTAAATTTGGCAACAATGATCTCCCCTTGGGACAAAACAAGCCAAGGTGTAAAGTGACACTCAAGTAGAGGAAAATCCTCTTGACAACCTACCAATGCTTAGACCCTAGACTATGCATAAATTTGATGACCTATGAGACTGCAAACTAAAATTTATCCGGCCTCGTGTTGCATACATAAATGAGGCATCCAACAACAATTTGGTAAAGAGGGCATCTGCAGGATCACCAACATCATGAAGACTCAATTTCAAACATGTTTCCATGGGAGTGGCAAAGGTTTGCAATCCTCAAGTCCAAACTTACATAGCAATGTGTCTATGTAACTTTTCTAACACAAGGAAATACCACCATCACACTATTTAAATTGTATACTCAAGTAATGATACAACATCCCCAAATCTTTCATCTTGATAGTAGCATTCAAATCAGCCTTAAATTCAGCAATATGTCTCTCATTTGGTTCAGTGATCAGCAAATCATCCACATAAAGAACCACAATGAGAAGTACATCACCCTCACACTTTACATACAATGTACTTTCTGTTGGATTGTTATGAAAGCCTCATTTGACCAAATGAGTGTCAACTTTCTTATACTAAGCACGAGGAGATTGCTCCAACCCATACAAAGCTTTCTTACATCTTCACATTTTATCCTCTTGTCCTTTCTTGACAAAGTCACGAGGCTACGTTACATAAACTTCCTCAAATATGTCACCATTCAAGAAAGCAGTAACAATGTCTGATTGATGTACATCCCAACCAAAATGAGCTGCCAATGCATATGAAAAATACACAGTAGTCACATGACAAGTGGGAGCAAAATTCTCTTCATAGTCTATGCCTTTTTGTTGTGCATAACCATTTGAAACAAGGCGAGCCTTATAGCCATCAATCTCACCATCCGGCTTGCGTTTCAATTTGTAAACCCACTTTGTACCAATGGCCTTTTTTCCAAGAGGCACATCACATAAAGTCCATGTGTCATTTTCTATAAGTGCACCATATTTTGAATGCATGGCAGCCATCCAATTTTTTTAATTCTGTGCTTCATCAAAAGAGGGAGGTTCCTCAACATCATGTAAGGTGGACATAGCCAAAGCATAACAATCTAATGCATAAGATGCATGGCGAGAACTTGAATGAGTACGACTAGATAAAGTTTCATCCAATTTACTATCACGTAAATTATGAACCAGCCATTTAGGCGCCTTCTCATTCTCAGCCCTCTCGTCATCAAGTACATCATGTACATCTGCATCAATAATAGGTTGATCTATAACATTTTCAGAAACCTCCATAGGTGTACGTTTGCCTCATTGGAATTTACATTCGAACTTCTATCACTAAAAAGAGGAAACAAAGTGTCATAAATGTCCTGTGAGCTTACATTACTGTCTCTTGTACATGACATCAAGGGCTGAACAGAATCTTCCACAACCACAACATCCCGTGAGACCAAGATACGCTTTGTTTGCGGATTGATACAGCATGTAACCTTTGCTTTCAGCACTATAACCTACAAAAATACATTTGACAGCCTTACCATCCAATTTTGTGTGTTGCGTTTGTGGCCTCGAAGCATATGCCAAACAGCCAAAAACACGCATGTGCTCAATAGAAGACTTTCTATCATGCCATGCTTCATATGGAGGCATAGATTGCAAAGCTTTTGTATGACCATTGAGGTGCATAAGGCACTGTACATTGGTGTTTTATCCCACGACTAGCCAAAAGTGCATTATACATGAGACACGTACTCCCCCCCTCAATCGGAACAAAGGGTACCCATAGTACATTTTGAGACATTTTTAGCCATAGCTAGAAATTGTTTGAAGCACATACAAATTTTGGACTTTGCTTTAAGCGGATATACCCATGCATGCCTGGAGTAATCAATAATGAAAGTCACAAACTAAAGGTAATTTCCCAAGGATGGAGTTTGCATGGGCCCACAATGTCACTATGTACAAGGTGCAACCTACATGTGGCCCTAATTGAACCATCCTTTGGAAACTTTGAACATTGCATCTTACCCAAAATACATCCTTTACAAACATGTTTGACAAGTGCTTCAAGAGGTGGCAAAGAAGCAACCATATCAGATTTCTACAAATACAGCAAACCGGCAAAATTCAGATTTCCAAAACGTGTATACCAAAGTTTTGCATTTGAAATAGCCTTAGAATCTACAATTGCATTTGCAAAATTTTGCCCACACTTTTCATACAAAGTGAGCTTATAAAACTTACGACATAAAATTCCAAATGCAACAATTTCATCACCAAAAATGAGATCGTGCATTGTACCTCTGTCATCCATAAATTTGACTGCAATACCAAAGTCTATCAAGTGCAGATACAGACAAAAGACTCTTCTTGATCCCAGGTACATACAATGCATCAACAAGTATGAAAGAGTTGCCATTTGTAGCAGTAAGCACAATCTTTCCAATTGCCTTGACTGGATAAGAGGCATTGTTGGCACAAGTGACTAAAATCCCATGAGGAGCATCCTCGAGAGAGGTAAACAAGTCATGATGAGAGGTGATGCGCTTTGTAGTACCACTATCAAAGTACCACACTTGAGCATCTGCAACATGTTTGTCTGCAGCAACTGGAAAACATGCATCATGGACATATCATAAGTGCACTACACTAAAAGCTCATTCTGCATCAACATCAGCATCATAGTCTCCTTTCATAGAAGACTCAAAATAGCTACATTTGTAGTGGAACCAACTTTAGTAGTGGAACTAGCCTCTTTGGCCTTCAACTTAGGACATTTCTTGATCAAATGATCATTATCTTTACAATAATGGCAACGCATCTTCTTTTTGCCCTTATCACTAAAACTCCCGGACGAATTTATGCCAGCAAAAGCATTAGGAACATGTGATTTTCCACTCACAAAAGAACCATGAGAAGTGGCTACATTGCTGCTACCACCTTTCCTTTGAGCAGCAGTAAAGGCATGTTCAACTGCACAATGTCTAGTCTTGTTTTTTTGGAAAGTGACTCTTGCAGCAACAATGTGCATATTGCATCAAACTTGACAACTTCAGGATTTCCTTTGTTCATAAGTCTCCAAGTACTACCAAAATCTGGTAAGAATCTGGCAAAGCATCAAGAACAGACTGCACAAGGGAACTGTCAGAAATGACTTCACCTGCAGAAATAAGTTTCTCCTTGATATCCTTGACACCAGCAAGGAAAGTTTCCATGTCATCTTCCTCATGCATAATCTTCAACTCTAGCTCTTTACGTAGAAATGCAATTTTGCCTCATCTTGACTTGCATATAAAGATGAGCCAGAATATCCCAAGCCTGTTTTGCAAATTTTGCTGAACGAATGTGGGGAGTAATAGTGTGCTTCACAGAAAACGCAATCAATGCAAGAGAATGTGCATCTTTTATATCCCGACAAGCTTGCTCAGCCGTAGGCAAAACAACTCTAACAACAGCAATACTTGCAGCAAGACCTGCAACATCCTCAACATTGTTTGTATCCTTAGAACAAAGACATACATCAATGCCCTACACAATGTTCCAAATGCCCTTCGACACAAGAACATGTTGCATCATATAAGCCCACATAGGGTAATTATCACCATCCAATCTGTTCTCAATAGAAAATATCTTAAACACATCTCTGCTGTTGGTAGCCATGGTAAATGTTGCACCTGATGTGAAAATTGCCCAAAAAGAGGAGAAAGAAAGCAGGAACAACATCTTCTACATAGCACAAACCGTAGAAGCTTTAAGAGACCTGTTATGCAAAAAACGACACTAACAAAATTTTTGCACAAAATGACGAATTTGTCTGAACATTACTACTTGTAGTGGAAACGGAGGCCGAAATGAGCCCGAATCAAAAGAATAAATAATCTGAGCAGACTTGAGCTATACGAGCTTCTTCAAAATATTTGTTGACTTGCGAACACTCTCCAAAGCTCACAGAAATTGGAGAAAGTGAGCAATCGAGTGCTGGAGCTGTTGGTGACTAAGCCTGGGAGGATGCAACCTGCTCTGATACCAATTGTTGGAATTAGGGTTGTAGGAAAACACACACAACTTAGATAAGAAAAAGGAAGCTCAAGGCACACAATAGAGAGTGTATTACTTAGTGTGCAATGGAAAGATAAGATAGCCCTAGAGTGATGGGCTTATATACACATGGGGGAAAAAACCTCTTAGTGAGGGAAAAACTGCCCCGGCGGTCTAAGTGTTCACACACATCACTACCACAAATGTATGGTAACATATGGAAGCCTTAAAAATATGGAATACCTGGACATACATTTTGGTGGAGTAGTCATGGCCATATCACTATTGTAGTGCTCATCCCAAATACTTTCCCAATCTACCATCGTGTGCTTTAGAGGCGTCTTCCCATTTATTGGAGCTTCGTATTTGCTATGGCCTTGGGGTAAGAAATGATGGTTATTTGGATGGTGGGTGGAGCTCTCATCTACTTGAGTTTTTTTTTAGGATACTAAAGCCCTTCGTTCTCCACGTACTTCAAAGCAATGCGTTTCAAGCGAGGGATTGCTCATTTGCACTTAGTGCAAGGACAAGGGAATTTGTCCTTGAGCCACCGATCATGTTCAACACCGTTCAGAGAGACAATCATCCCAATCGTCCTATACACGCGTGAAAACGAGTTAGAATTAAAAAGAACTACAATAAATTAAAAACAATCTCTAAAATAGTTCTAAAATACATGGACCCTATAGTTAGAATAGTTACTAGAGTAGATGGCTAAATTTTCAATAGTAAGTTGTACAAAAGAAATTATAAATTAGTACTAAAATTAATATAAATAAACATGGGCTCTTTACACTAAATAGTTACTAGAGTAGACGACTAATTTTTCAATAGTATGTTAATACAAAAGTAACTAAACTATCAATTTTTGTTAGAGAAGATTTGTTTAAAAAAATTAAAGACTATAGATAGGATATCATACAATCTAAGGGTAGAGGGAGTGGTTTGTACCCCCACTCCTACCTCGAAGACTTTTGTATCCGATTGAAAAGGCCTTGCAATAATACTCGCAATAATAATGGCGGTAATACTTCCAGTAATATTTGCGATCATAACTAGTGCCTAAAAAATTAAGGGGAAACCAGATTATGCCGCGTATTTGTAGCATACCCCTGCTCAAACTCTCCCCCATCTCATCGCACCTGCACCCCCAAGCTTCTCCCCTATTCTACCTCTCCCCAATCTCTCTCTCCCATCTTTCTCACATACACGCACACACACACAGACACACAAACTATTTTGGACCGCTTTCAAAGGAAATTTTTTAGAGGACCGCAAACTACTTTGGATGCTCAACCTCATCGTCAAACGTCTCTACAAGTCAAGGTAAATACATAACTCCCCCCCCCCTCTTTCCCTATTGTATTCTATTATACACACATGCACGTGCACACGCATACACATACATAAAGATTAAAGCAAGAAGAGATAGAGAAAGTGCATGTACCTCGTCCATTTGTTTGTATGATTAAATTAAGATTATGATTTAAGATTTTTTTTTTTAGGTTGTTTGAATAGATTAATCTCACCACAATTGTTGTAAACTTTAAAAATGGCTCTTTGTTTTGTAAATGGATATGGTTGTAGATTAAGTTTGTTTTAGATTGTGTAAAATAGTTAAAGATTAGAATAGAAAAAAGAAAGATAAGAGTAGAAAATAGAAAGATTAGAGGAAAAAAAGAGTAGATAAAAAGAGAGAGAATGGAAAGAGAGAAATGAGTAAGGGAGAGAAGGAGAGGGAGATTAGACAAAGAGAGAGAACTTATAAAAAGAGAAGAAAATATAGGTTTAAATAGATATAGTGGAGAGAGAAGATGGAGTAGAGAGAGGTAAAAATAAAAAGATAGAGAGAGGAAAAGAGGGAGAGAAAGAGAGACTAGATATTGGAGAGGAAAAGAGAGGGAGAGAGAGAGGTAGAGAAATAGAGAGTAGAGATAGAGAGAGAGGGAGATAAAGAGAGTATAGAGGTAGAGAGAAAGAGAGCGAGAGAGTTTAGATAGAGAGAGAGGGAGAGAAAGAGAGAGTAGAGATAGATAGAGAGAGAGAGAGAGAGAGAGAGAGAGAGAGAGAGAGAGGGATAGAGATGGAGAGAAAGAGAGAGTAGGAATAGAGAAGGGAAGAGAAAGAGAAACATAGTAGAGTAGAGTGGGAGATAGATAGAGAGAGAGGGAGAGAAAGAGCAATAGGAATAGATAAATCTCCTATTTCTTTCTCTCTACTCTATTGTCCTCATCCTACCCCTCTCTACATCTATATGAAGAGAGTGTAAAGATATATAGTTAGTGATTAAAGGTTAGGTTTCTTTCTTCTCTATCTAAGAAGAGATGCACTCCTCTACTCTATGAAAGATTGGAGTTGTTCATCACAATAGGATAAGTGGGACTGGGATTTCTTATCTCGGTTTGTATGCCTGTTTACAGGGTTCGAGGGACACCATCGAGAATTATGGTCTTAATAATGGAGTCTTTTTAAGACTTGCCTACGACTTACGACTTAACCATTATTGAGCCATTAGCAAGCTCAATAGGAACCGATGCCAACTTAGCATTGTTAAACCCACTCCACTACTTGTTGCAATAAACAATATTCTAAACTATGGGTGTAGTTACTTGAGTGCATTTTTTCAAATACTAAGAAAAGTAGAATCGAAGCTTTAATCTCTATTTATCTCTACTCTCTCTATACATTAGATAGATAGATAGATAGAGAGAGAGAGAGAGAAGAAATAGACACAGAGAGAGATATAAAGGGGTAGATGAATATGTATGTTTAGGTTTAGGTATACATATATTTAGGTATAGAGAGAGGATTTGATATAGACTTGTAAAGATATGGAGATTAGATATAGCGATAGGTCCTAATACTTATCAACCTTTAATATAGATGTCAACAGACGAGAGTCCATCTAGTGGGGAGCAATCGTCATATTCTTTTTTTGGTTGGTTCACGTCCCAGATGGGCTCCCATCCAGCACGGACGTTACCTCCAGTGGATTCGAGTCTTGAGGCGATAAATCCAAGCATTGAAATTAAACTTATTTGTAGTTAGCTTTTCATGAGCATGAGTGTAGGTTTTTCTTTGTTATTTGTAGGCATGGCTCTTCTACACCTATGGAGGTTCCGGTCCATCTATCCAAGTTCCTCCGTCGGTGATAGATCTAGACCTCTAACATGTGCTCTCTTTGTGAGACGAGTACCTCCATTCGATGGAGGGATTGTTTGGCTGCTACACTCAGCAGCAGCTTGCGGCCTACGGTCTTTCTCAGCAGACAATGCCATGGGAGAGCCAGAGAGGGACTCCCTACATCTAGATCCTTGCACTGACCCTTCTTCTACGGTCCCTTATTACCGACTTAATCTCCTTCCATCGCAGGGACTCACACCACTCCATTCCACTCTTGCTTCACCCGAGGATCGTTGACAGTCCATAGCTGCTTAACACACTTCTTCTTGCAGTGCGCACCGACGTTCGTCTCAGGGCAACCAACATCGAGAGAGACGGAGTGGCGGGGGATCTTGTGGCTTCGCTTGTTTTGGTAGTGGGAGGGATGTAGTCCCCTATTTCAGAGTGTGTCGTCCCAGACGCAGAGGAAGAGGATACTCACGCACCCGTGCCAGACGTGCATGGCCGCTACTATAGAGTCAAGTATGGTGGCAAAGTGGACTTTGGTATAACATAGGACATGGTGTTTTGACGCCATCTTCAAATTCTAATACACTCAACGTACAAGAGCTTTTTTGTAAAGTTCAGAGACCAACAACTTGATCATGCACGCTACATAGAGGAAGCATTGCATGCTCGATTCCCAAATTCCCCCAATGAGCGTTTTTTAGCACAATGGTTGGAGGGCTACATTAAAACATTTTTGAAAACTAAGCAATCAAGTGTACGGTGCACAACAGCCAACCAGCTCGCAAATCTAGACAAAAACTATCGCAGAGGCAACATGGCAGATATGGAGTGGGAGTAGGATATGGAGTGGGAGTAGGCCATGCAAGCAAAAGGAAAACAAGCTACAATGGGCTCATCCAATTGACCAACAATGTGAATCTTGGGCCATACAAACTCCCACACACTATGGTTCAAGAGGCAAAGCAACTTAGAAGGACAAATATGTAAGTTCTTTTACATTGGAGCCTAAATTATTCAAAAAAGGATTTAGTTTATGAATTTCTTTTTGTTATTTCTAACTTGGAAAATATCACTTTGAGCTGCACGACCAGAGAGATGGTCAAGTATCGAGAGTGATACACAGAATTTGATACTTGGCGATGGTTGTTGGAGAACTATCACATCTCTCGTGAGCAATTCGACTCAGCAGTCGGATCTCTACAAGCGATAAGTCTAAACAAATCATATTGTAATAATTGTTTTGAGTTGTTAATTTGGTTTTCGTTAATGTAGAGTCAGGGTGATCAAATGTATGAACCAATGGACGATGACGAGGAGGAGGAGGACTTGGACTTATAGAAAATTATTTATAATCCTCCCTTAAAGTCCCAATGTGGCACAAGAAAAACTATATGAGCATATGTATATACAATTGAACTAAAATTTTCATCTTATTTGAATGAACTATAATCACATCTCTTTGTGATTCTTGTAACCAATCTAAAATTTTCATCTTATTTGAATGAACTATAATCACATCTCTTTGTGATTCTTGTAACCAATCCAAGAACTTCACAATGCACATGACATGTCGCACACAATGTGTGTCTGCAACAATAAAGACAAGAGACTAAAATTTCTAAACCTTGAAAATGTAGATACATCAAACAGGGTTTATTAAGCAACTTAGGTCACTCAATCAAGGCAGAGGTTGTAGGCCACGGCTTGCTCACTACTCAGGTTGTGACTTGCCCAATGTGCTGACACTCGCCTTGGTTGGCCACTGCCTTGCAATTTGTAGGTACGTGAAGCCACTACACAACTCCTTAAGGCTCAAGCCTCGCGAGTCGTAAGTTGTAGCTCATGTGCGGCAGCACAAATCATAAGTGCATGCATTGTGCAAGATATACGCATTATGCAGGTGAGTCATGACCAAGCCTTAAGGTCGCTTTCAAGTTTTTGGTTATTGTACGTAGGCTGCAGGGGATAGTTTCTCCTATTCTCTGGTCATATGTAGGCAACAAAAAAATGAGAGAATCGATTCTCAGATTTTAGATTTTTCCGACCAACTTGGCACCACACTAGGCAGTGTGCGAGTGGCCCTTGAGTATTGTAGTGGCCACATTTTATAAAATGTTACTTAAGAGTTATCAAGTGTGCAATATAGATTAGAGTTAGAGCTCATGATACTTATTTCATGCAATTTTTAATAAATTTAATAAATTTGTTTTAGATGAGCAAATTAAGAGATTGCCCGTCCACATATAATCCATGTCGAAGTCCGCATGTCGTGATGGATATGCACTTTTTTGTTATGTCGTTCCATTGACATCCTTTATGTTCCCTTGTCGGGGTGTGAGGATTTGAGACGTTGGATCTCCGCAGCAGAGGGGGGCGGGGGCGGGGGGGGGGGGGGGGGGAGGGATAGGGTTTTATATTTGCAGGGATGCTTTGTTTGCATCAATATATGCTAGGTGGGCTCGATACAGCAATGTGCTGTGGAGTGGGAGGCCAAGGGTTCAAGGGCCATTCACATTGTAATGGAGCCCTACTTTTGGCGTGTTAAAGGCCTTAGTACCCAAAGGGTGAAGGTCGTTCAAGTTTCTTTGGAAGACAAGTGTCCCTAAGAGTCTCCATAGTCTTGTGAATAGAAAGCTAAAACTCTTGAAAAAAGCTATTGTCCAAAAATGCATTTACTTTTCTTTTTTTCATTTTTTTTTCATGCGTAACAAAAACTTCAAAGATCAAAAGATTAAACAATACATTCATAGGAGTTTGATCCTATGATGTGAAGACTAGTGTTGGAGAAAGGTGTGCCTCTGCCGGTTGAAAGTCAAGATTAGCTAGTTGCAAAGGTTGGTAAAGGAGAAAAACCCGATAAAATATATTAGAAAATAGTTCAAACATCTTGCAAAATTGAACATTTCTACTAGTATTTCCAATTTGCATTTATATAAGCAAGAAACTCGCCGCTTAGGCAAAACGACTTTTTCGAACACTATGTGAGGTATTGATAAACGGTCCTCTCATTTAAGGATTAAACAAGGTAAACATTTACGGCGGCCTACAGGAGGGGGAGAGAGAGAGAGAGAGAGAGAGAGAGAGAGAGAGAGAGAGAGCCACCTCGACTCCAACGAAGTGAGAGAGTGGGGGGCACTTCCATATGTACACATTAAAATTCAAAAACTTTCAAATGTCACATGGAGAACATTCAACAATTCAATTCAATGACAAAGGAATTGCACCAAAAATCTTGGATTTTCCTTATGTCCTTATGTATGAGTGTTATATTAATTGACCTCATGAAAACATAAAGCATATAAAATATTAGTGAGAGTTTAGGGATTGATCTAATTCTTGTATAAATATATAAATAAAACAAATTACACAATAAAATGATGCATGATATCAATGAAATAAATACATGATATCTTTAGGATTAGAAATGTATATTGAAAATGTCTAATCTTATTCCCTAATAATAATACATGCACTAAAGTAACAAGGTGACATTTACATATCAAAACAAAAAGTTGAAAAAAAAAATCTTAGTTGTTGTGAATTTTTTTAAAAGCTAATCCCTAATAATAATACATGCATTAAAGTAATAAGGTGACATTTGCATATCAAAACCAAAAGTCGAAAAAAAAATTAGTGGTGACAAAATTCTTTCATGTAAGGACAATTTATAAATTTTTAGTTAGAAATTGTTTGTAAATGAAAAAAAAATTACAAGGAAAAAAGTATGTTTTAAATCAAAAAGCTGACAAGAAAGTAATTAGATCTGTTAATGAAGAGACCTATTTATAAACCAAACAATTTATAAATTTTTAGTTAGAAATTGTTTGTAAATGAAAAAAAAAATTACAAGGAAAAAAGTATGTTTTAAATCAAAAAGCTGACAAGAAAGTAATTAGATCTGTTAATGAAGAGACCTATTTATAAACTAAACAAATATTGAAAAAAAGTCAAGTGAGCATTAAATAAAGGGACCAAAAAAGTCAAGTGAGCATTAAATAAAGGGACCAAATTACAATGATGAAAAGAGACATTGTTAGGCACACATTGCCGTAACAAATAACCAATGCAGTTAACATACAATACATATCAAACAGGAAGCAGGAAACTGCATACTTCAAACACCATACTTCAAAGAATACAGGTATGTAACATCAGAGATAAAGAGAAGATAGTGTGCCATTCATCATCATCATTCAGTAATACAGAGCATAAACAGCAGTACGAGATCAGGAGAGAGAGAACTGCATCGACAGGAATGCCCATAACTGCCCCTCGTCATCAGATACCATGAGACACATTTACAACTACCCAAAATTATAAGTACTAATGTCCACATCTCCCTAAGGTTCAAAAGTTAAAGGTCTTTAGTTATAGTTCAAAAAGTAATAGCCTGACTGCCCTGAAAGCCCTGATAAATCAGGCACTAACACCTGGCACACCTGGTGGGCAAGGTTTCTCAAACCTTGTGAGAACCCACAATATCCCTTGATCAAAAATTCATCCACCAGCTGATCCTTGAATTCAGTTTGTTGTGAAACTGCTGCTGTAGTTGGAGTTTCTTTGTCAAACTCTTCAACCTCTGCATCCACTTGAACTGTAACTGCCTCCTTAGTACTTTCAGTGTCCTGACAGAGTTTCTCATCCACAATCATTTGCACTGGATCATCTAAGTTGTGAATTCCTCCTGCAGCTTCTGTGTCCTCCTCTGCAACATCTTTAGCCTGTCATGCAACTGCACTTGTCCCTGCTGCTTCAGCCATATGCTCCTGAACTCCTGCTAGCACATCAGTTCCTGCAAACACTTCAGAATTTTTTTTAACAAACACCTGCTCAGATTGTTGGCCTTCTTGTTGCTGCAGCTGTATCTTCAGGTCCTCAAACTGCTCTTTTAGGTCAGTATACTGCTGCTTCAGTTCAGTATTCTGCTTCTCCATAAACAAGTTTTCCTCCTTCATCTCCTCCTCTGCAAACATCTGATATGGTTTACTCACCACATCATACACCATTACTTTCATTTTCTCCCAAACTCTCTTCATGTACTCCATCACTTCAGTCTTCATTTTCTCCACAACTGTTGAATTGAGATACCTTCTACAAAGTAGAAAAATATCCTCTTTTTCAAGTGATTTCAGGTCTTTAGGCCCATTTTCATATTCAAGTGAATATCCAAATTCAGTAGCAAGTTCAGGTGCAGGTGCAGGTTTAGGTTCAGGGTCAGGTTCAGATTCAGGTTCAAGGTCAGTTTTCCCTTCAAGAAGAATGAAGAAAAATTCAAGGTAGGATGTAAACTTTGCAACCATTAGACACTGTCTCTTGAACACATCCAATATCTCTGCATGTAGATACAACACTCGAAGACCTGATTTAGACTCCGCATGCCAAAACAATTGATTTTCTTGAAAATCTTGATTCAAGAAAAACCAAAATTGATTTGCTTCTTCATCAAACTGATTTGATTCAAGGCTTAAAAATAACAAAGTGAACTCTTCTTTACACATAGAAAACACCACCAAGATGGCTTGCTCACATTTCTCCTTGAAAATAGAAAGAAATCCACTTTGTAGTAGCTGCAAAACTGTCCAATCAGTGATATCTCCCTGAAACTCAAAACTTTTGACTTCTGCTCCTTGAAAAACTTCCCTTATGTCATAAAGCATGAAGATATAAAACCAATGAGATATAAGAATATCAACATCATCTCCTTCATCAACAACATCACATAGAAATGTAGAACAATCTCCAAGAAAATCCACTTCACCATCATCAAGAACTTCCAAAATAATTGCATAATCATCAATCAAAACCATCTCCTCAGCATCAACAAAACCATTGACATCAGAAACTTGGTATAAATCATCAAGAATATCATCAGTAAACTGAACTTCACTGGAAAAAGACGGACTTCCAATATCCATGACTGAATTTGTAAAAGAACCAACATCATACAGATCATTGATAGCAACATCATCATTCAAGAAACCTTTTGTAACATCAAGATTTGAAGAAAACTCCACATTCTTGATTTGAGTAAGTTGAAGCTTCAAGTCCTCAATTTGATTCTCCTTGTTCAAAACAACTTGCTTAAGAGCATCATGAACTTCATAACAGTAAGAAATATGCAAGTCAACTTCAGTTTGAACCTGAGAAATCTCCGCCATCAATGATGTCTTCTCTTCTTGAAGTTGATTGATTTTGGAAAGGGCTTAATTTGCCGCAACCATACTTGAATGCCTCTCATTCTCTAGCTCAAATGAGAGATTATTGATCATCTTCACTTGAGAAAGAAAAAGACTTTGAAATTCAGCAAGTTCAGGTACATAACTTCTTTGCAAATCAAGAATCTGCGGATCAGGGACCTGAATTCTGAAACTTTGCAAATCAGGAACCTTTGGTATCAAAACTGGTAATTCAGGGATCTGAAATTGAAGATCCTTGTCTTCACAACCTGAATAATTCATATCCACTCTCGAAAATTGGCTTTCAGTCTTCAAAACTCCAAAAAACTCTTCTCCATCAACACAAACACCTTCCGAACTGTCACCTGTCAAATATTCCTCATCAAGATTCATCAAAAACTGATTCATCACATCATCCTCATCAGTAGCACACATTATGTCTTTATCTATCTTCAGCTCTTCCATTGCATTACACTGAAATCTGATGTCTCCCTGAATTTCAACATCTTCAAGATTGATGTCAAATGTTGGTATATGGGTTTGTATGGGATATTGGTGGCTTCTCTCGCTCACTCCCAATTGTATTCCCTTCTTCTCAATCAATAATTCTTCTTTTGGGCAACTCGCCTTCTCTTCCTGCAAAGATACAAGTCTCTTTGATGTGAGGTTTGGGGATAGCTGGCAATCCTCTTGGCTCCTTTGGCTCATGAGTTGCTCCTGGCTTCCTCCTTCTTCCTTCATCATCTTTTGGACTATATCTCCCTTGCATTGAACAAACTCTCCTTTCTGAATCAACTTCTTCTCTTCAATAATCTGAGTATCTACAACTTTGATCCCATATTCAAGAACATCAAAATCAGGTTGAAAAACTTCAGGTGCTGAAAATTCAAATTCAGGCTTTGAAACTTCAGTTTTTGAAACTGCAGCTGCCTGAAAAACTGTTGGTACTTCAACATTGTGCAAACCCTTGAGTTTATTTGGAGTGTGGTTTTGGGATACTAAGTGCTTGTTTTGGCTTCTTTGGCTCTCAGGATTCTCCTTTTCTTCTGCCCTTTCCAACATCACCTTCTTGACTTCTTCAGGTTGGGTTTGTGCTTGAACTTCTTTCATTGATTTCGGACTTACACCAAGTGCATTTGGAGAAGTTAAATGTAACATTTAATGGCCTAAAATCTTATGTGTAGCGGAAATTAGCATGAACATAGTGAGCATTTCATTAGAGTTGATTCCTAATGAGAATTACAAGAGTGCTTGGGTGGAGAGAGCAACAAAAAGCATAACACCTAGTTAGATAGCATCGACAATACTTTCAAAAGAGAGAGCAATTAAGCTATTGACAACAGTTGAGGACCGGATTTGCATGGAGCCGGTCCCCCCTCCAAAAGGCTTTGTATTATGGTTTCTCCCATCAAGAGAGACATTGTACAATACAATTCTTTGTGTTCCTTCAAGACGAGCTAGTGCAATGAAGATGGAAGCTTCATACACCAAGCAAAACACTTAATCAAACACAACTTGAATTATCCCCGTTCTCAGACCCAAGACCTCACACACCTTCGAAGATGGTGAGAGCTAACAGGGTATGAGAGTAGATTGAGAGGAAAAAGAAGTATCTTACGAGAAAGAAGTACATCTCCTCACATAATCACTCATATTAGCATAGCTTAGCTTAGTAATTAGCTTGGTAGAGAAGATGAGCATGCATTGAAGCTTGGCTCTTGGTTGGATTTGCATCCACATGCCAAGAGAGTGTTGATGTAGGCTTCTATCTCACAAGCTTGGAGTAGGTGATGAGCTCTCCATTAAAGCTTGGGAGGAGATAGAGTATTTTCCCTTCACACATGGTCAAGTGTGAGAGTGTGTGTGTCCATGCCAAGCAAAAATCAGCCCCCTCTCTCTCTTGGGCGAGCCCTAGCTGCTAAGTTAGTCTGGCTTTTGCCTCATTGGACCTCCCCAGGTCAAGCCAATAGGGATTAAGCAGCATAAGTGATAGCCTTCTGACATGTGTCCCCCTTTCCCCTTTTGTGAGAGCTTTAGATAATTAAATAATTAAACTAAACTCTCATTGGACCCCTTTGCCTCCTGGCCAATAGGAATCAGGCAAGCCATGGGGCTCCTGAATGCTCATTGGACCCCTTGGGAGACTGCCCAATAGTCTTCTAGGACACTTAATTCTTATTGGTTTCTTTTATTAAATGTTTTTAAATTAATTAAACTAGATTTACTCTAGCCTAATTCTCATTGGTCCACTTCAAGGGTCTTCCAATAGGAATTGGGCATACCTTGTGGGCATCTGGCCTAGGGAGCTGACATGTGTCCCTCATTCCCTTTGTGTAAAGGGAGCCTGTGTGTGTGTGTGTGGATTTCTCTCTCATCCCCTAGCTTTGGGGCTCGCCCCCTCCCATGTAGGGATGTAGAAAGACTTTTGGGCACACACTAAGCATCCAATTTTCCCTAAGGTTGACCTTTGGACACAACCTTTGAATTTTGGAACCTTAGCATTTTGGAAGTCTTAATGGGCTGAACCTTAGGGTCTTTTTAGCCCGTTATTTCACATGGCTCTTTTGCAAATGGCCCCCCCTTTGGATCCCTATTTTCCCTCCTTTGGATCCCTACTGTGGCCGGTCTGCTAACTTAACCAATATTCTAGCTTTTTCTCCCTTGGCACTTCCCCACATTAAATGATCAGTTTAATATGAGAAAATCATTTAGGAGAATTAGATATTGATTATTATGACATTAAACATGATTGTACCTGATTTTTCCCAACCAAGGGGAACATTGGTGTTATAACTCCCCAGTCATCATCACTTTCGTCTTCCTCCTGAAACTGATCTTCATACTTCTCTGTCAAGCCTTCAATTGCTTCTTGTAACACCTGTATCCTACGCATACTAGAGCACGACTTTCTTCTTTTTCCTTCACGACCTTCATGCCAGTCTTCTGCCTTGTCAAGAAGATTAGAAAAATCATCCAAATCCTCTTGTGCATCACATAGTTCCTCATGATTTGATGCATCTCGAAAAGATCTGACAATTCGATACAACTTCTTACACAGTTTATGCATACAGTATTTGACACATACATCTTCCTTTTGACATGGCTTGCACACGTAAGGACATTGCTTTGCACAGTGCCCATCTTTTTGACAAATAGCACACTTTTTCTTCTTCTTCTTTGCCATTAATCACCCATCAAAAGAATAGAGAGCATTTGTACCTCTTTAAACCCTGAAACTGCTTAAATTGCATTGCAAACTGAAATACCTGAAACTGTAGTCTGTAAACTGAAAGACTGAAAGTGCATTCTGCAAACTAAAAATTAAAACTGCATTCTACAACAAACTGCACATAATTTGCACAGAAACTGTACAGAGACTTCAAAACTGTTTGGGCTAACAATACATTGACCAATGGTCCCAAAAGTGAGTCTGATGTGGGATGAGTTGTTTGTTGGCCTTCTTGGTTTGCAGGTAGGGTTTCCTGCAGCCTGTTTTCAGGTTCATGCAGTTCAGTCCCCTCCCCAACAATTTCTGCCCCTGCAGCAAGTTCTCCTACTGGTTCTTGTTGATCATCACCATCTAACTCATCTCCTTGTCTCCCCCTTGCAGATAATTCCCTTCTAAGTCTAAACCTTGTTCCATATGAATGTTGTGGAACATTGGACCCCTGCCCTGATTCACTCATGCATTGCTGCTTCTCCCTTGTCTAGAATACTGTACTAGCATTCTTTGATTATGCACATTGTAGTTTGAAGGTAAATTACAGGCTCCAAAGGGTAACAGTTTTGTAACTACCTTTTCGAGAATGAGAATTCTGACTTCGCTGGGCAGTTGTGGGTAGAATGCTTTCAAGAATTCTGCTGCATACTCCTCAGACTCTTCCCCCGGTGTTTTCCAGTTCACAAAATCCCGCAGATGGTCACTATCAGGGAACAGGTCGCCGCTGTGATTCATTCCTTAGCACCCATATGGTTTTAGGCAAAATTCGAACCAATAGCAGGATCGCCAAATGTTAGGCACACATTGCCATAACAAACAACCAATGCAGTTAACATACAGTACATATCAAACAGGAAGCAGGAAACTGCATACTTCAAACACCATACTGCAAAGAATACAGGTATGTAACATCAGAGATAAAGAGAAGATAGTGTGCCATTCATCATCATCATTCAGTAATACAGAGCATAAACAGCAGTACGAGATCAGGAGAGAGAGAACTGCATCGACAGGAATGCCCATAACTGCCCCTCGTCATCAGATACCATGAGACACATTTACAACTACCCAAAATTATAAGTACTAATGTCCACATCTCCCTAAGGTTCAAAAGTTAAAGGTCTTTAGTTATAGTTCAAAAAGTAATAGCCTGACTGCCTTGAAAGCCCTGATAAATCAGGCACTAACACAGAAAAATATAACCTTTATAAAATTTATAAACTAAACAAAGATTTAAAAAACAAGAAAGTCAAGTGAGCATAAAGGGACCAAATTACAATGATGCAAAAGACCCATTTACATTATAAAAAAAAAAAAAAACCTTTATCAAACAAGGAAGCCAATTAAGCATTAAAAAAAGGGACCAAGTTGAAATGATGAAAAGACCCATATACATTATAAAATAAACTCACCTGACATGTGTCGCCAATCCGTGATTTTTAATCAACGGTCCAAAAAGTGCACCAATTATCCACCCACTCTCCTATGGCCTTCTGAAGGCCAAAAAAAATCACTTCACTAAATTGTTTTATTATCTATCTTTTTTTATAATACAAAAGCATTAAAATATTCTTTTATTTTAATTATGACGTATCTTTTTATTATATTTCCTTTTATTTTAATTTGTTTTAAAATGATGAGGTGCAATGTGCACCATTTATCTTCTTCTTTAAGCGGGGCCCTTCGTATATATAAGCCATTTGCGAGTAGGAGATGCCAGTTGGATTTTAGATTTAAAAATGCATCATCGATAGAATAGATACCCTATGAATTGGAGGTTTAGTCGAAGGTTGAGTGAGAGGGGAGGGAGGCAAGGCACGTGGAGGCCATGCATTTTTTTTTCCCCAATTTGGGTCTCTCTCTTTCTCTCTCTCTCTCTCTCTCTCTCTCTCTCTCTCTCTCTCTGAATCAAGCTCCATGAGGGTGGGTTATTCCACGCAGAGTAGGTGTGCATTATATGTAGGTTGGAGGCTGTGAGCGGGGTGTGTTTGGTGGATGAATGAGAAGGTGAAGAGGGATACTACATAAAGGAGGGTGTTGCTAGATAGGAAAAATGGAGGACCATTTGCTGAGAGGTCAAAAAGCAAGGAAACAAGGAAGAATTGGTGAGTAGGGAGCTAGAGAGGTGGGCATTGTGCATGTCGAGGAGCTGCAAAGGGGGAGGGGGAAGGCGATGGAAGGGAGGCAAGGAGCAAGGAGCAGCCTGCTTCTCAGAGAACTGCTTCATATGCACGTGCATGCGCGCACGTGTGTGTGTGTGTGTGTGTGTGTGTGTGTGTGTGTGTGTGTGTGTGTGTGAGAGAGAGAGAGAGAGAGAGAGAGAGAGTGAGAGAGACACATGTCGAAAAGGTGGGATCGAAGGTGTTGGGGGGAGGGGGAATCTTTAGAGGAAGTGAAGATTTTATTTTCACTTCTGCTAGTAGTATATAGTATGCGAGTAGGGGTACCGACTAGAAGAAAAATAAAAAAAATGGCCAAAAGATGTCTGAGGAGATTTAGAGGTAGAGGATTGAGAAGGGGGAGGTAGGACACGTGGAGGCCATGCCTCCCAATTAGGGACCTCTCTCTCTCTCTCTCTCTCTCTCTCTCTCTCTCTCTCTCTCTCTCTCTCTCTCTCTCTCTCTCTCTCTCTTCACAGAGCAAAGGTAGGGATGCTTCATAAGGCATGGGCGAATAAAATCTCTTCTTCTTCTTCTTCTTCTCTCTCTCTCTCTCTCTCTCTCTCTCTCTCTCTCTCTCTCTACGGCTCTTGTGTCCTTCCTCAACATAGACATAATGGAGATGACATGGGGGGACAATTCTGTAGGTGCAAGTCTATGAATGGAAGGGGAACCTTAGATGCAAGCTCACAGGAAAGGCAATTGTAGGCTCGCAGGGACGCGTCAAGAAGTAGGGAAGGGCAACACACAGACGAGAGAAGGTTTTGGCGACAAGAGCAAGAAGTGAGGGTTAGGCGATGAGGGTAGAGGGAATCTTGAAGGCATCTTTCAATTAATGTATTTTATTTTAAGCTAGACATTAAGAGCCACTTTTTAAAAATAGATAATACAATTTTATATTAAAATACAACAAAAATTTCATATGATTGTAAGCACTTATTTAAACTTATTCTTCTTTGTCCCCCTTTAACTTAGCAAACTTTCGTGCCTCTTCACCTTGTTTTATTCGCGTGAATTCAATCAATGGCGGATTAAATGCCCTTCGTTGATCCCTTCACGCGACCCATTCTACCTATGGTCAAGGCTCAATGATAGTCTTTTTACTTCGTTAGCGAAGTGGCAATTTTTCGCTCCTTGGCCCCTCAGCAGCCCACGTGGCTGCACCTCATCTCCCTATAAAGCTCTAAAGACGCGTTGTAAAGCTCTAACAAAAACAGCGCTGTAAAGCTGCGCCGTCAAATTATGGCTGCCTATAAAGCTATATAAAAAAACAGCTCCGACGCGCTATAAAGCTCTAAAAAAAATAGTGTTGTAAAGCTGTGCCGATAAAACTCACGGCAGGTTGACATCAGGAGCCAATTGAAAAAAATAGTGGTGTAAAGCTGCACCAATAAAACTCTTGACAGGTTGACATCAAGAGCCAATTTCCTTCTCCTCTCCCAACTCACGGCAGGTTGACATCAGGAGCCTATTGCCTTCTCCTCTCCCAACTCACGGCAACTCCCGGCAAGACGAAGACCAGTGACCATCAGGTTCTCTCTCTCTCTCTCTCTCTCTCTCTCTCCACCGACCTTTGCTTGATTAATCAAGTCTGCTGTCATAGGTAGCATTCTCTCTTTCTCTCTCTCTCTCTCTCTCTCTCTCTCTCTCTCTCTCTCTCTCTCTCTCCACTGACCTTTGCTTGATTAAACAAGTCTGCTGTCATAGGTAGCATTCACTCTTTCTCTCTCTCTCTCTCTCTCTCTCTCTCTCTCTCTCTCTCCACCGACCTTTGCTTGTTGCCTTTGCATCAAAGCAGCATAATATGCCTTTGTATACTCTTCCTGCCAAAATAGCCTATAGACCTTGTGTTAAACAACAAAGAGTCTGGAATTTTCAAAAGAGCAAGAGACTCCACAGAGGTAGTTTACACACCTCACTTTTAAGCTTATCCCTGACATGACCCCAACGATATGACCATGATGAAGCTCCTCTTCTTCATCGGTAGCAGGCGGCTCAGTCCGCCTCAACTTCATCAATCGTTCATCGAACTCTATGTGCTTCAAAACCTTTTTGACTGTATTTCGAGTCCCACAAATGCTTCCATTGATGCCTTCACTAGCAAGTATGATACCTCCTGAGACACGCTGTTGATCTCAATCATAAATTTGTAAACAATGAAAATGGGAAACGTAGTAAGACAACTTATACATTCGACCTCCCGGATAGATCACTCAAGTTAAGAGATGACAACTAGAGCCTCATGAGACCAAGTCTGACTGATACCACAAGTCTTCTAAATGTAATTACAAAAAACCCCCCCTCTTAGCCCTGAAATCTTCAAGCCTCAAAACAAAACAAATGGTTTTGACAAACAAGTTGAAACCCCAAAACTTTCCCATTTCCAAGATTTGTTCACAGCATAGAGAACACACTTTGCAGTTAATCGAAGTTCAAAGCTCAATGTGATTGATTAATAGTGTGAATGTATTATGTGTATATACCTACAAGAACCAAGGAAAAGCCCATATTTCCCCATAGAGAATGTGCAAGTTTTACACCCAGTATATTCACCCACAAAACAATACAATCATTCACCTCATCAAGCATGTGCACACAAATGATACAAAGAAATTGACCAATACAATTCTTCGCAACTTAGACAGAAACATGAAGAAAATTGCAAAGTTTTTGATTCATGCTCCAGAGTTTCTGGCGATGCTGCACGATATGGTACTAGCGTTGATGAAATACGATCTACTGCATGCTGTTGGTAGGAATAGTTGGAGGACCTCGAGGGCCATCGAGTACGCAGATGGCGTTAGTGGACCAGGGCTAGTCATTGCGCACAACACTACTAGAAATTCCCTCTTATCAGCAATGAAGATCTACATGACAATTGGCAGCATTGTGAAACAAGTAATCACCAAGCTCTAATGGTATCATTGAAAACATCGTTGAACTAGCCAGGAGAAGAGCATTCACTGCTAGCGATACTTACGAATTTGCTTCTCTACACCTCCGTTGCCGTCAACAAGTGCTAGAGAGAACAATTGCTTTCAAGCCCAACGGCATTCCTGTCGCATCAAGCTTCGTGAACAACATCACAATAGAGATAGCAGCGTTTCCATTCCTGTTCCCTTTTGGGAAAGGCCAATATGATGGTAAAATCAACTTCAGTATATATGTAAAGATACGTGCATCGACTCTGTTCTCCGTTTAGACCCTGTACAAGCCATACCTGCTCATAATGTACCAACTAAAGCAGGCACTTATGTTGGCTAACAATACACACACGAGCTTGTTGCAAAGGGACATTGACAACTACAAGAAGGCCAATCGTACAGCAATTGACGAGGATACTGTGAAACATGTGCTTCGGTACAGCACCCCTTCCAGCATGCCAAGCTCCTGCTCGTGGCACCGCAAGAACCTAAAGGACTTGATAGCAATGGTGGACTAATGGGGAATGCCTGATTTCTTCTTGACTTTCACTGTCGATGAGGTCACAGACACAAGATGGCCTGAGATTGACACAATCGAGCTAATTGCACGTCATTTGAACGCCTCCTTCACTTGGACAGACTGCCCAGTTGAATGCGCCCTCACCTTCCACACTAAGTGCCAAATGCTTATGTCCAAATATATACTTGCGAAAGGTGTGTTGGGCCGTGTGCAACACCACTTGGTTAGATATGAGGTCCAAAATAGAGGATCACTGCATGCTCATGTCATATTGTGGATGCATGAAGAAGACAAAGAGCAACTATCTGCTGAGATAACTGCATACATCCCGCCAGAAACTAGCACTGTGGTTTTGCTAGAAGTAAGCCGCCTCCGACAACTCGTACTCAGGAAAAAACTTTACAAGTGCCGTACAAGTTGTTACCACGGTCAAAGAGATGGAGTATGTAAACACGGGTTTCCATTTCATGCGCGGCCAAATCCAAACCCAGTCTTCAACGAACAAAATCACAGATGGCAATACTTCACGCCCCGACATGAAGACAAAAATGTCGTACCGTACCACCCTACACTGCTTCTGCTATGGGGTGCACATATGAATATACAGCGGGTCACCAATTCATCGTTGTCCTACTACCTCTTGAAGTATGCACTCAAAACTGAGCCAATGGGCCATCTCAACATCCGCTTAGAAGATGCAAGGCGCTTAGGCCTAGGTGGCCTTGACACTATGAAATTGAAGCTGATCTTAGCCTCTTTACTGTCGAAACCTATCTCAGCAAATAGAAGTGGCATTAAATTGTTTGCAAATCCCAATCATTTCAAAGAGTGACATTGTCCAATACGTCGACTCATCACCCCCGGCACTACGACAACGAATCATTTCTCACAACAATGATGTTGTGCTGCACCCTGTCGATATGTACTGCGCACGACCACAAACTCTGGAGAACCTTACGTTCTACAACTTCCACAAGAATTACACAGTGACGAAGGGAAAAAAAGAAAAAAAAAGTATTTCAGAGGCGAACACCTACGGCCAATCGTTGGATCAGCAACACCGACTGGTCCATTTCACAGACTTCCACCTAGGGCATCATCCGGAGTGTTTCTTTTACAACGTGTTGCTAAAGAGCATCACCTTCAGAAATGAATCCCAGCTGCTCTCATCGGAGAACACGTCCAGGTCATACTATCTTGAGTGCAAACTTAAAAATTTGATACTGACAGATGAGGACCTTGAGATGTACATCACAGAGTACACACAACGAAATATGATCCCAACAGATCAAACACACCAATTTCACAACATGATACTACAGAAGACATCCTCAACAAAGGCTACCTCATTTCAATCTCCAGATGTGCAAACAGACTACGAGCATCAGGACACGCCTTCTCGTATCTCTGCCCTTCTAAAGGAGCTTCAAAACGTCTAGAACGCGTCATTGACATCTGAACAAGCAGAGATCTACAAGAAGCTCACAGTAGCAAAGGGTGGCCTGCATGTGATCATAGGCACTCCTGGCAGTGGCAAAAGCTTCCTCATAAGATATATCACAAGCCAAATCATAATGCAAGGGAAAATTGTCACACTCGCTGCTTCGACTGGTGCAGCGGCCACGAGGTTAAGCAACATCGCAACAACTGTCCATTACCGATTCAAGATACCAGTGCGCACACAACAGTATCCCCTGTCAATCTTCGAAACTGATGATTGATACGTCAGTATCAAAGAAGCAGACACGATTATCATAGACGAGATTTCTATGTTGACAAAGCAAACTTTTGATCTCATAGTATAGCAAATTGTGAATGTCACCAACGGCACACTGCTAGACCCATGCAAAGATAAAAAGCTCTTCTTGTTCGGTGATTTGGCACAGTTGCCGCCGGTATGTAGGCATCAAAGTGATCATTGCTACTCATGCCACATCACAAGCTCCACTGCTACTACGTACATTATGTCTTGCTCAATGCGCCATGCAAAAGATATCTCTTTCATAGAGTTCCTCAATACAATAAGAGTCAGGCTCCCCACAAAGAAAGAGATCCACGATGCGCTCGGTGACCGCATCATAACGCAAGATCAAATAGAGCAACACATGGATAGGAATATGACAATCATTTGCACACACAAGAGTGACATTCGATATTATAATAACCTTCTCTTGGAATGCTTCCATCAGCATAGTCACATCATCCAAATCGGCCTCAAGACAAATGCACAAAACGTCCCTGAGCTCCAAGCATGGCTTGAAGATCCCGACTTTCACGCAATTGACAGAATAGCAGAAGGAGCAAAGGCATTGATAACAGAGAACATAGACTTAACAATTGGAACAGCCAATGGATCACTATGTCACGTAGACGAGATCCTCCAAGATGAAGAAGGAGGCGTCAAAGCAATCAAAGTCACACTCGATACATCCAAACAGGAACTTACACTTCGACGGTCAAAGCATAGCAGACGGACATTCAATGGTCACTGGTACCATAAATCCACATTCCCAATAGCTCTCGCCTACGCTATGACTGGACACAAGTCCCAAGGCGCAACAATCAACACCAATGTCTTGCTCATTGTAAAAGAAGTTTTCGCCCATGGCCTTCTATACGTGATGCTATCACGCGTCACTGAGCGAACCCGGCTACATTTACTACAGCTCCCTACGCCAGAGATGTTCACACCATCTAGATTTTTGAACTTCTAGCCGTGAATGTTTCCTATGCCCTCTTCAGTCTCAATTCCTCTTTCTATTAAACTGATGAAATTGCCTTGTAACTGCCTTGTATATAAACTAGGAATTTCTATTTAACTACTTATCTTCTCTTCTGTGGACTTGTCATGTTCAATATGTTGCATTGCTGAGACATCTTCCCTATCACCCCTACTCACTCTGATCCACCTTTTGTAAATTTACTGCTCTTGCCTTTCTCACTTCATTCATTTGAGTTTGAACATTTGTCGGATCTTATGCTTCAGAAATACTGCAACAGATCGTCAAAATAATTATTTTTACGTGCAGGAAACTGAATCAAACAATGGATCACAACACGATACATTTTGCGCGCTTGTCTGATCTTGCATCTGTCTATGTATACACATGCGAGTCAATCACTCATCTTACTGTGTAGCTCTTCAAGCAATACACGAACAATGCAAAGGAAACGCAACCATCGATACAACCTAAGAGATTTTACTTCACGACTAAGCAGATGAGACTGGCTAACTCAGCAGGCGAGAAACCCCATGCGTATATTGAGGGGTTCCATACTTTTCAAGAGCGTCGCAACTTCATGAATAAGTGCGACGCAAGATATAAAGCTCTAAACCAAACGATGGCCACACCAAGCACAGACAGAATGACAACATGTACTATTAGAAAAGAAAAATATAATGCCTTCTCTCTGTTACGCTCACCAGCTTGCTCCTACATCTTGCAGGTCTCATGAAGCAAATACTTGAAGAGCTTGACATCCAGTACGAGGATGATGACAGTATGTTGCGTAATGTTGAAGCACAACAACTCCTCGACATAAAAACTGAAGGAGTGACACTGTATACGATGGAGCAGCTTCGGTTTGGTTACAACATTGATTTAGCTGAACTTTCAAAAGCTACTCAAGAAAACTGTGCCGCTATCTTGACAAATTTCATGACTTCAGCAAACCACACGCACGATGCAACTAATCCACCTATCATAATCCAGAAGGTAGCATGGCACTATAGTGAACACAAGGCAGTAAATTACGGACAACCAGCCTCTCCATACGAGCCAGTTGCAATAGACCAAGGCAAGTATGGATAACAAGTATCACTACCTTCCATTCACTTGTCCGCAGCACCGTCATTTTTTAATTGGCCTAACCAATCTGCATGGACTGCAGATTTAGACACTCACCAACAACCAGAGACAAGCATCGGCCTTCCACCCCAGAAAAAGCAGCGTTGTGGGAAGAATACATAGTCTACAGTATACGCTGCACAAAAAACGATAGGAGATTATCGGAGTTACAAATAACGTCCATAAACGCGTTAGCCAGCACAAGCGCAATTCTCCGAGGAGAATGCAAGCGGACATGCAGGCACATAGTCCTTTCGAGGATAATTTTGAAATTACCACTTTAGCAACCAGTACCAATATACATAAAGCTAGAAACTTAGAACATTTCTATATTAAACAACACAAAACAACAACAGCATTAGGTTATAACGTTTGTTCTAGACATCCACCAAGGTTGAGAAAATATTATTTTTTGAAAAAAAACAAGCAGATATAGCTGCGAACTTCTGCCATCTTCATTTCATTGTTTTGTTCACTGTCTTTGTCATATAACGTTGGTCATTGGCTACAACAATGTTTTTTTTTTTTATTCAAACTATGGCAGACATGATAACTTATCAACTTCTTTGATTTAAATGATTTTTCTTTTCAGTTTAGAATGGGTAGGCTGATTCCAGTTGATCTGATTGAGCAACAGTCAGAATTTCATACTGCAATGTACATGTTGCAATACTGTCTTTACCCACATTTGCAACAGCGGGTCCTCAGACATTACATGCATAAATGGAGTGAGTTCATTCCATGGCCAGTTCAGCCACCTATCCCATGGCATCCACATTACATCACTTGGAATACACTCAATCGACAAATCACCATCGACATCGCCGTGCTAGCTGGTTGCTCCACAAAACACCATTGTATGTTGCTCATTCAGATTGCGGACGTGCTCGGTCTACTCGAGACTATAGAATTAAATTACTCTAACGTGGTCCCCAGCCACCTTCAGTCAGCTAAACAATTCGTTTCGCGCTATTTTTCTGTCAACCAGTTAGCCACACGTGCAACTCTGAAGAGCATTTTACCGATATAGCCCTTTCTTTCTGCATCAAAAACTCCCACTGATATGTGTTGTTACCTAGTCCTCCTCCTCTTCTCCATAGAACTTCTGTCCATTTCATTGTAAAAAAGTCATTGCATGCTACATTCAAAGCCTTCTCAACTCTCGTTTGCTTAGTTCCGTTCTTAATGCATCAACTGTTTGGCATGCTATTTACATCAAATCGTTTCAATGACTTACACTCACTTAGCGTAACAACATTTTTGCAAAACAAATAATAAGCGTTCTCTCTCTCTCTCACCTTTCATTTCTTCGTTCTTCTTTACGGATGCATACTCTTGTTCAGTGCTTGTATGAGATGAAAATAGTATATATATTTTTACACATACGAGTGACTTCTACTCTCTTACGTTAACAAGATTTGTCAAAAAAAAAAACAAATTCTCTCTCTCTCTCTCTCTCTCTCTCTCTCTCCCTCTCCCTCTCCCTCTCCCTCTCCCCCCCTCTCTCTCTCTCTTAGCTTTCACTTCTATGTTCTTTTCACTAATATATACTCTTCTTCAATGCCTCGATGTACCACTTCCGATTATGCAGGCTGACGAAGCACTCTAGTTTTGTTGTGGTGGGGCTTTTGGAATCGTTGCATTTGCTTTGGCCTCTCTCCTGAAGCTGATATCTCTTCCTTCGACATTCGCTTGATCGAGCTCGGCAGTCGGCAGCTATGGCGGACTTCTGGAGCAGTATCTCTGCCTCACCCCCCGAAATTAGGGTCTTGTCCAGAGAGAGTCTGCTTCCCTCCTCGCCCACTCCCCGTCAAGCCCTCTTCTTGCCGTCCCTCGATATTCTCTGGCGAGCACTCCATTACAACCGCCGTCTCCTCTTCTACAAGCGCCCCGTGGCTTCATCTACATCCTCTTCATTCGTACAGCAGCTCAAGCACAGCCTCTCCCTTTGCCTGGTTCATTACTTCCCCTGGTGCGGCCGCCTTGCCCTGGGCTCCGACCCTCCACATCGGCTCTTCATTGACTGCAACGATGCGGGCATTGAATTTGTGGAAGCTTCCATTCATGTGCCCCTCTCCCTACTTGCCCAGGATGGCTTCCAGATGAAGCCCTTCTTTGAGCAGCTCTGCCAGATGCCGGATCACAAAGGGGACTGCCTCTACTCCAGCCCTCTTCTCTGCATCCAGGTATGAGAGAGAGAGAGAGAGAGAGAGAGAGGTATGAATAGATGTGAGTGCAATCGGCAGGAGGTACTTAGTGGACACAAAAGGACATAGCCTGTCTGAAGGATGCGGCCTGCTGTTGTTGATGGTGAGAGAGAGAGAGAGAGAGAGAGCTTTGCGTTATGATCTTGAGCAGGTGACTACCTTCTCCGATGGTGGTTTTGCGCTCGGAATTACTCAGAGCCACGTTGTTGCGGATGGGCACTCTCTATGGAACTTCTTGGTTTCATGGTCAGAGTGTTCAAGAGGGGTCCCTTTGAGTTTACCACCCCTTCATGATCGGCAAAAGCTCGCTTTGTCAGATCCGTCTCCTGAGATAGCCTCCCTCTGGGAATTTGCATTATTGGACAGCGACGAAGAGGCAGCAGACTCTGCAGTTAGCCAAGAGGAAACGAAGGATAACAACGACACGAAACCGTCCTCAAATGGGAATGCTTCATCAGATGCCGAACCCGAGCCTTTGATGCAATGTGCCCTGGACTTGTCAGCCTCATCTGTGAAAATGTTGAAGAATGAGGCTGGTGAAGGCTTTACCTCGTACGAGGTCATATGTGCGCATTTTTGGCAGCGCACCACCGCTGCTCGCCAAAGTCAGAAGCACGACCCAACCTATTTCACTGTCCTTGCCAATTGTCGCAGCCGCATAACCCCCCCTCTGCCGCCCTCATACTTTGGCAATGTCATCTGCTTTAGCTTAGTGCTGAGCACAGCTGGTAAGATAGGCAATGAGACCTTGCGAGCTACAGCAAGTCATATTCATAAGCTTGTCCTCAAAGTGCAAGATGATATTGGGACTCTCATGCATTTTTTGGAGACTCATGACAACAGCTTCTTAAGCGCGATAGGGAAGTTGCGAAGAGGAAAAGGGCACAATGTAGCGAGCTCGCCGAGGTTTCCTGTGTATCAAGTGGATTTTGGATGGGGCAAACCGGTGGCAGCCCGAGCAGCAAAGATAGTTGGAGAAGGGGAACTAGTCTTGTTTGGGGGTCGCCCTGGTTCAAGTGAAGGGGATGTAGAGATTTGCACGGCGCTTCCTAGGAATGTGTTGAAGCGCCTTCTTGAGGATCCTCTATTTCTACCCAATCTTCCCTCCGGTCGTCATCAAGCATAAAAGCCAGTGGATATAGAAGAGAGAACCTGCATAAGCTATTGCCACTCTTATCCTTGAGTAATTCTATCAATATTGTGAAGAACATTAAAGTCCCTTAGGTTAGTTTGAGCCACTTTCTAATACAAACACATGCAACTTGGAGTCAAGGGATGCTGCCCTAATAATATCTAAAGGTGTATACATAGAGGTATGTGGGTTATCCTTTTTGTCAGTAGCTTAAAGAACAGAATGCATTTTATAAGAGGATGCCTTTTCATGTTATCAAAGTTATGTAAAGGGTCTCTTCCTACAGAGCCAATTCACCAAGATCCTTCTCAATTTGATGATGTAGTTAAGCTACTTCCACAATTGTTAGGGTTTGCATGAGTATTCGATCGCATTTTAGAATTACACTCTTGATTATGCAAAATGGATGATGGAGCTTCAACTTAAAGACTCTCTCCTTGTTGAAGACTATAACCATACACATGGGTTGGGCAATGTACAAAACATCGATGTTTAAAATAAGGTCAAATATTTGTCTCTTTCTTTGTTTATTGTGTTCATCGATGCTGCCTTTGTCGTCGACTATGTCTGCATGTTGCATTTTAGTATTAAGAATGAGATTTAGTGTGTACACTTCAATACATCCCTTTGATTGTGAAAGTGGTATGTTAAGACTAGTCTCCGATGAAATAGGATTATTGGCAACTAGTATTTGCGGATGTCTCAAATGACTTATGAATGTGGAAGGTCTTAATTAACTAAATGAACTTGAGAGCTTGATGAAGTTCAAGTTTAGAAAATCATGATCCAGCTCAAGGAATTCTCTTGCCTTCATTCGTGAGAATATTATGCTCAAATTTGGTGCTCTTTATGTGCCTTCAACCGGGCCGGCACCACATGCCAATAGGAAAATTATCATTACAGACTTTCAGCAATTGAAAAACAGAACAGAAAGCAACTTCATATACTTGAATTCCAAGTTGATGTAGAAGAGATAGAGTTCTCCTTCGAAGAATGTTTGCTTGTCCCTAGTGGTATTTTTCTGGTATAGCAGTCAAGAACCTTTTGTACCTTTGTCAAGTGAGACCACTCACCACAATCTCAGTTCCAATTGATGCCTTGTCCTTTAATTTATAGATGCAATGGGTCAAAAGTAATTCAACAATATATGCTTACAAAAACAATCTGTTTTTATGGCTTAAGCCAGAAAGGATGTGGCTTATAATCTGAGCTAAGAATTGTATATTAAAACATATGCCACATCATCACGTCCTTACGCCATCAAGTCGGTGGGCTTGGGATTGGGATGTAAATGCCATTGGATTTGTTTGGTTGGTACATCGGCTTTTGATACTCTCTCTCTCTCTCTCTCTCTCTCTCTCTCTCCAAGAGGGTATGGCGAAGATGTTATGACATACTCCCCTCTTGGAAAAGAATAATTTCATTCATTTTTACACCTATCAAAATATGCACAGCACCGATTCAATAGACGTTGACATCATGCATGTCCCATGACCATGCAATATGGCATTACCACCCTAGGCCACATTGGATTCATCAATCCTTAAACCCTAAACCCTAAATCCTAAACCCTATCCGACCTCATATGATGTTTGCTGCTCCATACTAGATCTATCTAATTATCACCTCCAAAGTCACATTGACCTTGTAGAGATGTTCATTGTATGTGCAATCATTGATTTAGGAAAATATGCTTTCACATATGCCATGCAATTCTTTCATGAGAAATCACTTGATTCTTTCTCCCTTTGACGTAGTGGCAAAGAGATTTTGTACTATATTCTTCATCTATTCTTTGTCTATATTGGCTTTTGCGTCATTTGTAAGTTGATGGTTGTGCTTCCATGTTGCAAGTTCGAAGCAAATTGAGCACTAGTTTGCTTGTTGCAAGTTGATGGTAATGCTTCCATGTTATGCAAGTTCGAAGCAAATTGAGGACTAGTTTGCTTGTCGAAAAAGAAATTTTTTGAGCTTGACACCATTGTAACCGGTCGGCGCCATGTGCTAAAATGAAATCACTTATACAAACTCAAACACAATAGGAACAAAACTGATTTTTTTTTTCCATATTTGGTTCTGAGCTAATTGCCTATGCTACTCTTCAAAACTATTTACAAGTTGTGACATCATGCTATGCTTGGAGCAATAACCAAGTCTGTCAATGTGCAAGTTGGATAGAGCATATATATCCTCTCCGTTGTATCGAGTATTAGATAGCTTTGTTTGTGATATTGACAAATCTTTATGAATGTCAGATCCTTTTAATGTGCTTGTGAGATTGTGAAAGTATCTCGTGGAAAGGGGAGGATCGCTTACAAAAAAATTTGGCTATCACATGGGTTCAACATCAACAATATTTTTTTTTTGTTTTTCACATTTTCACATACAAAAGAGTGTTTAAAAAATGATCTTGAAAAAAAAAATAGATTGAATTGAAAAAGGGTATCTTTTATTGGTGAAAAATTCATAGCTAACGGGTTGTATGAATACTCTTTGTATGCACACAATATGTAGGTTTTACATATGACCCCCCCCCCCCCGGAGACCCCCTCAAGAAAATTATAGTGCAAGGTGGCCTCACTTTGATAGAAACTTGTTTACACTCATGTCAAAATAAGGTACTGTCTGTATCTATTGATGGTTTCATCTTGAGGACCTTTTTGGATCGGGGTGGCAGTCCTTGTGGGGTCAGTGGCATCCTCATGGTGATGTGCTTGTCTATGGTTTTCTTTTGTATCTAATGGTTCTGTATGGAATCTGATATGTCTTTGTTGGTTGTATATGGAGTCCGTGGCTCGTTGTGAGCATGGTCTTCATGCAAATTTTTTGGTTTAATCTACTCACCCACTTATTGTAGGTTTTGCAAAAATAAAAATAAAAATGGTTGAATGCATATTTGAGGAAATTTTTGTTGTGAGCTGAGGTCATTTGAGTAATTGGGAAAGGGTCGTCAAACAAGCTAGGGACATAAGAGAGAATAGAAGAGTGATGATCCAAGAGCAAATTGAGTGCCTTGAAGGGTCTACCAATATGTCAAATTTTCCTCAAACCTTGTTAGATCTTAGTAGGCTTTTGGTTGGTCAAAGCATCCTCGCCTTGAATATAAAATTATGGACCCAACAAGCACATGTTCAAATTGTTAGGGGAAAATGTTGTGCTTTCTGTGTTTTCTGTGAGAGATGAAAATGTTGCGCTACTCTCCTTAATTTGCCTATTTTTGAAGGGGAGCTTAGAGAATCTATTGGAACTCTCAAGAGAGGCAATTGTGTAGTAGTAGTCATAGTAGCCACAAATCAACAATTAAATTGTCAATCCATGAAGAGCATTGACTCGACTAGGGCATAGAGCCACCACGCAAAGAGTGTGAGAGCTCATGGAAGAGGAACTATGAAGATGACTTTTGGAGAACGAAAGCTAGAGAAGAATCATAGCCAGTTTCCCTCTTTTACTTCCCTCTTACAGCCACTCTCTACCACTCACTCATGCACACAACTATGTGACCCTCTTGCTACTCAAACTACACACATTCTTCTTAACCCACACTCACACATGGAATGAAGACCCACACCCACACATGGAATGAAGAGAGTAGCATGCATATGAGAAGAATTCACTAATGCACAAACCTGTAGTCACTCTACACACACATGCACATGGAGACGAATTTCTTCTCAATGCATAGCAAGCATGCACACACAAGAGGGTTAGTGAGTAGGAGACTAGCTAGTGAGGAAGAAGGAGATAGACACCATAGACAAACTCTCCCAAGGTCCCATTATCAAAAAGTGAGTATTGTCAAAGTGGAGCAGAAGCAAGAAGGGGAGAAGGGGAGAGAGAGAGAGAGAGAGAGAGAGAGAGAGAGAGAGAGAGAGAGAGAGCTATGGAGATGAAAGAGGGTGCCTTTCCTCTGAGGTAACCAACACAAATACAAAATACCCTTGGGGGTTCCACCTTAAAATATGTAAGTGTAGCATGTGGGGGTTTCTACATTTCAAAGAGTTACAAAATTACATGTACAAAGAAGGGTTTGAAAATGAAAATTTGAAAAAAGGTTATAGGTTTATGGAGGAAGAGAGGCCTTTTAATTCTTGGTGAAAAAAGTGTGTGTGTGTGTGTAGAAGATTTTGGATTTGTAGGTCCTACTTGTGGTTTGATTGGTATCTACCATACAAGTGACATTTACGAGATATATCGACGTTCTCATGGCATATGGGAACATTGATTTCCCAAAAGATGTCATCGTTTGTTGGTGGAGAGAGACTTCATTGGACCTTTGTACGATTGGCCTCATACCTTTGGCCTCTGTTGGTTTGTTTAGCATTACCTGCTTAGAGAGGATGTTAGATTTGCACCACTCTACTGCTACATTTAGGGTTAGGGAATGCTTGTATGGCTAGTGCATCCCTTGGGTCAGCTTGGCCACCCATTGCATACATATTTATGCTACATCCGTCGATCATGGCTAGAAACTTTTGGTTCGGCTACCAATGTGTGGTCTTGCACCCACTTATTCCATTTTTATAGGTTTTCCCATATTTATGGGTTGTTGGATTATTGGTTGACATTTCACAACCGACTCCTCATCTGCTATATAGGCAAGGGCTAGGGACATTTGTCTAGTGTATTCTCTCTCGAGGAGGGAGGCCCGGGTTCCACGGTTCAAGAATACCTATAGCACATGTGTTCAAGAGGTATTTATAAAATCCTTCTACACACACACAAACACACTTTTCACCATGAACAAAAGGCCATTTTGGAGGTCATTTGGAGGGCCTTCTAAGAAATTATATTTCTCCCTTTAGAAAATCTTCTTAAAATGCCTTTGCACTTATTGAGTATGTCCAAAAGGACAACTAGATACTCTGAAAAGTAAACCTAACTTTTTGGCACTTTTAAAAACGGTCACCTCTTCATTAAATGTGAGTGTCTTTTTCACGAGGTCGGTGCCGCTCATTCAATACGACTTTTGATATCATTGAAATTTATAAAAATCACAAAGCTGTCAACTAGTGTTAGAATTTGAAGATTTTTACACTGCCAATGTGTTCAGACGCTCAAAACCTAAAAATTGATTGTCTACTTGTCCTGTCTGACACCTGGAGAGGGAGAAAATGCCAAAAAAACCCCTAAAAAAGGGTTTTAGCCGAGCAGCGCACGAGGGGTAATATATATATATATATATATATATATATATATATAGAGAGAGAGAGAGAGAGAGAGAGAGAGAGAGAGAGAGAGAGAGAGAGAGAGAGAGAGAGAGAGAGAAGTTCTTTATATGTATATAAACCCCTAAAAGGGGATTTTAGCTGAAACGGTGCGCAGAGGCCATTTCTCAAGAAGTTAGAGTGCCCCTCGCGTGCTAAAACACTTTTTTAGGGGCATTTTCTCTCTCTTCAGGTGTCTGAACAGGCAAGTAGACAGCTGATTTGTAAGTTCTTGGGTGTTCCGAACGCATTGGTGGTGTTGGAATCTTCAAATTTTGACACTAGTTGACAGTTTTGTGATTTTCTCTATAATTTCAATGATGTTGAAAGTCATATTGAATGAGCAACGTTGACCTTTTGAAAAAGACAATCGCATTTAATGAAAAGGTGACCGTTTTTAAGGATCGTTGGCTCATTGAATGAGTACGTGATACCTTTTTCATATTTTTATTAATATCAGCCTATTTTCCTATATAAGGTTGGTCCTTCTCTCATTGGAGGAGCTCTTTTTGTTACCATATACATGTGGTAGTGATGTGTGTGAACACACTAGGACCACCGGAGCATTTTTTCCCTCTTTAGGAGGTTTTTTCCCCCGATCATTTTATATACGCCCATCACTCTAGGGCTATCTATCTTTCCATTGCACACTAAGTAATACACCCTCTATTGTGTGCCTTGAGCTTCCTTCGTCTTCTCCAAGATGTGTGCATTTCTCTGCAACCCCAATTCCAACAATTGGTATCAGAGCAGGTTGCATCCTCCCGGGCTTAGTCGCCAGCTGCTCCAGCACACGCCTGCTCACTTTCTTTGATTTCAGTGAGCTTTGGCACGCGTTTGCAGGTCGACAAAAATTTCCAGGAAGCTCAAAGGGCTCAGTCTACTCAGATTTTTGATTCGGGCTCATTTCGGTCTCCGTTGCAATACTGCATAGTTTATTTCGTCATTTTATGCAGAATTTTTGTTAGTGCCGTTTTCTGCATAATAGGTGCCTCATAGTCTTCTACGGTTTATGCTATCTAGCATGCGTTGTTTTCCCGCTCTGTTTCTCCTATTTTCGGGCAGTTTTCACATCAGGCGCAACATTTACCATGGCTGACAACAACACAGATGTGTTCAAGATGTTTGCTGCTGAGGACATGTTGGATGGGGACAACTACCCTATGTGGGCTTATATGATGCAACATGTTCTTGTGCCAAAGGGCGTCTGGAACATTGTGCAGGGCATTGATGTACGTCCTGGTTCTGAGGATGTAGGCGATGTTGAGGATGTTGCAGGTCTTGCTGCAAGGATTGTTGCTATTAGAGTTGTTTTGCCTACGACAGAACAAGCTCGTTGGGATGTAAAGGATGTGCAAGCTCATGCATTTATTGCGTTGTCTATGAAGTGCACCATTGTTCCTCACATTCGTTCAACAAAATCTGAAAAACAGGCTTGGGATATTCTAGCAGGTCTTTATGCAAGCCGCAATGAGGCTAAAATTGCATTGTTGCGTAAAGAGTTGGAGTCGAAGATTATGCATGAGGAAGATGATATGGACACTTTCCTTGCTAGTGGCAAGGATATCAATGAGAAACTTATTTCTGCAGGTGAAGTCATTTCAGACAGTTCCCTTGTGCAGACTGTTCTTGATGCCTTACCAGATTCCTACCAGACTTTTGCTAGTAGACTGATGACCCAAGGAAATCCTCAAGTTGTCAAGTTTGATGCATTATGCACATTGCTATTGCAAGAGTCACTTTCCAGAAAAAACAGAACTAGGCATCGTGCAGTTGAACAGGCTTTTATTGCTTCTCAAAGAAAGGGTGGTAACAGCAATGCGGCCACTTCCTATGGTTCTGCTGCGAGTGGCAAAACTTTTGTTCCTAATGCTTCCGCTGGCAGCAATTCGTCTGGAAATTTTGGTGATAAGGGCAAAAAGAAGATGCGTTGCCATTATTGTAAATCTAATGATCACTTGATCAAGTCGTGTCCTAAGTTGAAGGCCAAAGAGGCTAAGAAGAAAGAGGGTGGTTAACCACCCTGCAAATGTTGGTTCCACTACAAATGCAGCCATTGTTGAGTCTTCCGTGAAAGGAGACTGTGTTGCTGATGTTGATGCAGAATGGGCTTTTAGTGCAGAGTGCACTTACAATCCTGCTGTCCATGATGCATGCTTGTCAGTTGCTGCAGATTCACATGTGTGGTATTTCGACAGTGGTGCTACAAAGCACATTACCTCACATCGTGAATTGTTTACCTCTCTTGAGTCTGTCCCTCATGGGAATTTAGTCACTTGTGTGAACAATGCCTCTTATCCGTTTCAGCGAGTTGGAAAGATTGTGCTTACTGCTGCTAATGGCAGTTCTTTCACAATTGTTGATGCACTTTATGTTTCTGGGATCAAGAAGAATCTCTTGTCTGTATCCGCACTTGCTAGACTTGGACTTGTAGTAAAATTTGTGGATGATAGATGTACAGTTCATGATCTCAGTTTTGGTGATGAAATTGTTGCATCTAGCCTATTGTGTCGTGGGCTGTATAAGCTCACTTTGTATGACAAGTGTGGACAAAATTTTGCAAATGCTGTTGCAGATTCAAGGGCTATTTCAGAAGAAAAACTTTGGCATGCACGTTTTGGTCATCTGAATTTTGCCAGTTTGTTGCGTTTGCAGAAATCTGATATGGTTGCTTCTTTGCCGCCTCTTGAAGCACCTGTCAAACATGTTTGTGAAGGATGTATTTTGGGTAAGATGCAGCGTTCGTAGTTTCCAAAGGATGGTTCAGTTAGGGCCACATGCGTGTTTTTGGCTGTTTGGCATATGCTTTGGTGCCACAAACACAACACATAAAATTGGATGATAAGGCTGTCAAATGTATTTTTGTTGGTTATAGTGCTGAAAGAAAAGGTTACATGTTATATCATCCGCAAACAAAGTGTATTGTGGTTTCACGTGATGTAGTGTTTGTGGAAGATTCTGTTCAGCCCTTGCTGTCATGTACTAGAGACAATAATGTAAGCTCACAGGACATTTATGACACTTTGTTGCCTCTTTTCAGTGGTGGAAATACGAATGTAATTTCCAATGAGGAAAATGTATAGCCTATGAGGGTTTCTGAAAATGTTACAGATCAGCCTATTACTGATGCAGATGTACATGATGTACTTGATGAGGAAAGGGCTGAAAATGAGCAGGCTAGAGGTATGCCAAAATTGCATGTGCACACTTTGCGTGACAGTAAATTGGATGCACCTTTGTCTAGTCGTACTCGTTCAGGCTCTCGCCATGCATCTTATGCATCAGATTGTTATGCTTTGGCTGTGTCTAGCTTACATGATGTTGAGGAGCCTCTGTCTTTTGATGAAAACAGAATTCAAAAAATTGGATGACTGCCATGCAATCAGAATATGATGCACTTATAGAAAATGACACATGGACTTTATGTGATTTGCACCCTGGCAAAAAGGACATTGCTACGAAGTGGGTTTACAAGTTGAAACGCAAGCCGATGGTGAGATCGATCGCCATAAGGCTCGGCTTGTTGCAAAGGGTTATGCACAACAAAAGGCATAGATTATGAAGAGACTTTTTCTCCCACTTGTCGTATGACTACGGTGCGCTTTGTATGTGCATTGGCAGCTCATTTTGGTTGGGATGTACATCAATCAGACATTGTTACTGCTTTCTTGAATGGTGACATATTTGAGGAAGTTTATGTAACGCAGCCTCGCGGTTTTGTCATAAAAGGACAAGAGGACAAAGTGTGCAGATGTAAGAAAGCTTTGTATGGGTTGAAGCAATCTCCTCGTGCTTGGTATGAGAAATCTGACACTCATTTGGTTAAACGAGGCTTTCATAACAGTCCAACAGAAAGCACATTGTATGTAAAGCTTGAGGGTGATGTACTTCTCATTGTGGTTCTTTATGTCAATGATTTGTTGATCACTAGACCAAATGAGAGACATATTGCTGAATTTAAGGCTGATTTGAATGTTACTTTCAAGATGAAAGATTTGGGGATGTTGCATCATTACTTAAGTATACAGTTTAAACAGTGTGATGGTGGTATTGCCTTGTGTCAGAAAAGTTACATAGAGACATTGCTATGTAAATTTGGACTTGAGGATTGCAAACCTATTGCCACTCCCATGGAAACACGTTTGAAGTTGAGTCTACATGATGCTGGCGATCCTGCTGATGTCACTCTTTACCAAACTGCTATTGGCTGCCTCATTTATGTATGCAACACGAGGCCAGATATTCAGTTTGTAGTCTCACAGGTTAGCAGATTTATGCATAGCCCCGGGTCTAAGCATTGGCAAGTTCTGTCGAGAGAATTTTCCGCTACCTTAGTGGCACTTTACATCTTGGCTTGTTTTATCCCAAGGGGGGATCATTGCTGCCAGACTTAGATGCTTTTTCAGACTCAGATTGGGCTCATTGTTTGACATGCGAGTGTCCACAAGTGGTTTTTGTTTCATGCTTGGCAGTTCATGTATATCATGGTTGAGCAAGAAGGAATCTACTGTGGCCACTTCGAGTTGTGAGGCTGAGTACAGGGCAGTCTTCACAACTACGGTTGAGTGTGTATGGCTCAGACGCCTTATGGCTGATTTGGGTGTTGGACAGGACACTGCCAACACTATCTACACTGACAGTCAGAGCGCATTGGCAGTTGCGAGGAACCCAATTTTTCATGCTCGCACAAAGCACATTGAGGTGCATTACAACTATGTCAGGGAGAGGCTCTCAGCAAGAGAGATCAGCTTGGCTTATGTGCCAACACAGGACAACCTTGCAGATATTTTCACAAAGGCATTGTCTCGTGAGAAGCTTGAAGCTTTCTGCAAAGCTTTGGGCTTACTCCCCTTTGTGGACTGATCATGTCCTCAGGGCATGGCACTTCCCTTTACTCATGTGCCAGCTCTCGTTCACCGCATCACTTCAAGGGGGATTTGTTACCATATACATGTGGTAGTGATGTGTGTGAACACACTAGGACCGCCGGGGCATTTTTTCCCTCTTTAGGAGGTTTTTCCCCCCGAGCATTGTATATACGCCCATCACTCTAGGGCTATCTATCTTTCCATTGCACACTAAGTAATACACTCTTTATTGTGTGCCTTGAGCTTCCTTCATCTTCTCCAAGCTGTATGCGTTTCTCTGCAACCCTAATTCCAACACTTTTTTCTCTCTCTACTAAAAGGCCCTTGGAAAGACCTCCGAAATTTTCTAATGTTTGGAGTCACAACCATCGATGTCCAACCAGAACCCCTTGTAGATCTTATAATCAAAATAGTAGCAAATATCAAGGATACCACAAGATGTAGCAGTCGCTTTGATTGCATGGACCACCACCTGATGGTGGTCTATTAGAGGGAAACTAAAGGAGAGAAAAAGTAGAAAACTCCAAGTATGTTGTCCACCCAAGGTAGGGGCCAAAAATACGGCCAAAATTGATGTGCTGATATGCTTTTGCCATACAAGAGTGCTGCAGAGGTACAAATCGGAGACACATGGGGTAGATCTTCGTGTTAAAAGTCCTCAAAAGACCAAAAATAAAATAAAATAACATATATCTCAAAAAAAATTACCGTCATGCTGAGGTAGGCGTTTTGCTGGCATAGAAACTGATGCAGATAGATAAGTAGAAGCTCAACCGGATGTTATTGTACTCGATGATTTCTCCTCTGTTGCCTCCTCTGTTGTCGAGGGGTCTCCTTGTTAACAAATTTTCCAATCAAACGATGCAAAAAAAGAGGGAAAGACTAGCCTATATAGAATACAATGTGGACAAGTATCGTGAGTTCCTACCTATATAGCATATGAGGTTTGGGTTGGTCAATATTCACTAATAAACCCAACAACCCATAAATATGAAAAAACTTATGAAATAGGGTAAAGGGGTGTACGAAAAAAAAATGGGCAGTCAGACAAAAAGCATCCAACCAAGACAAGATTTAGCTTAAATGCATATGCAATTGGTGGCTGACTCAAGGGACAAACTAGTTGTACAAGCAAGCCCTAACCCAAAATGAAGCAGTAGAGTGGTGTAACTCTAACAAATATACATTTTAGCATTCTAACCTTTATACATAGGGTTACTAAAAGTGTTTGAGCACTCAAAAACTAATGAGAACCTCTAATTAAGTAATAAACACCTACACCTAGGCAACTATTCTATGATGATTATACATCTTGGAACCCATTTGGAGTTGGAGTCATCAATTGCACATCACAGCAAATGCAGAAATTACATCAAAAAGTACATTGAAAATATTTCAAAAGCAATAATCCACTTCTTCATTGCATCTTCATGAGTGTCTACACTTCACTTGGTATCTTCACATCGTCTATCCTCGATTCCAGTATTGCTATCCATGCTTGGCCTTTAACTACATTGTTAGCACCATGGCCTTCTCACCATTGTCATCCAAGTGTGCACAAATAACTATACAACTATACCCTTCCTAATGAGTGTCTGTCCTGGGAATTCTTTGCAGGGTGTCAGGTGTTGAGGAAGTGTTGATGCAATATTTGAAGTTATTCCTTAACTTGAGCTTGGCGAGTTTGCTAATTCTTGTAGCCTAGATAGGAGTATAATAAGAAAAATAGATAAGTTCAATTGTAAGTTATTTTGTGCTTTATCTCTGAAAGATATGAAGATATTAGCAAATGGGAGCTAACCCCGGGGGATCGACCATGGGATACTTATTGTACCATGTAAGTGCACAGGCGGGATGTTTTTGGAAAGGCTACATTTAAGTATATAAGTTAGGGGTAGGCCCCCAATAATTATCCCCCTAAATTCAAAAATAAGAGAGGGGGCGTTTAAACTCTTTTTTTTTTTTTTTGGGGGGGGGGGGGGGGGGGGGGGGGGACTTTTGTGTCTCCTAAGGATGGCTACCTAAGTGAGTGACATTCCTATCCTCCAACTTGTGAGACACTAGTTATGTAAATATGATAGCAATTAACACCTCTTTGTATTGGGTCTAGGTTGTTCCTCCTAAAAGAATTATTGTCTAACATAGCAATTTTTCATAGAACTGTTTTGTTTCTTCTTGGAAACCATGTCATTTTGAAAAAAATGGATAAAATTTTTTAACGTAGAAGGATTCTCCTTGTGTTTTGGAAGGCCACTTGAGTCAAAATCTTATAGAATAAGTCAAGGAAAAAAAATTGCATGTCATAAATAGGGTTTTTCTTAGGTTGGCATCTCATAGGTGGCATTCCCTTATTTCTTTACAATGAATCCCCCGGGGAGCTAGCAAGACATTTGAACACAAACTGCCAAGCATTGTGGGAGAAACTTTGCTCGACAACAAAATAAAAGGAAATGTTTACCGATGTAAGCTAAGGTATGAAAACTTGGATGATTAAGGGGAAAAAACCAGCTGTGATAGAATTAAGCTAGTTTCATTAATTGTAGCGGAATTATATAAACAAGAGATGGTGTCATAAAATCTAACAACCCAAATGATTTTCTCATAGTAAACTGATCATTTAATGTGGGAGAATAAACGGGAACAAGGGTTAGAATATAAGTATGTGCTTTAGATGCATCTCAACACGTGACCAAAGGTAATGGGTCCAAACGGGAGATGGTCTATCAAAGAGCAATGCTAATGGAGCTTAAAGACCCTAGGGTTAGCTTCATTAAAGACTTCCAAAGGTTAGTGTTTAAAAGTCCTTTGACCTTAGGTAAGCTAGGACTGAAGCTTGACTACCCAAGCTTGAGGTACTTTGTCATGCTTGCTGACTAAGGTTCTTGAGGGTAAGGTGTTCAAAAAGTCAACAACTATCCCTACAAGGAGGGGACAAGCCCTACAAAAGGGGGGCTAGAGAGAGAACACACACACCCTCACACAAGGCAAGCTTGGTACAAAGAAAGAAAATGGGACACTTGTCAAGTTACTCCTCATGTTGCCCTCATGGTGTGTCTAAAGCCTATTGGTTGGCCTCCCAAGAGGTCCAATGACAAATTAGTTAATTTAATTAATTGTTTTTTGCATTTATCAAGTCCTCTCTCTCAAAGGGGAAAGGGGGACACTTGTCCCAAGACTAGCATGCTTGCTTATGCCTCTTGCTTGTGATTGGCTAGGCCTGGAGGGGTCCAATGAGCTTCAAGCATGAGCTATGGGGGGGGGGGGGGGGGGGTCGACCAAGGAAGCTAGGGGCATGCTTGGGGGTTATACTCTCCCACACACACTCTCATTGTGTGTAGTGCAAAGTGCAAGAGCTCCCTCTCCTTCTCCAAGCAAGTAGAGAGGTTGAGAGTCTACACCAACACTCTTGGCTATGGAATGCAAATCCAACCAAGAGACATGCTTCAATGCTTAAGCTTGCCATCTTCTCCATCTTCATTACTATGCTATTATGTATGCTAGCAAGAAGAGTCATGATAAGTGAAGAAATATTTCTTTTTCCTATGGAAAATTTCTTCTTCCTCTTGCCTACCCTCATTCCCCACTAGCTCTCTCCACCTTCAAAGGTGTTTGAGGCCTTGGGACTGAGGCTTCGGATAGTTGATGCTTTTTACAAAGTTTATGTTATGCTCGTGATGTATGAAGCTTTCCATCTTCATTGCATCACCTAGGTCACAAGGAACACAAAGATTGTATTGTACCAAGTCTCTCTTGATGGGAAAAACTATAATACAAATTCCTATTGGAGGGGGGACCGGCTCCACATAAATCCGGTCCTCACAAGTGTTGTCATGTTCTCTAAACTCTCTCTCTAGAAAAAGTATTGTTCATGCCAAGTTAACTAAATGCTATGTTTATGTTGCTACAATCAATTAAGTTTGCCCTCTATGCTCACAAAGTAATCCACAAAAGTGCTATCTCTAATTTCCGCTACTCTCAAAGTTCATAGGCCATTTCCATTACATTGGTATCAGAGCATTTGGTTTCTCTTTTCTTGCTTAAGAAGAGAAGTCTTTAAGTAGCCTATAAATGGTTGATTTTGTTAATTATATTAGGGTAAGTGGGACTGTGATCTATTATAGGTTTTGTTGAGCCCACTACCTGGGATATGGTGCACACCTCGGGAGCTTTGGACTTAATAATGGGGTCTTTTTAGACTTGCCTACGGCTTTACCATTATTGAGCCATAATAAGTCCGAAAGGAGCTAGGCCTTGGCAACTCTGCAATATTAGACCCACTCCACTACTCTCTATAATTAACCAATTTGAGTTGTGGGTGTAGATACTTAAGTGCCAGTTTTCAAAGGCTAAGAGGGGTAGCAACTAAGGTTTTGAATTTTCAAAGCATACACTAAGTAAGTACATGGCTAACAATAACCAAGAGAGTAGAATGAACATTGATAACTTTGATTTTACACATGAAGGTGCTAATGATGATGCCCCCATGTTTGTCAATTATCTTGTTACTAGGTTGCAGCAAGCTATGGGCAACCCTGCTTTGCAAGCCGAAGTTACTCAACAACTTTGCGCTTATGGGATTACCCTTCCTCTCCACGAGGAGAGAGAGCTCAGGAGGCCTCTTGAAGAGACCCCCAAAAGAAGCCATGCATCTTATGCATCCCATTGTTATGCTTTGGTTGTGTCTAGCTTACATGATGTTTAGGAACCTCTGTCTTTTGATAAAGCACATAATTCAAAAGAATGGATGGATGCCATGTAATATAAAATGATGCACTTATAGAAAATGACACATGGGCTTTATGTGATTTGCCTCTTGTCACTCCGAAAGGGAAGAGAGGAAAAAAAGGAAGAAAAGGGCAAGGAAGAGGGCACACTCTTCTCCTTCTTCTTCACCTTCCTCCTCTTCCGACGACGAAAGCTATGGTTATTCTCCTAGAGAATACAAGAGGGCAGGACATCTCAAATCATACCCTGCATGGCGAAGGTCACAAAAGCTCAAGAAGCTCAAAGAAGGAGGAAAGAGTATATCTTTTCTCACGTATGATGGCACCTTTAACACCTATTTAGGAAAATAGGGAAAAATTCACACATTTGGGACGATTCTTTGTGTCTCATGGACTTGAGGTAAGGTTGTATTGTACTAGGTTGTTGCACATATGAAAACTGAGATACAATGTTTAGTGGATGCTTATGAGTCTGCAAGATCGAATATGGTCCGTTTTCAACAACCATACTATACACTAGAGTGTTTTTGCACATGTTAGTTTACAAATACACACACACACACACACACACACACACACACATGCTCATGCACCCAAAGTTTTCTTCCCACACATGCTTCATTTGATAAAACAATTAAAATGTAAGTTGCAAGAAAAACTTGGGTGACTAATGTGAAAAAAACACCATTCATATTGAATAAGATTTCTTGAAGATTACAAAGGTGGGATGCCATTATCAATCTTGATAATGACCATAGCTATGGGTGGACTAATTGGACCCATTGTTAGAAGATTACAAAGTTGAAAGGCGAATGCTAAGCGACCAATCCTCTTCATTTGCATTGACATTTGATGGTGCCTCATGTTCATCAAGTTTCAACTGACTCTCTTTGGCCTTGAGGATTATTGCCTTTGGAATCTTGATTTTTTCAGGAATTCGTCCACCCTTGGGCTTCCATGCCCAAATGATGCAGCTAGTGTCTTCCCAACGTTGAGGATCATTGATGTTCTCTCTCCAATACTTGTTCCAACAATCCTTGTAAACCTCCACATCACTTGCATTCTTCTTCTTTGAAATTGGTGCCCAGTATTGTATCTTCACTTGAAGATAGGTTGCCGAGTCATTGTTCTGATCAATATCTGTTGCTGCCACTCCTAACCAAATTGGGTAATTTTCATCACATGGTTGCACAAGTACAAAGTCTCCCTTTGCCACATCAAGAGTTGGGTTGAACTCCTCAGCAGGTTTGTTGCTCATTGGACCACAATAGTGGCCCTCTATTATGTCAAGTGCTTCATCTAGACCATCTTCCAATGGAACTTCAAGAGGATGATCTTGTTCACGCATACTCCTTGGCCAAAAGTCATCAAATAAGGTGTTTTCACTTTGTTCAGGGTTTTGCATAGCTTGCATGAGATTCTCCCAGTACATAAGAACTGGGTTGATCCACCTAGCATACTCACTTTCATCTCCTTTATCTTGCAAGTAATCTTTCCACCAACTAACATACTTCTTTATTCCTTCCATAACTTTCTCACTATCTTTAACATACTCAAAGGGTGGTAATACTTTTGGAACACTTTCAGGAAGCTTGGCTCCTCCTTGGTCATTTCTCTTCCATAACTCTATACCATTTTCAGGTAACCAATCCACATTTTTAGGGTGCACTTGGTACTGCATCAAAGGTATTCCATCACTCATATAGAACCTAAATTGCAATGGCTTTGAATGACCCACTAAGCTATCTGCTCCATCATGTAAGAACCCCTTTACAAATCCTTTAAAGTCTGCCACCTTTTGTAGGAGAAAAGGTGCTGGATGCATGCTAACACACTCACTGAAGATCTTCATCAAATGTGGAAATGTAAAAATGGCTTGTTTTCTAAGATTCTCAGAAAAGCGACTAAACAATGCATCAATGTCTTCATGAGTGTGACCAACCATAAGAAATCCAAGTTGTACAGTGTCAAAGACTCCTCGTGAAACCAACAATGATAGGTATGCAAACACATATCGATTCTTATTTTCTGAACCACAATTGTCAAGTTGCAACAGCAATGTTCTTGGCAACCTCTTGAACCCAAATACATTGCCATCCTCCTGTACATGTGCATTAGTACCAAAGATTGATTGCATCCTTGGACAATCATTTCCCTGTCTAGAAGCAAAATTCTCAGTGTCCACATTCACATTTGTGATTAGATCAGTCTCTGCCTCTTCATTCTGAGCACTTTGTTCCTTGCAGTACTGGTTTTTCTCCTGAAGCACTTTCATATGGTGATAGAGAGAAGCTGTAGACAAAACACAATAAAAAATATTTGTTCGTGGTTCTACACTTGAGTTTTGTAATCTCAAGTCACCAAACATATGTTTATCTCTTCTTTCTAAGTTTCTTAGACATTTTGAGAGAGATGCAATTGTGAAGTTGGGATCACTCGGCCATAATCCCAATGCAAAGTGACCATAAGCTGTTTTTCCATGTCCATGAGTGAGCATTCCTGTCAAGGATACTGGAAGCCTCTCAACTCCATTGAGAGATTTTGGAACTGGTTTAATTTGTGGTATAGCAGTCTTACTTTGGTCCATCTTGTCATGTATAATGCACAAGAACTTGGTTGGATTCATTTCTGAAGAGCTCCTCCAAGCATAGTACAGATTTCTACAACTCATTTGTTGCAACATGTGTGATTTCCTCTGTGCCATGTATCTAGCACGCTCCACCTGATTTTTGGTAGACTCCAGCTTGACCTTTATGGATGTGCAAATGTCACATTTAGAGAATGTGCTTGATTTTGATAAAGTGACTGTTTTGAAGACTGTGTTCCATAACCTTGAGAATGTTGGCTGTGACAACGTTTTGTATTCAATTGTGACAAGTGTGTCGTTTACTTCCCGCAAAATGTCCACTTGTTTGTACATCGTTGGTAGAACACGTTGAGTTTCCCAAGTGCCATGCATGGTTGTCCTTGACTTATATGGCATTTGATCTGCATTATTATCTATGAAGCCTTGTATGAGTGCTTTTGCCATCTCAACATGTGTCAAGCTCTTCCTTATTATTCCAGTGTTTCCATGATTGCCATTGCATGCTCCATCCAAGAATTTTTTACGCAGCCTGTAAAATGTTGACTTTCCTATTCCATGCATTACATACCATGCTTTACTACATGCCTTCTTTCCATCAAAAGTAAACTCAAAGCATTCCTCTTCTTGATCTTTTCTATGAGCCATGCTCATACAATCCAATACAAATGTGCATCGACTAGTGTAGCTTTGTCCCCAAAAGTCTTCCCTCGCTTGCATGATTTTGGATCTGTTTCCAATCTGGCAGCATCGCATCTCACAACAATCAATTGTTGCAACTTTGTGAATGTTTGCAGCATCACATTGTTTGTTGAAAGCATGAGCATTACCTTTTTTTTTTCTAGGCCTAACTTTATGTACATAACTAATTTTCTTACCTGTCCCATCTCTTATATCATAGTCACTGGCAATGGCATCCTGCTCTCTATCATTTTGAGTATGAAGAAGAAGACCTAGTCCTGTATTGGTGGTACCTTCTTCAAAACTAGTTTCAGTGTTTATGTATTCCATCATCCTCATAGTCATCACTGGAAGCATATAAGCTGTCAAGGGAATCTCCCGTTTCTTCCATGAGGAAATCTTGAATACCCTCAATGGCAGAAGAGGATCCAGTGTCTTTGATCAAGGGCTCACCATTCTCAAATGTGAGCTGCCTAATAGGCCAGCTTACCAAATTCAAACTTGAAATATCACTTTGATGTGGATGCATCGACCCTTCCACAATGACACCCAAGCTACTCTCACCTAGTTCAGTACAATTTATAGCCTCATATGGGTGGACCAGCAATACCACTCCATTACCAAGTTTGGTAGATCTATTGTCAGCCCAAAGGATGACTCTTTTCTCTTTCCAACTCGCTCTATCTATCAAGCCATCTTCTTGACCAACAAGAAAATCCTCATCTATTGTGTGAGATTTTCCTCTGTCCATAAGAATATTATGCAATGGCCATTTGATGATGCTTCCAACTGCTTGAGACATGGTTCTTCAATCCATTGTGACGAATGGTGTCATAATAATCAATATCTAATTCTCCTAAATGATTTTCTCATATTAAACTGATCATTTAATGTGGGGAAGGCCAGGGGAGAAAAAGCTAGAATATTGGTTAAGGTAGCAGACCGGCCACAGTAGGGATCCAAAGGAGGGAAAATAGGGATCCAAAGGGGGGGCCATCTGCAAAAGATCCATGTGCAACAATGGGCTAAAAAGACCCTAAGGTTCAGCCCATTAAGACTTCCAAAATGCTAAGGTTCCAAAATTCAAAGGTTGTGTCCAAAGGTCAACCCTAGGGAAAATTGGATGCTTTGTGTGTGCCCTAAAAGTCTTTGCACATCCCTACATGGGAGGGGGCGAGCCCTAAAGGTAGGGGATGAGAGAGAGAGCCACACACACACACACACAGGCTCCCTTTACACAAAGGGAATGAGGGACACATGTCAACTCCCTAGGCCAGATGCCCACAAGGTGTGCCCAATTTCTATTGGATGACCCTTGAAGTGGACCAATGAGAATTAAGCTAGAGTAAATCTAGTTTAATTAATTTAAAAACATTTAATAAAAGAAACCAATGAGAATTAAGTCTCCTAGAAGACTATTGGGCAGTCTCCCAAGGGGTCCAATGAGCATTCAGGAGCCCCATGGCTTGCCTGATTCTTATTGGCCAGGAGGCAAAGGGGTCCAATGAGATTTTAGTTTAATTATTTAATTACCTAAAGCTCTCACAAAAGGGGAAAGGGGGACACATGTCAGAAGGCTATCACTTATGCTGCTTAATTGTAATTAGCTTGACTTGGGGAGGGCCAATGAGGCTTCAGCAAGAGCAATTAGCAAGAGGGCTCGCCCAAGAGAGAGAGGGGGCTGATTTTTTCAAGGCATTATCACACACACACACTCACACAAGCTCATGTGTGAAGAAAGAGAAGACTATCTCTTCCCAAGCTTTAATGGAGAACTCATCACCTACTCCAAGCTTGTGAGATAGAAGCCTACATCAACACTCTCTTGGCATGTGGATGCAAATCCAACCAAGAGCCAAGCTTCAATGCATGCTCATCTCCTCTACCAAGCTAATTACTAAGCTAAGCTATGCTACATATGAGTGATTATGTGAGGAGATGTACATCTTTCTCGTAAGATACTCCTTCTTCCTCTCAATCTACTCTCATACCCTACTAGCTCTCACCATCTTCGAAGGTGTGTGAGGTCTTGGGTCTAAGAACCGGGATAATTCAAGTTGTGTTTGTTAAGTGTTTTGCTTAGTGCATGAAGTTTCCATCTTCATTGCACTAGCTAGTCTTGAAGGAACACAAAGAATTGTATTGTACAATGTCTCTCTTGATGGGAGAAACCATAATACAAAGCCTTTTGGAGGGGGGACCGGCTCCATGAAAATCTGGTCCTCAATTGTTGTCAATAGCTTAATTTCTCTCTCTTTTGAAAGTATTGTCGATGCTATCTAACTAGGTGTTATGCTTTTTGTTGCTCTCTCCACCCAAGCACTCTTGTAATTCTCATTAGGAATCTATTCTAATGAAATGCCCACTATGTTCATGCTAATTTCCGCTACACATAAGTTATTAGGCCATTAAATGTTACATTGGTATCAGAGCTCAAGGTTTCTCTTTTCTTGCTCAAGAAGGGAGGTCCTCAAGCTAGCTACAAATGGTTGGTATTATTAATTGCCTGTGAGTAAGTAGAATAGGGATTTGTCAGCCTTGCAGTGCGCCTACCTTCGTGCACTTTAACAGGGCATCACCGTCGAGAGCTATGGTCTTAATATTAACCACTATTGAGCTATTAGAAGCTTGAGAGGAGGCGGTGCTGTTTTGGTGTCGAAAGACCCTCTCTTCTATTCCTTGCAATTAATGGTATTCGAGCCGCGGGTATAGTAGCTTGAGTGCTTTTTCCAAAGGGGTAAAGAGGAGTAGCAACTAGGGCTTGAAGTGCCAAAGTACACCTAAAAAGTTTACACCTAAAAGTTGTTAGAATGGCTGTCAATAGTAAAGTGAGTGAAATTAATGTTGATAACTTTGATTTTGCTCATGAGCAAGCTACTAATGATGCTTCAATGCTTGTTAACTATCTTGTTTCTAGGCTTCAACAAGCCATGGGCAATCCATCTCTCCAAAGTGAAGTGCAATGGCAGCTCCGTGCTCACGGGATTCTCCAAGCTCATCACCATGACGAGAGAACACCTAGGAAGACTCCTTGTGAGACTACCAAAAGAGGTCTCTCTCCGATTCGGGAAGAAAAAGAGAATCCATATGAAGGGCTCAAGAATTTACTTCTTGATGATGCATCTCCTCCCCAAAGGAAAACTCAAGAGCCTCCACCGAAGGAATGAGAAAGAAGCGAGTCTCCCGTCACCTCGGCGGAGATGGCTCCACGAGGACGGCGGGCTCAACGCTCTCCATCACCACCAAAGCAGAGAAGACCATCACACTCTTCTCCACGCCATAATTCAAAGAGGGATGATAAAAAGCAAGAGAAGAAAAAGGCGAGAAAGAGGACACCCTCTTCTCCATCTTCTTCATCCTCTTCCTCTTATGAAAGCTATGGTGAAGATGACAAAGATCAAGACAAGAAAAAGGCGAGAAAGAGGTCACCCTCTTCTCCACCTTCTTCAAATTCTTCACCTTCTGAAGAAAGTGATGGTGCAACCTTTGAACCATCAAAAAGAAGAGGCCATAGGAAATCCTATGCCGCATGGAAGAGGTCGTCCAAGTTGAAGAAATTCAAAGAGGGAGGGAAGAGCACCTCTTTCCTTACCTATGATGGTACCTTTGGTGCTATGGACAAAGTCTTGGCCTTTATCCAACAATTCGATGCGGCGTTTGGAGATGAGGGCTTCACGGAGTCCTCTAAGCTACGCCATGTAGCTATGCACTTTCAAAAGTCCTCCAGACAATGGTGGTCTAGCCTACAAGCCAACGGTGAAGCTCCACGAACATGGAAAGCTTTAAGAGCTTCCATTATGAAGCAGTTTTTGGGCACTGATGCCAAAGACAAAGTACTCACCGAATGGCGAAGCTTAAAGCTCTCTCCCAATGAATCTATCCACAAATATGTAGACAAGTTTTGGGACCTACAACTCAAAGCCACTGTCTTCAAAAAGTTGGATTTTGGAGAGCAAAAGCAACAATTTTGTGCGGGCTTAACCGAAGAAAGGGCGGAGTATGTCAACTCCCAAAGACCACGTACCATATCGGCGGTAATACACCACACTATGGTCGCCTCTCGAATCAATTTCCAAATGGGGGCAAAAAGAAATAATAAGCCCCCGGAAAACAAGGGTTCCAATGAGCCTAAGGGGAAGGACAATGTCCAAAAGTCTCCTAAGGGCAACTCCAACAAAGCTAAAGAGAAGGGAGTTTACAAAGGTAAGAATAAACTCTCTCCTGAAGAGCTTGAGCGTTATCGTAAGGATAACCGGTGTTTCAAGTGCGGCGAACAAGGGCATGCGTACCGCGCTTGTCCCCAAAAGAACAACCGCCAAGATCCTCCTAGAGCTTCCTTGGTTGAAATCCAAGAGGAGGAGACTCGCCAAACTCACCACAGAGGATCTCCTCTATGCCATGCTTGGGGAAAGGTAAGAGAACATGATGCTTTTATTCTCTTTGACCCTGGTTCTACTCACAATTTTATATCTATAGAGTTGGCCACCAAGCTAGGAATACAATCCTATGAGATGGGAGATGTCCTACCCACAGACAGTGCCTTCAAGGGGCAAGAAGCTTCAGTCACTCCCTTAATTGGGAAATTGAGGCTTCATGTCCAAGGCTATGTGGACAAAGAGGACTTCTTTATCTCTCCTCTCAAGCATGAGGATGTAATCCTAGGGGCACCATGGTTTGACCGCCTGGCTGCCGATGTTAAATTTCTTGAAAGGAGAATCTCCTTTAAGTTCAGGGAAAAAAACATGTATATAGATGCTAAGGAAATGGGTAACACCATCCCCATTGTACATACACCAGCTTTCAACAAGTCAATAAAGAGCTCTATTTCCGTGTACATGATTTTTGTTAAAGACTCTCAAAATGAACCTAATGCTTTAGCAAAAGAAAATAAAAGCAACCAAAAGGAATTAGAGTTATCCAATTTTCTCAAGGGGTTTCAAGATGTTTTTATTGACTACATCCCTTGTGAGCTACCTCCTAAATGAGGTAATGATGACCATGCAATTGAACTTCTTCCAGGAAGTGCACCGCCTAATAAACCTCCTTATAGAGTTTCTCCAGCTCAACAAGAGGAGATTATGCGGCAAGTGCATGAGTTAGTTGAGAAGGGTATGGTTAGGCCAAGCTCATCTCCATTTTGCTCACCTGTGCTATTAGTGCAAAAGAAAGACGGCACATATCGTATGTGTGTCGACTATAGAGCACTAAATAGGATCACTATCAAGAGTAGGTTTCCCGTTCCACGGGTAGAAGACCTATTTGATAAGCTACAAGGATCGACCTACTTCAGTAGGGTTGACCTAAAAAGTGGCTATCATCAAATAAGGATAGTTGATCAAGACATTGTAAAGACTGCATTTCGTACTACATTTGGTCTTTACAAATACATTGTCATGCCTTTTGGCTTGACCAATGCACCAGCCACATTCAACCGCTTGATGGAGAAGCTGTTCAGGCCTCATCGAACCTTCACTGGAGTGTTCTTTGATGATATTATCATCTACTCTAATTCACTGGAGGAACACAAGCAACACCTCCAGGTAATATTTCAAGTTTTAACAGAGAATAAACTTTATGTTAATCGAAAGAAAAGTGATTTTTTCTTGCAAGAGATTCAGTATTTAGGTCACATTATCTCTCAAGATGGCATCCAAATGGATCCATCCAAGTTAGAGGTAATAAAAGGATGGCCTAAACCAAGGAATCTTCATGAACTAAGAAGCTTCATAGGTATGTGTGCATACTATAGACGCTTCATAGAAAAGTTCTCACAAATTACGGGACCATTACATGACCTAACAAAGAAAAGAGTTAGGTATACATGGTCTGCTAAGGAGAACAATGCTTTCGAAAAGCTTATCTCTTAACCTGTGCTTACACTACCGGATCTCTCAAAACCATTTGAGGTCCAATGCGATGCTTGTGGTGATTGCCTTGGAGCTGTTTTGCTGCAAGAAGGGCACGCCATAGGTTATGAGAGTCGAAGGCTCGACCCTGTTGAGCAAGCTCTAGGCATATACGAAAGGAACTCCTTGCAGTTCTACATGCCTTAGACTCATGGAAGCACTATTTATTGGGGAATCCTTTCATTCTGCGAACGGATCACCAAAGTCTTAAGTACTTCATGACGCAGACCAAGCTCTCCGAAAAACAAATGAGGTGGGAAAATTTCCTTTCGCAATTTCATTTTCATATTGCTCACATTGCTGGCAAGCATAATCAAGTAGCTGATGCACTCTCAAGACGGCCGAGAGTGAATGCGGTTTCCATAGCAACTCACAATGATCTATCTTCAATGATAGATGAGTATGCTATTGATCCCGATTTTAGAGATGTGATTTCAGCCCTTGCATTAGGGAAGAAAGAAGAACCATTTACTTTACAAGATGGTTATCTTCTCTATGGCAATAGACTATGCGTTAGTAACTCACTACGTGAGAAAGTAATGTATGAATCTCATGCTCCACCTTATGCGGGGCATAGAGGGATTCAGTCTACCTTAAAGGGAATTGAAACATATTTCTATTGGCCTACCATGAAAGTGAACATACAAGAGTATGTTTCCAAATGTGTGGTATGCCAAAAGACAAAATTTGATAGAGGGAAGCAACTTGGATTGCTTCAACCCTTGCCAATCCCTAATTCACCATGGGAGAGCATATCCATGGATTTTATCTTTGGATTGCCTAAGTCTATCCATGGGAATACGGGAATATGGACGATAGTAGACAGGTTTAGTAAACAAGCTCATTTTATACTTGTCAAAAACACTATCAAAGCCCATCAAATGGCAACCCTCTTTATTTCACAAATTTTCAAGTACCATGGCTTGCCCATGTCCATAGTGTCGGATAGAGATCCTAGAATGACCAGTAATTTTTGGAAGGGTCTCTTTGAGAATTTAGGAACAAGGCTAAACTTCTCTTCGGCCTATCATCCACAAACTGATGGCCAAAGTGAAATAGCTAACCTAACCATTCTCAATCTACTAAAAGCCTATGTAACGGAAGTAGATCAAAGATCCCAATGGGAGAAGTACTTACCCTTAGTGGAGTATGCTTACAATAACACTGTACATACTTCCACGGGAAAAGCACCTTTCGAGGTAATTGAGGGAAGATCAAAACGTCCCTTGCTACTTAAGGTACATGGGAAGATCTTCGCTGCAGATGAGTATAGCCGAGACCTACAAGAATCTTTCCAAAAGATTAAAGATGCTATCTCTATCTCACAGCAAAGGCAAAAGGCTGCTGCTGACAAGCAGAGAAGAGCCCAAGCCTTTAAAGAAAACGATTGGGTCTTGTTAAAGTTTCCCAAGGCTCGATTAAGGCACACAACGGGCAAGAATCCTACGGGTCACCAAAAGTACTATGCTAAACTAGCAAAAAGGTACTATGGTCCCTTTCAGATTCTTAGGCCAATCAATGAGATGGCCTATCAACTCAAGTTGCCCAATCATTGGCTCATACACAATGCTTTTCATGTGATCCTATTAAAGCCTTACAAAGGAGAGCCACCTCAAGAACCAACTATTGAAGACCCACCGGAGATCGAGGACCAAGAAGAGGTGCTGCAGCCCGAGTCCATTCTCCGACATGAAGACAAGGTACTAAGAGGCGGTAAGACTATCCGATGATATCTTATTAAGTTTAAGAATTATCCTTTTGAAGATGCTAGATGGATGCAAGGCATACAATTAAAGGATAACCTAAACCTTGTCAATGCTTACAATGCTTCCCAAGAGTAAGCAAATGTACAAAATGTACAAAATGAATAAAATTTTTGTCTTATAAGACTCTGTTTTTCTTTATTTGTGTACAAAAATGAAGTAGTATGCATGCTTAGATCAAGTTTGTGGAGACGACGTCTCCCAAACACCAAGTAGAGCTTGTCACTCTACTATGGAAGACTGATAGGACTAATGTGCAGACATGCTTGCGGCAGCCTCAGGCTCTCAAGTGCCAAATGGACTAGTCATCCATTGTGGAATGATGTCGTAGGGTAACATAGGGATCCTCTACCCGCTAAGAAAAGGACTCATGAACATGCTTTATCTTCTCTACACCATAGTCGAGGATGACTATGATTTCAAGAGAGAGGTAATGTCATAATAATCAATATCTAATTCTCCTAAATGATTTTCTCATATTAAACTGATCATTTAATGTGGGGAAGGCCAGGGGAGAAAAAGCTAGAATATTGGTTAAGCTAGCAGACCGGTCACAGTAGGGATCCAAAGGAGGGAAAATAGGGATCCAAAGGGGGGGCCATCTGCAAAAGAGCCATGTGCAACAATGGGCTAAAAAGACCCTAAGGTTCAGCCCATTAAGACTTCCAAAATGCTAAGGTTCCAAAATTCAAAGGTTGTGTCCAAAGGTCAACCCTAGGGAAAATTGGATGCTTTGTGTGTGCCCTAAAAGTCTTTGCACATCCCTACATGGGAGGGGGCGAGCCCTAAAGGTAGGGGATGAGAGAGAAATCCACACACACACACACACACACACAGGCTCCCTTTACACAAAGGGAATGAGGGACACATGTCAGCTCTCTAGGCCAGATGCCCACAAGGTGTGCCCAATTTCTATTGGATGACCCTTGAAGTGGACCAATGAGAATTAAGCTAGAGTAAATCTAGTTTAATTAATTTAAAAACATTTAATAAAAGAAACCAATGAGAATTAAGTCTCCTAGAAGACTATTGGGCAGTCTCCCAAGGGGTCCAATGAGCATTCAGGAGCCCCATGGCTTGCCTGATTCCTATTGGCCAGGAGGCAAAGGGGTCCAATGAGATTTTAGTTTAATTATTTAATTACCTAAATCTCTCACAAAAGGGGAAAGGGGGACACATGTCAGAAGGCTATCACTTATGCTGCTTAATTGTAATTGGCTTGACTTGGGGAGGGCCAATGAGGCTTCAGCAAGAGCAATTAGCAAGAGGGCTCGCCCAAGAGAGAGAGGGGGCTGATTTTTTCAAGGCATTATCACACACACACACTCACACAAGCTCATGTGTGAAGAAAGAGAAGACTATCTCTTCCCAAGCTTTAATGGAGAACTCATCACCTACTCCAAGCTTGTGAGATAGAAGCCTACATCAACACTCTCTTGGCATGTGGATGCAAATCCAACCAAGAGCCAAGCTTCAATGCATGATCATCTCCTCTCCCAAGCTAATTACTAAGCTAAGCTATGCTACATATGAGTGATTATGTGAGGAGATGTACATCTTTCTCGTAAGATACTCCTTCTTCCTCTCAATCTACTCTCATACCCTACTAGCTCTCACCATCTTCGAAGGTGTGTGAGGTCTTGGGTCTGAGAACGGGGATATTTCAAGTTGTGTTTGTTAAGTGTTTTGCTTAGTGCATGAAGTTTCCATCTTCATTGCACCGGCTAGTCTTGAAGGAACACAAAGAATTGTATTGTACAATGTCTCTCTTGATGGGAGAAACCATAATACAAAGCATTTTGGAGGGGGGACCGGCTCCATGAAAATCCGGGCCTCAATTGTTGTCAATAGCTTAATTTCTCTCTCTTTTGAAAGTATTGTCGATGCTATCTAACTAGGTGTTATGCTTTTTGTTGCTCTCTCCACCCAAGCACTCTTATAATTCTCATTAGGAATCTATTCTAATGAAATGCCCACTATGTTCATGCTAATTTCCGCTACACATAAGTTATTAGGCCATTAAATGTTACAAATGGAATCAAGAAGGTGTCATCAAAACTTTCTAGTACATGTATTGCCACACATGTTGTGCCAATCAATTCAAAACCACAACGTTGAGATGCATCAATGGAATGAATAACCCCACGAGCTTTCCTTGTGGAACCATCAACAAGAAACACTGAATCACCTTGTTTTGGACCGTGCAATTTTTGAGAAAATCAAGAGATATCAATAAAATTGTATGTCTGAACATATAACTCAAAATTTAATGCATTCCCAAGATACACTCACAATTTTGGTAAAATCTTGCATCCCATTCAATTAAGAAAATCTACACTGAGTCAATCCATGGAGGATGGTAGGAGGCTCGAGCTCAAGTTTGAGCCTGTATGTACATCCAAGTGCTAGAAATATAAAGCTGACAAGAGTTGCAAGATAGGGACTATGTTACATTGCAGAGGCACCCATGGAATTTGATAGGAGGATGGAGCCTTTATGCATATCCAAGTGCTAGAAATATATAGCTCACAAGAGTTACAAGATGTATCTCGAGTTATACTGGATCAACCCATTGGGGATGGTAGGAGGCTCAAGCTCAAGTTTGAGCCTAAATGTACATCTAAGTGCTAAAAATCTAAAGCTGAAAATAGGTCCAATATGGTGCCTAAGTTACAATGCCGGAGCATAGATGGAGCCTAAATGTAGGTCTAAGTGCTAGAAATCTTTAGCTTAAAATAGTTGCAAGATGGATCTCAAGCTATAAGTCAACCCACGCACGAGGGTAGGAGGCTCAAGCTCAAGTTTGATCCTAGATGTACATCTAAGTGCTATAAATACTTAGATAAAAAGAGTTTCACAAAGCCAAAGTTTCATAGAGGCAAGCATGGAATTTTGTAGGTGGCTCGATCTCAAGTTTGAGCCTAAATGTACATCCAAGTATTAGAAATCTATACTTGTCACACGGGTTGCAAGATGTAGCCCAAGTTACATGGACGTACCCATGGAATTCGGTAGAAGGCTCAAACTCAAGTTTGAGCATAGATGCACATTCAAGTGTTAGAAATCTACGAGCAACAATAGATGTGAGAAAAAACCCAAGCTATGTTGAAGTAGCCTTGAATTTGGAAGGAGACTCAAATTGAAGTTTGAGCTATATTATACATTTATAGAGTTGTAAGGTGGAGCCAAGGTAATGATGAGCTTTACATCAAACCCAAGTTTCCTTGAATGACCTATCAAAAGAGTCGGAGCTTACAAGAAGGTGAGGCTTCAAAGTAGTTGCATGAGTGGCTCAAACTTAAGTTCGAGCCTAGTTAGTCATATAGTTTTCTTTTAGGATAGGACATTAGTTCGAGTATAGGTGGCCTTGGAGATTATGCTATGACAATTGAGCGTTGATGGACATTCAAAATACAATGAGGTTTTTATCTCAGTTGTTTATGTGTAAATCCATTATTGGTGATTATAGTCCTGGTGTTTTACGTGTTGTAGCATGACAATTTTACATGCAAAAAGGTGCAAGGAAATCGGTTAAGGAAGAGGGTTGGTGGAGGTGGGTCTCTCACTCATTGATCCTAAGAGGTTCTAGCCAAGGGAAGTCAAAACTATGTCCAACTTGTGAGTATTATTTTCCCAAAACTCTCAAAAAACTATTTCTAGACACCCCTAACTTCGTCGAATTTTTTGACCCCTTAAACGTCGTTTTTTTGAAAATTGTTCATAAAACTTGTTTTTCGAACAGGGTTTGTTCAAAAAAGCGTAGAGCCGCTCTCAAGCTACAGGCTCATAGAAAACGTTTTGCAATCGGACTCCGTATGTGAAAGTTATGTTGATTTTCGTGAAAAGTTCTTTTTTCACTTCTTTTAACCATCATGAAAAACATTAGTTTTGGTCCACGCATGTGAGTTTGCTAATCTAACCTTGGTAGGGTTGGTGGGAAAAGCTATTAAAGGCTTTTTAATGCTTTTAAAACCTTCTATATTATAATAGGTTTGGATTTTTCTACAGACTCTGACGAATTCGACGACGGCGCAACATGTGAGATTCTTTACTCCCGCATCTCCTTGCCCTCTGCGAATCTGCTCGCGGCCCCACAAGGCTCTTTTTCACAACTCTAGATTAATTCTCTATCTCTCTGTCTCTCCCTCTCTCTCTTCTACATTAAAACAGGGTTTTGGTTTTTGTGCAGACAGTGAAAAAACTGACGACGACGTGACAGATATGGCTCTTTACTTTCCCATCTCCCTCTCCTCTATGAATCTATTTGCAGTCCCAAAACGCTCTACATTAACTTTGTGTGTGTGTGTGTGTGCATATCTTTCTCTTTTTGATTGCAGGTGAAGATCTGATTGCACTTTAGATTTGAAATTTGAATTTCAAATTCGAAAGGCTTATCCAGGTGCACTTCTCTGTCTCTCTCTCTTGTGTGTGTGTGTGTGTGTGTGTGTGTGATATCTTCTTCTAATCTTTCTGTGTAATTACCATCAGCTCCTCTTAATCACTCCCTAATCTCTCTGTGTAATCTCCCTTGCCTCCTCTTAATCACTCCCTAATCTCTTCTAATCTCTCTATGTAATCTCCCTTGCCTCCTCTTAATCCCTAATGTCTTCTAATCTCTCTATGTAATCTCCCTTGCCTCCTCTTAATCTCTCCTAAACCTGCATCTCAAAAGTTCAGTCTTCAATATCATTCTATTAGTTTCTAATCTCTATTTAATCTACTTCTAATGACTACTTATACTCATTATTGTTTGCTATCGTCTCCTTGATACACCTTTTAAACTCTATCATTAAGTTAATCAAACTACAACTACGTCTAAAATCACACTCTATAAGTTGAAATTAAGTGGCTATTCTTTAATTAGAGTACTTAATCAATAAGTACTTTAATTAACTTTTTTAAAAACTGTATTTAAGTAATTAATCTACTTAAAGAAAAAGATAGATAGCAACACTTGGTTGGGTACTGAGTGTGACATTTCCAATTGACATAGATTCTTTGCTTTTGATATTTAGCTCGTTTTTGGTGCCTTGTTTCCTTGTTGAGAAACTAGAACAATGAGCTGATGTAGCTTAAACCTCACCTTCTAATGCTCTCAAAGCACTAGCATATTTCACTCTAGTGTGACCTCATGAACTTATTGTGGATATTTTAGCATGATAGCGTTGCCTCATGCAAGTGCTTGAGGCTTAACTAGGGCTAGAGCATAATAGCTCTAGGGAAAGCAGCTCAAATTTAAGTTCGAACCTCGCCTACATATGCTATTGTAGCAAGTCTGGCTTAATGGCATCCTTGTGGCTACTTAGGGAAAGAGGCTCAAGCTTAAGTTCGAACCTTGTCTATATATGCTAATATAGAAAGTCTGCCTTGAACTTAAGTTTGAGCCTCAATTGTATATGTTACTTTAGCACTAGGGTGTACGGTTAGCCTGATGACATCTGTGTGGCTACCAATGCCAGTAGGCTCGAACTTAAGTTCGATCCTCACTTGCATATAGTAGAGTAGCACCATCATGTAGGGCTTGTTGCTACACGGGGCATAGAAGAACACCTTTAGGCTCGATCTTAAGTTCGAGTCTCAAGTGAATATTCTTTAGAACTAGGATGCAAGGCTTGCCTCCTAACATCCTTGTAGCTACCAATGGAAAGAGCCTTGCTTGCTTTGTAGCCCTTGTGGCTATCAAGGACATGGAAAAATATCTTTAGACTCAAGATAAAGCTTGAGTATTTCATACTATAGCACTAGGGGGAAAGGTTAGCCTTGTGAAATCCTTATAGCTACTAAGGTCATAGAATAGCATCCTTGTGGCAAACAATGGGAAAAAGCTTGCACTTAAGTGTAGACCTTGCCTACAAATGTCAGTATAGCACTACGATGCATGTATAGCTTCATGACATCCATGTGGATACCAAAGGAAAAGAAAAACACTTTGAGGCTCGAGCTTAAGTTCGAGCCTCAATTGTATAAGCTATTGTAGCACTAGGGAGTATGTCTAGACTCATCCTTTAGAGATACTAATTCCAAGAGGCTTGAATTTAAGTTTGATCCTCACTTGCATAGGCTAGTGTAGCACTAGAATGCAAGCCTAATGCCATCGTTGTGGCTACCATGGGTATAGAATAGCACCTTAAGTTCAAGCCTCATTTTCATATGCTAGTGTAGCACTAGGATGCAAGGCTTTCCTCATGACATCCTTGTGTCTACTAAGGGCAAGAGGCTCGAACTTAAGTTTGAGCCTTGCCTACATATGCTAGTATAGCACTAGCATGAAAGTCTAACTTCATGACATCCTTGTGGATACCAAGGGAACAGAACAATACCTTTAGGTTCAAACTTAAGTTTAAGCCTCAATTGCATATGATATTGTAGCATTGAATGTGTAAGGCTAGCCGAGGGATATCCTTGTGGCTACTTAGGGAAAGAGGCTCGAACTTAAGTTCGAACCTCACCTACATATGCTAGTATAGCAAGTCTAACCTAATGGCATCCTTGTGAATACTTAGGGAAAGCGGCTCAAATTTAAGTTCGAACCTTGCCTGCATATGCTATTGTAGGCTATCTTAATGACATCCTTGTGGCTACTTAGGGAAAGAGGCTCAAACTTAAGTTTGAACCTTGCCTACTTATGCTAACACAGCAAGTCTAACTTAATGTCATCCTTGTGTCTACTTAGGGAAAGCGGCTCAAATTTAAGTTTGAACCTTGCCTACATATGCTATTGTAGCAAGTCTGGCATAATGACATCCTTGTGGCTACTTAGGAAAAGAGGCTCGAGCTTAAGTTCGAACCTTGCCTACATATGCTAATATAGCAAGTCTGCCTTGAACTTAAGTTTGAGCATCAATTGTATATGTTACTTTAGCACTAGGGTGTAAGGTTAGCCTCATGACATCTGTGTGGCTACCAATGCCAGTAGGCTCAAACTTAAGTTCGATCCTCAATTGCATATACTAGAGTAGCACCACCATGTAGGGCTTGTTGCTACCAAGGGCATAGAAGAACACCTTTAGGCTCGATCTTAAGTTCGAGCCTCAAGTGCATATTCTTTAGCACTAGGATGCAAGGGTTGCCTCATGACATCCTTGTGGCTAGCCTTATTTTCATATGCTATTGTAGCACTAGGGTGTAAGGCTAGCCGAGGGACATCCTTGTGGCTACCAGAGGCAAGAGGCTCGAGCTTAAGTTCGAGCCTCACCTAGATATGTTAGTATAGCACTATCATGAAAATCTAGATTCACTAAGTCCTTTTAGGATTCATGCAAGAATAGAAAACACTTAGGATTGAACTTAATTCTAGCCTCATGGAATCCTTTTGGTTACCAATGACAAGAGGCTCAAACTTAAGTTTGATCCCCACTTGCATATTTGAGTGTAGCACTATCATGGAAGGCTAGCTTGATGACATATTTGTGGCTATCAATGGCATAGAATAGCACCTTTAGGCTCGATCTTAAGTTCAAGCCTCAAGTGCATCAGGGAATAAAAAATCAATTTTAGGCTCAAACTTAAGTTTGAGCTTCCTCTCCATATCCTAATGTAGCACTAGGGTGCATGCCTAGCCTCATGACATCCTTCTAGCTAGAAAAATCATAGAGCTTCACTTTTAGGCTCAAATTTAATGTAGCACTAACTTGCAAGACTACTCTCATGACATCCTTGTGGCTAGCAACGTTAAGTATGGAGCCTGATTTACCCTTGTAATTTTCTGTGGTAAAAGCGCACATTTGTAAGGCCCCCATTATGAGGAGAAGCCATCGTACGTGAAGGAAAATCACTCACCGGAAACCAAAATTTTCACGGACAAGAATCAGGGGCAACTTTAAAGGCCTCGGGGGCAGAGGCCCCCGAGACTTTTTTTTTGCCAGAATATTCTTTTTCGCCGGAATATTATTGCCGGACGGCGGCCGAAAAGTGGTCGGAAAACAACCGGTCGGCTGGCCGGTGGCCGGTAGTCAATGGCCGATGGCCGGTGGTCGGAAGTCAATGGCCGGTGGCCGGTGGTCGGAAGTTAGTGGCCGGTGGCCGAATTCAAAAGCGGACTTGTCTTCTCAAGGGCGGCCACACATGGGCGGATTGGAGGGTCCGATTTGGACTTATTCGCACAAGCGCGGCTACACATGGCTGTCTCTCATAAGAGAGGGCATCCCTTTTGGCCTATAAAAGGAGGCCATTTCTACACACATTTCATAGTGTGAAGTTGATGCAACAAGGTGAGTGTGAGGTGGTGAGAGTGAAGCAAGGCGGGAGCTCCATTAAGGGTATAATCCCTTTGTAAACTACTTCTTGTTTTGAAGTACTAAAGCCATTGAGTGGCTACTTTCCCGTGGACGTAGCCCACATTGGGTGAACCACGTATATCGTGTGTACTCTCTCTCTCTCTCTCTCTACTCTATAATCTCGTGTATATAAATCTGTCTCTCTCCATTAAGTAATCTACTCAATTATTTATTTAGCTACGTCTTATTTCCTAACAACTGGTATCAGAGCAAGGTTTGCTCGTAGCTAAATTATCTCGAGGAAAGGATTCCTTGAATTGAGTGGGAGTTATGGCGGAGGAAGGGAAGCTCAAGATTGAGAAGTTCAACGGCAAAAACTACCAACATTGGAAGATGCAGATTGAAGACTATCTCTACCAGAAGGACCTCTATTTTCCACTAGGCGGTCTTGCGAAGAAGCCCGCAACAATGGCAAATGAAGCATGGATTGTCCTTGATCGAAAGGCACTGGGAACAATCTGGTTAAGCTTGGCGTCAACGGTGGCCTTCAATGTTTCGGAGATGAAGACCACGGAGGACTTGATGAAGTCACTTGACGACTTCTACGAGAAACCATCGGCATCCAAGAAGGTATTTCTTATGAAGCGCTTGTTCAATCTAAAGATGACAGAGAATGGTTCAGTTGCAGAACACCTAAATGACTTTAACACAAACATAAGTCAACTTCGATCAATGAAAATCAATTTCAATGACGAAGTGCGAGCTCTCCTTATACTATCATCTCTAACAGATAGTTGGGACAGCCTTGTGATGGCCGTAAGTAATTCTATCTCTGGCACAAATACTCTTAAGTTTGATGATATTGTGGGTGTTCTCCTAAGCGAGGAAATGCGAAGGAGAATCACAGGAGAATCATCAAGTGCTGCACTATCAGTGGAAACAAGAGGAAGGCTTAAGGAGAGGTTCAAAAACCAAAAGGGTCGTGATCGCTCAAGGCGGAGCAAGTCACGCACAAAGTCAGTTCTTGAATGTTGGAACTGCGGCAAGAAGGGCCACGTCAAGAAGGATTGCTGGTCCAAGAAGAAGAAGGAGACAGAGTCTCAAGACAACAAGCCAACATCGGAGGCCAATGTGGCAGGTAAAGTAGAGCAAGATGCTCTAATTCTCTCATTAGACAATGTGTCTAATTCTGGATAGCAGATTTCGGGGCTTCATTCCATGCGACACCACACAAGCAACATTTCCAAGACTACACCAAAGGTAATTTTGGGTATGTATACTTGGGAGATGATGAAGCTTGTGAGATTGTCGGCAAAGGTACAGTTTCTGTCAAAACTGCTAATGAAAATGAATGGAAGCTTGAAGATGTTAGGCATGTTCCTTCTCTTCGCAAAAATTTGATCTCTACAGGACAATTGGACGATGAAGGTCACAACATTGCATTCGGAAATAAACGGTGGAAGATCTCAAAGGGATCTTTGGTGGTTTCCAAGGGTGAAAAAGTCGGTACACTTTACTTGTGTACTATTAGCACGCAACCTTCAGCTTGTGCAGCAACTACAGAAGTTGACAGTGCGGTGTGGCACTACCGACTTGGGCATATGAGTGCCGAATGAATGCAAATCCTTCAAACAAAGAAGCTTCTACCAGGTTTGAAAGAAGTGGACTTAGAGTTCTGTGAAGATTGTGTTTATGGTAAACAAAAGAGGGTAAAATTTCAAAAATCAGGAAATGAAAGAAAAAATAAAAAACTTGAGTTGGTTCATTCTGATGTTTGGGGTCCTGCAAGTATACCATCACTTGGTGGCTCATTGTACTATGTAACATTCATAGACGATGCGACTAGAAAAACATGGGTTTATGTCATGAAGAATAAATCCGATGTATTTTCCATATTTCAAAGGTGGAAAGCCTTTGTGGAGAATGAAACAGGTACCAAGGTTAAATGCCTTAGATCGGACAATGGAGGCGAATATTGCAGCCAAGCTTTTGTGCTAGCAATGGAATTCGGAGGCAAAGGAAAACCCCAAGGACACCTCAACAAAATGGGATTTCGGAAAGGATGAACAGGAAAATCATGAAACGAGCACGAAGCATGCGGCGACATGTAGGCCTACCGCTTGAGCTTTGGGCGGAAGCTGTAAGTACGTTTGTGTACTTAATCAATCGGTCACCCTCAACGGCATTGGATGGGGGAGTTCCAGAAGAGGCATGGACAGGTAAACTGGTGAATTATGCATTTCTCAAAGTGTTTGGGTGTGAGGCTTTCATGCACATAGATAGAAGCCTAAGATCAAAGTTAGATTCAAAGTCCAAAAAGTGTTTCTTCATTGGCTATGGAGAAGGAGACTTTGGGTATCGCCTATGGAATCCTGAAGATGGTAAAATCTTAAGGAGTAGGGATGTAATTTTTAACGAACAAAATATGTACAAAGATTACTTGGAAAGAAAACAAACAAAAGAAACAGGTGATGAGTACATGGAGCTTGAGGACGGTGAAGACTCAAGGACTGCAAACGGTGACAATGTGCAACAACGTCAACCAAATGAGGAGCCTCAACCTATTCCCCAAAGATCTACAAGAGCAAGTAGACCTCCAGAAAGGTTTGTTCCTTCCTTCAACCATCTCTGGATCTCAGATTCTGGAGAGCCGGAATCATATGAAGAAGCTATGCAACATGAATCCAAAGAAGAATGGACGAAGAGCATGCAAGTGGAGATGGACTCACTACATCGCAACCAAACATGGGAGCTGGTTGAGTTGCCTAAAGGTAAGCGGGCACTTCAAAAAAAATGGGTGTACAAGCTAAAGGAAGAAGAAGGTGGGAAGAAAAGGTACAAGTCTAGGCTTGTGGTAAAAGGTTTTTCTCAAAAGAAAGGTATTGACTTCAATGAAATATTTTCTCCTGTTGTAAAAATGAACTCAATTAGGCTTGTCTTAAGCCTTGTGGCTACTCATGATCTAAATCTCGAGCAAATGGATGTAAATACGGCATTCCCTCACGGTGACTTAGAGGAGGAAATCTACATGCTTCAACCAAAGGGGTATGAAGTAAAAGGTAAGGAGAAAATGGTTTGTAGATTAAAGAAGAGCTTGTATGGTTTAAAGCAAGCATCAAAACAATGGTACTTGAAGTTTGATCGATGGATTTTGGATCATGGATTCACAAGATGCAACTCGGATCACTGCGTCTACACGGAGAATTTGGGGGATGGGAAATTCATCATCCTAATGTTGTATGTTGATGACATGTTGATTGCAAGTGCTAACATGCAGGACATCAAAGACCTAAAAGAGGAGCTGTCCAAATCTTTTTCAATGAAAGATTTAGGTGTTGCAAAGAGGATACTTGGTATGAAAATATCAAGGGACAGGACGAAGAAGACAATAAAGCTATCTCAAGAAGATTACATCAAGAAGGTACTAGAAAGGTTTGCAATGCAAAATGCAAAACCAGTTTCTACACCTTTGGCTGGTCATTTTAAACTAACGAAGGATATGTGTCCAAAGACACAAGAGGAGTAGCCTATATGTCTAAAGTTCCATATGCTGCAGCGGTAGGTTCTCTAATGTATGCTATGGTCTGGACAAGGCCAGACATTGCACATGCAGTGGGAGTTGTGAGTAGGTTCATGGACAACCCAGGTAAAGAGCATTGGCAAGCTGTGAAGTGGATACTTAGGTATCTAAAAGGGACAACAACAAATGCTTTGTATTTTGGAGGAACTGATATTTTTCTAGAAGGGTATGCTGATGCAGATATGGCAGGTGACAAAGATACTCGAAGAAGCACTACTGGCTATGTGTTCACGGTTGGAGGCACAGCAGTAAGCTGGGCTTCAAAGCTGCAGAAAGTGGTTTCACTTTCTACCACGGAAGCAGAGTATGTAGCAATGACGGAGGCAAGCAAAGAAATTCTGTGGCTTCATAGATTCTTAGAAGAGCTTGGATTCAAATAAGACAATTGTGTCTTGTACAGTGATAGCCAAAGCGCTATCCATCTTGCGAAGAACTCGGCCTTTCATTCAAGGACAAAGCACATTGAGGTGAGATATCACTTCATACGCACTCTTTTGGAAGAGGGACAACTAAAGCTAGGAAAGGTGCATACAAGTGAAAATCCTGCAGACATGTTTACAAAGGTGGTCAACAAGGAGAAGTTGAGCTTTTGCTCATCTTCAATCGGCATTCAAGGATAAGAAGCCAGAATGGAAAGCAGTCACAGGTTTGGTTTGGAGATCAGTCTCCAAGTGGGAGATTGTTAAGTATGGAGCCTGATTTACCCTGGCAATTTTTTGTGGTAAAAGCGCACATTTATAAGGCCCCCATTATGAGGAGAAGCCATCGTGCGTGAAGGAAAATCACTCACCGGAAACCAAAATTTTCACGGATAAGAATCAGGGGCAACTTTCAAGGCCTCGGGGGCGGAGGCCCTCGAGACTTTTTTTTCGCCGGAATATTCTTTTTCGCCGGAATATTATGGCCGGACGGCGGCCGGAAAGTGGTCGGAAAACAACCGGTCGTTTGGCCGGTGGCCGGTGGTCGGAAGTCAGTGGCCGGTGGCCGAATTCAAAAGAGGACTTGTCTTCTCAAGGGCGGCCACACATGGGCGGATTGGAGGGTCTGATTTGGACTTATTCGCACAAGGGCGGCTACACATGGCTGTCTCTCATAAGAGAGGGCAGCCCTTTTGGCCTATAAAAGGAGGCCATTTCTACACACATTTCATAGTGTGAAGTTGATGCAACAAGGTGAGTGTGAGGTGGTGAGAGTGAAGCAAGGTGGGAGCTCCATTAAGGGTATAATCCCTTTGTAAACTACTTCTTGTTTTGAAGTACTAAAGCCATTGAGTGGCTGCTTTCCCGTGGACGTAGCCCACATTGGGTGAGCCACGTATATCGTGTGTACTCTCTCTCTCTCTCTCTCTACTCTATAATCTCGTGTATATAAATATGTCTCTCTCCATTAAGTAATCTACTCAATTATCTATTTAGCTACGTCTTATTTCCTAACAAGCAAGGGTACAAAACAACATCTTTTGGCTCAAACTTAAGTTCGAGCCTCGCCTACACATGCTAGTGTTTTTTTTAAAAATGTACTATTTAACTTAAACATATGCTCCTTGTTTAGGTTCTAACATTGTTCTTTTTGGTTGTTTAAGGAATGGAGGCTTCCAATGTACCAAGTATACCAGAGCAGGGTGCACAAGTCTTCACACTCGATGTTCTTGGAATGTCCACTCACGCCAAAACTATTGCTCCAAGAATAAAGGTTGACAAGACCTTTGAGTTAACAAAAGAGGAAGGATTGAAGTGGTTTGTGGATACCTACGATACAGATGCAAACTACAAAGGTGACATCCATCTATATTTGTCACAAGGTGATATGAAATATGGAGACATGGGGATTTTTGTGGGTGTCAAAGATGATGTGGATGCAACAGCAATGCAAACACAAGTTTTGCTTATTATTGGGCACTTTTCATGTAGCAGACATGAATGGTAGCAAACTAGGAAAAGAAAATTCTATTGTAAAATTAGGATTGAAGATCTCCAGCTTCACTAATCAAGAAGACTCGGGTGTGGACTGTGTGGAAGACCTAGTGAAGGCAGTAAAACATGCAAAGAGAGTCTTGAGCTTACCAAAGAAGATTGTACCTGCAAAGAAACCAATAGGGGCACTACCTAAGAAATTTGTGGAGAAGACAGGGAAAGCCATAGTTAGGAGTGCACTTGCAGCATCAAGAGGTGCCCGTGCAAGCGCTTCAACACATGTAGAGAAGATCATTGCCACCATTAATTTAGAGGAGCAAGAAGGTTCACAAGGGGAAGATGCACAAGGACTCAGAAGAAAAAGAAAGGCAAAGGATGATTCTACTCTTGAGGAAGATCGACAAAAACTAGCAAAGAGGAAGATGAAAAAGAGTGCAGAAGAAAAAGAGGTTTCGGAAGAGGAGTCGATGGACATGGAAACTCCATCCGAAGATAACAAGGCACTGACCTCTTTAGAAATCAAGAAGGGATTCTATCCTTTTGGGATCAATGAAGTCTTTAGCATTGACGTGACAAGGTGTTTTCCTGCTCCATCAAACTATGTGTACAGAAGATTAAATCTAGATTGGGGGTCAGGATTTTGACTTTGGACTTCATTCAAGAACCAAAGCAAGAGGAGATACTAGCAATTTTGATGCCTTGTGATCCTTCCAAAAAACATCCTCTTGACAAACTTGCCAAAGAGGATGTTCGCAATGTTGATTACTGGATCATCTCTGGACAACACTCCATTAGTACTGCAAAACGTTTGCAAGGTGCAAACGTTGCAAAGGTTACCCCTCAATTGCGTCAACAATTTAAATATAGACGATCAAAGATTATTCTCAATTGCCCACCAAAGATCTCTCGTGAAATCTCCAAAGATGCGAATCTATCTGTTGCAATGTCAATGCAAAAGGAGCCATTTCTTGACCAACTTATGCAAGCACGAGCACAATGGCATGCAAATGGTTGTCCTTCTAAGCCACCACCTGGTGTCAACCAAACCAAGAAGGACTTTGAGGCTTGGAAGGTACTTGTTTGATTCTTTGAAAACATGGATGTGAGTCTTTTTAATCAATATCTATTTGTAAACTAGAGTCTATCATAGGCTCAAGCAAGACCTCCATGTGCTCATTTAAAACTTAAATTGAGGTTTTAACTTAAGATTTAGTGTCACTTGGATATGAGGCTAAGCGAGGCTCGAACTTAAGTTTGAGCCCCACTTACATATACCCATGTATTTTGGACTTTGCATAGATGTATGTGAGCATATAAAGAAACAATTCAATCTAGCTAGGCTTGAGCTTATTAAGTATACGTCTCAATCCCACAAGTTAGAGCCTTGTCAATATTGATGTTGGAATTTTCAATTTTGCAGACCTTTGTTGAGACAACAGAGCACACACTTCAAAAGGGATTTGTCAAGACCGACTTGCATTTGCTTCTATGTGATGAGAAGATATGGAAGAATTGGGTCAAGATCATGAGACAATATGCTCGAGGCTTGCTACCAAATACAAAGGGAGAAACAATTGAAGAAGGTTCCAACGAAAATCCTAAATTTCTAACTATGAAGGGTGGTCAGGTTCGACAAGCACCTGGCACAGCAACACTGGCACCTACATTGTTCAGGTGCATTTGAGGCCTCGAGAATAAAGAAGTTCTTGAACTACAAAATGCAATCCTGGACAAATCCATCTTTCTAAAGAAGAGCAAGCATACCCCTCATAGAATGGACATGGATGAGATGGCTTGGAAGCTAAAAACAGATCGAGTGTTGAAAGAAGCAATAATATCATTCTTCTTTGATTTGACAAGGGAAAATTTATCTTGGGAGCAAGTTTGTGAGAAGTACAAGCTAGGAGAGCATGAGTACAATCAAATGAGGAGCTATAGCCAGTACTATGTCAAGGACTCCCTCAACAGAGAAAAGAAGACTCCACCCTCACTTCCAAAAAGTGTAATAACTCTCCTCAATCATCTTTATAGAGCTAATATGGGCATAATATCTCAAGATGAGTCTATTCCATGGAGAATCAAGGGGGTGGGCTTTGATATGGGGAAGATCAAATACTTTTGCAATATAGAGCACGTACCATTTCAATTGGTTGTCTTGGATCTTCATGGTACTAAAGAAAAGCTCTCTATAGATTTTTTTGCAAATTTGGCACTCAATCTAAACACATTGAATGCACAATACGAATATGTGCTAGTGTGTTTCATTGATTTCATCAATATCGGAATGCTTGTTGAAGGGAACTAAGGTCCATATTGAATATGGAAATATCCAAGCAACAAGAGATGACTCATGGATAGATGGAACTGTGGACTCTGCAATGGTTGCTCTTTTTGTTAGCAAGGTTGATAGATTTGAGGCTATTGACAAAGCTCATACAAAAAGAGTCTTTTTCTCAGGCTCTTGTGGCAAGGATCATGAATTTATTGATAGAAACTTCATTGATGGCCTTATCTCACAGGGTTTTGTTCTGAGCAAAGCTATGTGTTGGAAATTTTTTGCGGTGGAGTTGTGTTGGAGCAAAGCTTGTCGAAGAAGAGAAGGGCAATTGCTCTATGTAAAGATGATTTTGAAGCAATGGAGTTAGAATCTCAATGCTCTAGTCTTTTGGAGAGCAATCTGTCCTTACAGGAGTGCTGTGGTGCAAGTCAAGCATCACTTGCGAGACAAATAGTGGAGCTGGATGATAAAGAAAAAGAAGACCTTAACAATCTTGACATCGATGAGCAACAAAGCAGTGGAGAGGGTGTTGATGGAAATGAAGACAACGATAACGTAGACAACACGGATGATAGTGAAGTTCAAGAAGCTACAAATTTTGATCATCAAGAGGGGGCAGACAATGTTGGAGAAATGAGTCCAGTTGTGGATGTTGAGTGTGCAAAAGAAAATGATGAAGATAATGAGGATGATGATGCAGGCAATGAGGATGCACAAGAGGATGACAGAGCCCCTCAAGACATTGTAGTAGCTGATGAAAAAGGTGCGAATGCTTCTTAGAGTATTTTTTGATACTAGGTTTAATGATGCATGCCATTATCATGTACCAACAGACTCCTAAAGTATAAACATGCAGGATAGTGTATTGAATTGATCAATTGTGATACTTTAGGTCCTTCAAACACTATTTTCTTAATACTATCTTGTGTCTTTATCTAAAAGTATGTCATTTTAATTAGATTTAATTTTTGTTGTTTTAAAAAATGATGGGGGGGATCAAACTTGAGTTTGAGCCATCACAAAGCACATGTCTTTATTTAAAGTGTCAATTCACAAAGCATAGCTAACATACAGATGTGTTTTAAGAGTAAGAAATTTTGGTTTTGGTGAGATACTAATGAAGCATTACCAAACACTAATGAGGCTCAAACTTAAGTTCAAGCATAACAAGGAGAGATAGTGAAGCACTTGTGTATGAACTTCAATCAAAAAAGTCATGGCTGAGTTGTTCTGAGTGAGACTTGAACTTCCTTATCCTAGTGTAGCATTTGCATATGTTACGTGAAACTCATAATGTCTTTGTACCTAACAAGGCATTGAAATTTAGTTTGTAGGCTCGAACTTAAGTTTGAACCTTGCCTCCACATGTTAGTGTAGCACTACCATGTGAGGCCGAGCTCATGAGCACTACCATGTTATGCCAATCTCAAGAGCATTGTAGTAATATAATCTTCCAAATAGCAATACTTACGGATCATGAAGTAAAAAGGATAATACCTTGAAAAATTCACAGTTAAGAGGTTTTTTGAATAGGCCCTAGATGTGCACAATATAATAATTTTATACATAGTGAATGCGTTGCGACTAGACATGGATTGAGATTTAAGCCTTACACTTGAAACATAAGCTTAAGGTTAAGACTTAAGCCTTAGGCATGAACTTAAGTTTGAGCCTCAAAAGTCCTTGTCATAGAATCCTACCTCAACAACAAAAGTCCTTGTCATAGAATCCTACCTCAGTACTTCCAAGTGAATCTCACAATTTCATATCCTATTGTAGCGATTACATATGTTAAGAAAGAGAAAGAGTCATAATCTATAACAAGAAACTGAAATTTATTTTGTAGGATCGAACTTAAGTTCGAGCCTTACCTTTGTATGTTAGTGTAGCACTACCATATGAGTCCAGTCTCATGAGCACTGTAGCAAAAAAATGTTACAAATAACCAAATACTTATAGATTATGAAGAAAATTGGATGATACCTTGAAAAATTCATAGATAAGGGGTTTTATAAATAGTTCTTCAGTGCACATAGTATAAAAGGTTTTCACATAGTGAATGATGAAGACTACTTAGGACCTACATTTTAAACTTCAAACATAAGCATAAATTTTGAGACTTAAGTTTTAGGCTTGAAACAAAAGCCTAAAATTTGAGATTTAAGCCTTAGGCTGGAGCTTAAGATTAAGCCTCACTTTCAAATGTGCTTTAGGTATCATTCTAGGTTAGCATTTTTGTGTTAATGTGCTAAATGGAGTCTTTCTAGCATAAAACGTCTGGTTTAGATGATGGAAATGAAATGGATTCTATGGTTATTGAAAATCCACTAGACTATTTTCTAAATAGGTAAAAATTTGGCTTTTTTCATCTTTCAGATGAAGACAACAAAATAGAAGACGGAGATAACATATCTCAAGCAGCACAAGTGCTATCCACCATTGTTGGAGAGACCGAGTTTCATAAAGGTGATCTTGTAGAGCACAAAAGTGATCTTGTAGAACAAACCTCTCAAAAAACTTCAAATGACATGACTAAAGAGAGCAAGAACATGCTACCTACAATTGGAGAGACCCAAATTCATGAAAGTGACATTAGGAATAGTGAAGAGGAGATGGTGATTGTAGAGCATCAAAGTGATTTTGTTGTGCAAAATTCTCCAAAACCTTCACACGACACTAACAACATGCCTCAAAGAGATGAGGATGCAAAGGGTAGTGAGAAGAAGGGTGAAGCCAATGAAGAGCTCCAAGCGACTCTTGCAACCAAGGACATACAAGAAAAAAGTGACAAAGGGACAGGAAAAGCGACACCAAATACAAACAAAGTCTAGAGCATTCAAGAAAGGAAGCAAGGGATTGAAGTTGGTGAGAAAAACAAAGGTACTTATTTGTCCAATGTGATTAGTATAGATATGGCCCTTTTTGGATGATAATACAAAATTCTATTATGTTGTCTTTGTAGGTGAAATTGACATTCAAAATCAAGGATCCAGTGTGCCACAAGTAGACATCAATGTTGAGGAGCTACGTCCTGATGCACGAAAACGTAGACCACTTGGAAGCTTATATTCTTTTGAGAGAGATGGAGATAAACTAGTCTTTCAATCTTTTCACATCAATAGAGAAATGCAATCACTTTTAGGAGACATCATTATAGATGAGTATGGGAGTATGAGACGTAAATAAACGTGTGCAATTTACAATTGTGTGCTGCAAATATATGGTCCCTTGTTTTGATATTTATATGTGCAAAAACTTAAATTGTTATCATTCTTTTGTATCATATGCAGAAAATATTGCTCATGCAATCAGCATGAAGAAACATGCACTCATTCTTGATCTTAATGGAGTTTTACTCAGCACAAAGAAGACAAGAGGCATCCATGTACAGATTGTGTCAAAATTGACCTTGGTCACACCACAATTGTTGTTCGCCTGGGTTGTTTTGAATTTTTGGATGAGATATGTCAGTACTTTCATGTTGGTATTTGGTCCACCATGCTACAAAAGAATGTTTTCACTTATGTGAACACTCTTGAAAAGCATGCACATAAAAATATCATTTCTTTATGGTATGGGGACAAGAAGATTGCTACATCCATAATCTTCGAAAAGTGTATAGACCGGATAAGCCTAATGTTGAGGCTATGTTTAAGCCTTTGTTGAGGGTTTGGTATCAGTGCAGGAATTTATACAGTACAAAGAATACATTGCTCATTGATGATAGCCCTTTTAAGGGATGTATTAACCCAAATGATAACTGCTTATATCCTGAAAGTTTTCAAGGGAGGCTTGACTATCTTCTTTGCAATGAGCTTCTACCATACCTTTTAAATCTAAATAATACAGATGACATTCGATCTGTTATTTCACTCAATCGGCTAGGCAATCTCCAATCACAGAGGTTCATGAACTATTTACAAAGTTTCAAGACATTATGGAAGAATGGGGCATGTTCAATGTCCAAGTTCTAAGGGAAGAACTTGACAACAATTTAGTCGAAGTGGAAAGCTCATCTTGTGCATCTTCACAGCTACCATTGTGCAATAACAAGTTAAGTTATGTTCAAGAAAGTAGAGGCCAAAAAGTAGTAAACTCCTTAAGCAAGGATCCAGCTATGTTGGCATCCAAGTTTGGTGTGCCACTATTATCTTCAAATCAGCTGAACTTGTTAAAATTGTCTCACAAAACAAAAAATTTGAGTGATCAACATGCTATTTCTTATGCTACTAGCTTGGGTTATGGTCGTGGTCATTTCATTAGCGGAGTTGCAGCAAAAGCATACATATCAAAGCTACAAAAGGCCTACTTAAGCTTATGGGTAGGACTCACTTTAGATTTATCAAAAAATATAAAAAATAAAATCAAATTTTTATCTAATCTAGCATATTTGTTATTGCAGGTGGAAGAAAACAACCAGTAAGGGCTTGGCGTGCGCGTTGACTCAATCACTTGGAATGTTCACATACATCTAGAGTGGTGGAAATGTGTTAAGAAGATTTTGACCAAAAGAATGTGTTGGGATCTAGTATTCCGGCCAAAACAATGTGTTGGGTCCAATTATTTGAACATGAACCAAATATGTGCACTTTTATATTTCATCAACTAGATGTTATTCAGCCTTGGAAAAGAAGTCTCTCTTTTATCTTTGTGGTTGGAGCTCTTTGTACAAGATTTCTTCTGTGTATTGAAGAAAAATATTTTCTTTTGTTGTCTTCTCAAGGTTTAAGTCTATATATATCATGGATAAAATAAATAATGTTGGTGCATAGTGTGTTAATTGAAAATAATATCTCTTCCATCCATCATGCCTTTTTTTTGGAACAGGATATTCTGAAGCATATAAATTTGATTTCAAATGTACAAAGCATTTACTATTGAGGTGGCACATGTCATTGAGGACTCATAGGCCTAGAAGGAAATTGATTCCACCACCCTCAGATACTATACGGAAACAAAGAAGAGTATTGATCCTTGAACTCAATGGTGTTTTACTGAAGACCATTGAAATGCAACATGGTGATGTATGCCCAGATTGGGGAAAACATATGCATCTCGTTGAAGAGAGTACAAATGTGTGGCATTTTATTCACAAAGATGCATTCACTTTCCTTGATTTTTTCATGCAATGGTTTGAGGTGTGGATTTGGAGCACTAATAGATTGCAAAGGACTCGTCTTATTCTTGAGTTATGCTTTCCACAACACCATCAAAAATTTAATGTCATAGCAGGACAGGCAGCATGCCAAAAGACAGATCTTCTAATTGGATATCGATTTGTATACCACAAGAACTTGGATGTAGCATGGAGAAATTTTCATGATCTGGATGGAAATAATACCTTAATTTTTGACAAGGCTCTTTACAGTGTAATGTGGAATATGCCTGGAACCTACTTGATTTTTCCAAAAATGTGGAATCAATCAAATGAAGAGCTTGAAAGTTTTTTGGAGAGAACAATCACTGCATGGTTACTTGGTTGGATCTATGCAAGGGACAAACGAGAGTATACTTGCAACATGTTGGTAAATGAAGCAGCTTGTGATAGAGAAACCTTGTACGTATTGGAGCAATACATGAGAAAACACAAAGTTTAATGATGTATTTATAGTCATTGAGCCTCTTGGCATAGTATCATTTCCTCAGATGAGTTGTACAATACTTGGATCCATGTAAATATGTGAATTGGATTTTATTTTTTATCTTGGTGTTTCTAAACACCACACTATTTTGAGGTCCCTTCAATTCTAAAATTTGTTTTTGATTATTGTAGATTCTTTTTATGAGTGTTGATATAGCCAATTCTTTAACGTTAATGTCTCAAATCTGAGCTACTGATTCGAAGAACTTTTTCTACATGAATAATGTAGTATAATGCAAATTGAGTTAGTGCCATGCTTCCCTCATTCTTTTGATGTCATTGTAGTTGATGTATATAAGTATGTATATAAATACACATATCCCTATAGATATGTGTTAAGGGGTATATGAAACATAGAGTGTAACCGTGAATAGATGATAGCTCAAATTACACAAAAATACTAAGTTTTTTAATAGCGTTATAAGAAATGGGACTTGAACAATTCCCAAAATTCCTAAATAGGTCTTCTTTGGTGCCACCGACAAAGTATTAAAGCTGAAGGAAGCTCAAGAAGCTCAAAGCAAAGCAACGAAAGAAGCGGCTGAGCAACAGAGACAAAGTTGAAGCTTTAAAGTTGATGGAAGGTCAAGAAGCTCAAAGAAAAGCAACGAAAGAAGTGGTTGAGCAACGGAGACAAGCGAAAGCTTCTAAACAAAGAGAGTCACATCATGACCACAAGGAGATGTCTCCACGACCCTCGTCACCAACCACGGAACAAGAAGATCAACCCATGCCGAGTCCAAGGTCTGCAAAGAAAAGGAGCCTGAACAATAGGAAGAAGCAAGTTTTGAACAACCCAAGGAAGCTAGAATAGCTAAAGCAGGACCTTCCTCTACAATAGCCCAAGAAGAAGCAGTTGAGGGATCCACAAAGCCTCAAGGAGAAGAAGTAGAACCACCTCCACGGCCACAAGCAGAAGCTGTTGCACCAACAAAAGAGCCACAAACTGAAACGGCCCAAACTTCTAAACAACCCCAGGTCGAGCTTGAATATTGGGAAACAATGATGAAGTCATCATGCAAGTGAATGAATATGCAAAGAAAATGCAGCTGATGCCAGATAAGATGCAAGCAGCAACACTTAGCCGCAGTGCCAAGGCTAAAGAGCTGGAGCAAGTGATTGATGCTCTACAAGGAGAGCTAGAGGACAGAATGAACGTCATTGAAGATATTCAAGGATAGATTACAAGCTGGAAAATGAAGAAGCAATACACCAGATTGCAAAGGAGAAACAACAAAAAGAGATGGAAGAGCTAGGAGAGCTCCTGACAAAGTTATATGATGCATGCAAGAGAAAATATCAACAACTGATAGAAGTAACCAATGAAATTTTAACCACCACTCTGTCAGTACAAAAGATCCAAGTGCAGCTAGATATCGCAAATACCTCTTTGCAACACTCCGAGCAACAGATCAATGATCAAGCGACATTTCTAAGACAGATAAGAGAAAACCCCGATGTAGCCTCAATCAAGGGAACATATGAAGTCTACAAGAGTTTAGAAAAGAGGAACAAGGACCTTGAGCTTGAGCTGAAGCTGGAACAAATGTAAAGACAAGACCTTGCATTGATGCGGGTCCAAAGAGAAGAGCAATTGCTCAAGGAAATAGAGGAATTGAAGAGAGTCAATCAGCTGCCAAGAGAGGGACAAACAGAAACTTGAGATGAAGCAGGAACCTCTAGACAACCAACCATCGACATACCCTCAGTCTCTTTTGCTGATATGGAAACATAGTCGTCAGAAGGGCTTGCAGGAGAATCAGATTTTTGAGTATCAATCATGGAAGCCGAGAAAGTGCCAATGATCCAACTTTCTAAAGCTGAGGAATTTTCACTAAAAGAGCTGATTGTCTAAGAAGCAGATGCTAAATGGAAAGAAACAATGGATTGGGAGTTGAGAGTTTTCCACTCAATAAATATAACTCAGCTCACTCAAAACCAAATAAATGCTTAATGGCATCAGCAATCACTGCCCTATCCAATGATAAAAGTGGAGCTACTCCAAATTAAAGAAAGACTTTACAAAGATATGCAGGCTGAAGACTCAGATGATATCCACCCAAAATGGAGAAAAAATTGGTTGAACAAAAACTCAAGCTCATTCTGTTCACAAGAGCACTTGTAGCCCTACAAAAGGACCCTACATTCTGTCCTGTACAACGGGTAAGGACATGGCAGGCATACGATGCACTGAAGAAGAAGAGGCCAACATGGCTGAATTACCCACAACTACCAGCTGCAGACCAGGGACCAACAAATGGAAGAATACATGGTAAAAACTCTAACGGGCGCCATGACCTTCTTCAAGAGCCTTCGTGACCTCTCATGGACAATGCTTTGTAAGATTTGCAGAATGCTAATCACCTGTATTCAAACTTTTCACGAGCCTGAGCAAGCAAAAGCACCATGGATTTCTTTCCTCGAAGGCAACAAAGGTCTATCTATGATTTAAGTGGGCAGCCTTCAAAAGAAGTCCTCTACGGCTTCTATACCAGATGTATGTTTCTACCATCTAGCAATATGTTGGCATTTGAAGAGGCATTCTATACAGGTTTCTTCACATGGCAAACAAAGATATTTGGGACAATGATCTGCAACCTTACATCAAGGTTTGTTGGCTATTCAGCCATTGAACTTAAAAACAGAGTCACCATGCAGTTTTGGCAAGTTCTAGACAAAGAAAGACGAATTAGATATGAAAAATCCCTACATGCGCTTAAAGACCGCCTCACCAACCGTCAACTTGAAGACTACTTCAGTCCATGAAGCTGTGTCAAGGGACGCACAGTCGAGGAGGGGGGAATGTTAGTAGCAAGCTAACTCGGATAACATTTTTCGAAGCTTTTATTATTATTTTGATGAATTGGGAATGTTGTAACTCCTACTTTCGAGATAAACAATGTAATTGTTGACGAGCCGGGGCTACAAGCTTCCAGATTGTATCAACCTATCTTTAGTTAGAGCTCCTAGATTATTAGTTTTGACCACAGAAACCTTGGCTAAGGTATAAAGGCCAATTTTTGTAAGTATTTTGAAAGTTTTTAGATAATAGAACACAGTGTGAGCTAATGGCGCTCACTTTTCTCCTTCTCGCGCTTCCGACTCCCTTCTCGATTCTCACATTGCAGCATCGTCTGTTGCCTTGCAACCGCAGGTAAGAGCTCTACGCATTGACATAAGCATTTCATGGTAATCCGTAACTTTTGGCGTCATCGACCCACTGTGTAATTTCATCATAAGTAGGAATTTAAGCTTAGAAATTATAAAATAAGTATAGGGGTATTAGGGCATCGTTGCTAAGCATTTAGATGCATTTTGGGTCAAAAACAACTAGGTCATACTATTAATAATCGCGATTTTTGCACTTGACCTAAAGTGAGAATTGAGACCATAAGCATGTATGTGTGCTTAGGTCTTATAAACATGTCCCAAAAGTTACGTAACATTTGGATGTTATTTGATGCTATAACGGTTATGATTTGTTTGCTTATTAATGACTGCTTTTGCTGATTTCTGTCATTTGAGTGTAGCTTGAGTTAGATGCGAGTTGTCTGATGTTTTCCAAGAGATTGACAACCTCTTGTAGCCTCTATGCACTAGTCGAGTCAGCTCCATCCCATGGATTGACAATTATATTCGTGGTTCTCGCTATGACTGCAATAAGCTAGGAGTGAGGTTAGACACCCGTCCCACAAATATCCAGCATAAGCCCACGAAAAATGTTGAAATCAAATTGAGAAATCACTGATTGTTTAGCTTGGCCACCTAACTAAGAGCAGATGAGGGATAGATGAAAGTCCACCGGCTTTTCAGAAAAGAGCTGGTCTAGGTGATTGAGGATAAACTAGATAGCATGGTCAAACCACATAATGCTGGATTCGTACGATGCTTTCGGGTCAAGAAATTTAAAAGCACATTTAACATATGGTCAAAAAACATTCCAAATGGATTCTGTTTAGAAATCAGGATTACTTTTAGCAAACTCCATGTTCCCTTTTCTTTGAATGTATAAACCTGTATTGGAAGAGCATTAGGAGTGGTCAATAAGGTTAAGGTTGAAGGGGGCTTTTATGAGTTCTCCTTTGTCTAAGAACCAACCACATTTCAAAATCTTGAGTCTACAATCCTCAATTGTGGCGGCAAGAAGATTAGCCAGATACACCCAAGTTTCACTAAGAATTGGTGCCAGAAAGGCTTTGTTAAGTAAAACCCAGAGTTGATGGTCCACACCAAAAGATTCAATGTCAATTTGTCTGGCTGGTAGGAAAGGGAAAACCTTGGATAGTTTGGGTACCATTTCTAAGAGGTTAGTGTCACTAAGGGAGCAATGATTGTTTTGAAATTCCTTGACAGCTTTAAGTGCCGCACTATCTCTACAAAATATTCCACTGGTTTGACGGATAGTTGGAGCAACAGGGGTACTGATAAAAGATGGACCGAGTCCACATGATTTTTTCAAAAAGTTAGATATTTCAGCCCAGAAGAAGAAAATAAGGCTAACTCTTGATGATATTGTATAGAAAGTATAGGTAGTTGGGCTATGTATTGAGAAATCGTATTAATCCCATCTTTGGAGTCCTTGTCCAAGGTAGCCAAAATCTTGACCCAATCATCAAATGACAGCATGTGTAAGATAGATAGCTTTTTATATGTGGTAAGAGCCGAGTCATATATTAATTGAGAAGCATCCAAACTGCCAATACATCTAAGGACAAAAGAGGTAGCCAAAGAGAGGGGCTCGGAAGATAGTTCAAGGCCCTGCAAGAGAGCAAGGGTCTGCAATAGACAAGATTGTTAGTAAGTCATGGATTACTTATGGTAGTATGTAACACAACAATTGGTCCGTCTAGCCAGAAAAGATCAGTTCTAAAACAGCTAGGGCTTTTTTTGGAGAATGGTCCTTTACATAAAATCTAATTTTTTCTAAAATTCTTGTATGTTTCTCCAGGTCGTGGTTTACCCCTCATGCGAGCTGTCAACTTAAAATGTTTGAGATCTTGAAAAAAAGTATATGTATAACTAGTTCAGTAGGTTGGGCATGCAAACCTTAAACCGGCAAAGTCAAAGACTATAATAGTCGTGAGTAGGTATCTAGAATATTAGTCTATGAAGGACCACCTAACACAAGACAACCAATCAAGGATTTATAGGCAGTGGGTCCAACTTACAATTAAGATTCAAACTAGTTTCTAAAGCTAGCGTCTTGTTTTTTCCAAAAAAAATGAAAGAACCTTATATATAGGACATGTGTGTAGTTGTTTTTACTTAAATAATAAGACATAAATGAACTTTTATATTCAAAAGAGAGCTGGCTTTAGAGAAAAGAATATAATTAGTACAAAAACAACTCAGTTTTAGAGTTATCTTTGTGCATGGCTGGCTTATGAGAATGAAGCCTCATTCAAGTATATAATGATAGTGACTCAATAAAGAAGTATTTCCCAGGTAGAAGGAGCCAGTGTAATCATGGACATACATTATCTTTAATCCAAAAAATTTCCAAGAAAGGATAGAGTCCTCACCTGCATCCATCCAAACAAATCAACAATTTTGTTAGCCTTAGATGTGTTTTACAGGTGTTAATGGACTATATGAATTGTTATCCATGTCCAACTTACAACTTTTTTAACTTAAAATCATTGTCCAAAGTGTTCATGTATTCCAGATTTTTTGTAAAAAGTTTTATTATACCAAAGATTTCTTTTTTTATAAAAACTATATTTATAAGTATGGTTTCAAGATACCCTATATATTTTTTGGACTTTGAATAGATAATACCATACATATTATTTTGATCAGAAGGCCACAACCCCTTTTGATCCAAGTGTCTTAATCCCTATAGCATCTTATTAGTTTTTTTAATATTGCTTTGCCAAATTTGTCAATGCTTCAATTCTTCTAGCATTTTAAGTGCCATGAAGTCGTGAAGTAACTCAAATTAAAAAGCTTTAGATACCTCCCAAAAACACTTCCATCTAATAGTCAAGGGTATCAAATTTGGCTAAGTTATTTAAGCAAAACTACATTACACAAGATCATATGGGCTTACGGAATCTATCCTCTCTCAGCTTATATGCCAAATGAGAAGAGAACATACTACTCGTAGGCTCGACAATAAACTACCTCGATACCTGCCAAGATTCCGCGCTGCTTACCACTTAGGAGATTGTTGTCATATCCTCATAAAAAGGAAGAGGGGAGACAGTGGACCCGAACTATTCACCATCACACAATTACCCTTCAGATGATATCACGTAACCAATCAAGCATCTATGTCGAGGTGTTCCGAAACGGCAATTCATGTATGAAAACAATCTTGCAAGCGGTCTTCCTGCTGCTCTGCCCACAACACTGAAATGCGCGTCCCATGCCATGCTTGTCTCGCCTTGCTCGCACGCCCACCTGTTTGACTGTTGCACAACCATCTGGGTGCTCGTCACGCATTTCCATGCTGCTACGCCACTTGCGACCAGTATTTTCTGAGATTTGGCTTATTAAGCCTTTTTCCAAAATGGGTACGACATACTACTTCAAAACATCTTAGTTTTACTAAAGTTAAGAAACATATGTGCCTCAATGATCAACCTAAAAAGTGGTACCCTCGTTTGGTAGACTGATATAAACTTGTTACCAACCAGAACATAGGTTACTCCAAGGTATGCAGTAATCAATTCATGATGAATGAAGAACAGTCACATTTTAGGGCTTATTTTACACAATATATCCTTCCCTTAACTGTAAGTGCCAAGGGTGTATTGTATTACTCCTCTTTCCTCACAAAAACCAAATATAGGCAGTGTAGTGCATATGGCAGACATTTATCAAAATCACGGCAGTACCCAAAAAAAATGCACCACAGTTGTTGTCCGACCACTGGCTTCATCAATAAACAGTTTATGCAGAGGTGTTTACTTTATCAAACCAAGGAGTAGTACATTTATTTCAAAAAACAACCCCTAATCTTACTAACCATAATATAAAACATCCTAATATGGTAATCAAAACCAAGATAGCCAAATTAATAAGCCTCAGTGCGACCTGTCTTAAGTCAGAGGAACCACCATGTAGACCTCATCAGTACAAAGTAACACCAATCAAATCTTTCTACTGTGATTATCAATCACTCTTACGAGTAGTATGCAATCAAGGCAGGACACCCTACTCTTTCCAAGTTAAGCGAGACAGTACCCCCTCTTTTTGAGGATTTTTGATGAGTAAACCGATCAATATCATACCCTATGCAGTTAAATGTTTAAACAAGGCTTTCAAAAAAATGCTTAATCATTCAAAGTACTTAGTTTGTGTGTGTGTGTGTGCGCGCGCGCGTGCATGCGTGTGTGTGTGTTTTTTTTTTTTTTTTTTTAAAAGAAGAATGTGTGTGGTTTGAATCAAGAATCAAGAATCAAGAAATCACACATAATTGATGTGTGAATGTGTGTGGTTTGAATCAAGAATCACACATAATTGGGTGCATGTGTGAATGGTAGAAAGTGGCTATGAGAGGAAGTAGGAGAGGAAGCACTGATGATTCTTCTCTAGCTTCCATTCTCCAGAAGTCATCTTCACATTTCCTCTTTAGCTAGTGTGTGTGTGTGTGTTAAGAAGAATGTGTGTGGTTTGAATCAAGAATCACACATAATTGGGTGCATGTGTGAATGGTAGAAAGTGGCTATGAGAGGGAAGTAGAAGAGGAACCGCTGATGATTCTTCTCTAGCTTCCATTCTCTAGGAGTCATCTTCACATTTCCTCTTCCCCACAAGCTCTCACACTCTTTGTGTGATGCATCCATGCCCTAGCTGAGTTAATACTCTTCATAGATTGACAATTTAGTTTTTGATTTGTGGTTATTATGGCTACTACTACACATTTGCCTCTCTTCCGATTCATTCCAATAGATTCTCTAAACTCCCCTTCAAAAATACGCAAATCAAGGGGAGTAATAACATTTGGGGCTACTCTTTGTTTGAGCAATTTGAGTTATTGCATTAGTGATTGCTTCTGATCTGATGGAGATCTTAAAAGAATTTTGTAATAGAAGGAATGCATAATCTCAAGGTTATGGTAGTCATTTTCATGAAGCATACCATTTTCATCTCTAAAAATAGGCACAAAATCCGTGATCTTTTTCCTCTTTAAAACTTTGTCTTTGTGCTTTTTGGGTCTATCCAACTTCCTATCCCATAATTCTCTAGCCCAAGCAAGGGTGCTTTGGCTAACCAAAATCTCTCCCAACTTTGATTCATTATGAATATCTAACAGAGTTTGAGAAGGAGGATTTGAAAAACCAGCAAACTCTTCAAGGCAATAAGTTTTATCTTTGATCATATTGTCTCTAATGGCCCTAGCTTGCTTGCTACACTCAGATAATAATGCTTAGACTTTATAGCCCTTTCCCAATTATTCAAATGACCCCATGCTCTATAATTTCACAAATTCACAAGCACATTGAAATGATATGACACTAACAAAGATTTATCAATATCACAAACAATTCTATCTAATTTTGAATACAGAGTAGAGGATATATATGCTCTATCCAACCTTGTAAGTCTAGAGTATTGACAAAATTGGTTATTACTCCAAGTGTAGCATGTATCAGTAGAGATGTCCACAACTTCTGAATAGTTTTGAAGATTTATGTAGGTAGTTACCTCAAAACCAGATATGCCAAAAACATCCAAGTTTTTCCCTGTTGTGTTTGAGCCTAAATAAATGATTTCACTTAAGCACATAGTGCCGATCGGTCACAAGAGGGGTGTTAGAGCTCAAAATTTCTCTTTTTCTACAAGAAAACTAGTCCTTAATTTTCTTCAAACTTGCAACATGGAAGTAGAAGCAGCTAACATAGGAAAAGACATAGATGAAGAATATAGTAAAGAATCTCTTTGCCACTACATCAAAAAGAGAAAGAAGAGAAAGAATCAAGTGCTTTCTACAGAGAATAATCGCATGGCATCTGTGGAAACATATTGCCCAATGAATGCTTTCTACAGAGAATAATTGCATGGCATCTGCGGAAACATATTGCCCAAATCAATGAATGCACATATAGTTATTGTACTGCATCAGAGACATCTCTATAAAGGTCAATGTAGACTTGGAGGTGTAGAATTTATGGTGGATAGAATAGTGAATCATTTGTGGTGTGTGTGTGTGTGTGTGTGTGTGAGTGATGGAGTAGAGAGAGTAGCACAATGTAGACTCAAATTCTGCTGTGAATTGAACTTAGAATGAGTGAATAAAAGTCTAAATTTATAGACTCATTTGGTGCCTATGTTATGTGATAGGTAAGCAGTGACTACTTCATCATGTAGGTCATATGTGATAGGTGTAAAGTAACACAAGGATAATCACATGGGTTTAATCCACATGGACATCTAGTAGACTAAAGGGTTTTCCAAATGATTCGTTTCATAAGAGCAGAATAGGTATACATGGCTAGGGTTATCCAACAATCTTCCCCTTAAGATTAGTCATGGTACTTCTAGACTAACTGGTTCATAAGATTAGTAATGATACTTCTAAACTAACTGGTTCATCTAGGGTTTTGTGACTCATTGATACATCATGACTAGTTCTCTTATGGATTCATTAGCTCATGTTTCACAAGGTGATCACTTATCATTCTTAGGTTCAAAGCTAGAGTAAATCATCTACTCATTCATTGGGAGTATGTTCGTCATTTGTAGGTGGTCAATGTCATCTTCATCTTCATGTGTCGTTGCTAAAAGTTCTTCCTTTTGCTCATTGCTTCTTCATTTGTATTTTGATCTTTATTCACCTTAGGACTCATGTCATGAATGGGACAATCTTACAAACATTTGGCAATGTCTCAAATCCCCGTGCATTCATGATCATTGTTGAGCCAAACGTTATCGCGCCTTGGCTCAATGCAAAAGTGGATGCAAGCTTTGTACAAGTGCAGAAAGACTGTGTGCAAATGCATGGCTTGGTGCTACTATAGGGATCTTGGTAATCTTGAAATTAAATAGTGCATACATGTCATTGTGCTTTGGAGAGAGAATTATGAAGATTATTCTCCCTACAAACTCACATTTGAAATTGAGTGTTTGGTGCTTCCTTGGAGATTAAGGTCTTTGGAAGCAGGTGGAGAGGACTCTTGGGAAATCAAGTTACATAGGCATTTAGTAGACTAGAGGGTTTTCCTACAGGTTTGTGCCATAAGAGGAGAATTGGTACCCATGGCTAGGGTTACCCAATAGGAGATGATACCTAGATAGATCTAATACGGAGTAGGCAAACATCATATGAGGTCCACTACGGTTAAGGATCTTGATATTGATGAATCCAGTGTCGTCTGGGATATGTGTTATTGAATGCTCTATAGTGGTAATGCCATAACTGAATGGTCATGGGACATGCATGATTTCAATGTCCACTAAACTCAAGCTATGTTAATTTTTCATAGGTGTAAAAATGGACAAAATTATTATGTTCCGGGGGGGGGGGGGGGGGGGGGTATATATCATGAAGTATTGACACAACCCCCTCTTGGGGGAGAGAGAGAGAGAGAGCGAGAGAGAGAGAGAGAGAGAGAGAGAATCAAAAGCCCATGCAACAACACCAAAAAGAAAATCGATGGTGTTTGCATCACAAATCCTGGGTGTAACCAACTTGATGGTGTGTGGACGTGATGATATGGCATACTCTTTTATCCAAAGTTCCTAGTGTGGATTATTAACCATACCCTTTACGACTTAAGCTATAAATACAAATTGCTTTTGAGCCAATGTGTAATTAGCATATATAATTTTGGGTTATTTTTAACCCTTAGCATATATAAATTAAAGGACATCATCAATTGTTACTGAGATTGTGATGAGTGGTCACTCGAAGTTGTACAAAAAGTTCTTGATTCTTTAGTAATTGTTATATTGAAGAATAATACTAGGGGCGCGTATTTCTATATTTTGGGACCAACCCGCTTCAAAGAGGAACTCTATCTCTCCTGTGTCAACTTGGAATAACTTGGAATTCAAATATGTAGTTGCCTTCTATTCTGTTTCAATTGCTGAGAGCACCAAAATTGAGCAAAACATTCATACTAAGGAGTCAAGAGAATTCCTTTAGCTGGATCATGATTTCGGACACTTAACTTCATTGAGCTTCAAGTCCATTTAGTTCCTTATGACCTTATGAGCTTCTGCTCGAGAGGCACCGCATACCTAGCTAGGTACGATTGGGGGCAAGGGACCACCGGCCTCCCCACTAGGTAAGGGGCCCAATCATACCTAGCTAGGTATGCGATGCCTCCCTCACAAAAGCTCATGATGTTGAGGCAAGTCATAATGTGGAATTATTGTGAGAATGTGTTCAAAACTTCTTGTGCATGAAGGGGGCATCGATGAACAAATGAAGACAATAAAAAAAAAAAGAGACAAATAGTTGCCCTCTTTTTATACATTGATATCTTGATTACCCAACCCATGTATAAGATTATAGGTTGAAGTTCCATCATCCATTTTGAGAATTCTATAATTCGGCTAACTCAAGGAAAAGAGTGGCAATGGCTTATGCAGGTTTCTTTCTTCTATATCCACCTGCTTTTATGCTTGAGGACGACCGGAGGGAAGCTTGGCTAGAAACAGAGGATCTTCGAGAAGGCGCTTCAACACACTCCTGGGAAGCGCGGTGCAAATCTCTACATCCCCTTGACTTGAACCGGGGCGGCCCCCAAACAAGACTAGTTCCCCTTCTCCACCTACCTTTGCTGCTCGGGCCGCCACCGGATTGCCCCAACCAAAATCCACTTGGTACACAGGAAACCTCGGCGAGCTCGCTACATTGTGGCCTTTTGATCCTCGCACAGCCTGTACAGCGCTCGCGAAGCTGTTGCCATGAGCCTCCAAAAAATGCATGAAAGTCTCAATATCATCTTGAGATTTAAGGATAAGCTTATGAATACGACTCGCTGTCGATCGCAAGGTCTCGTTGCCTATCTTACCAGCTGAGCTCAGAGCTGCACTAAAGCAGATGACATTACCAAAGTACGCAGGCGGCAGAGGGGGTGTTATGCGGCTGCGACAATTGGCAAGGACAGCGAAATGAGTTGGGTCGTGCTTTAACATTTGGCGAGAAGCTGTGGTGCGCTGCCAAAAATGTGCACATATGACCTCATACGAGGTGAAGCCTTCACCAGCCTCATTCTTCAACTTTTTCACAGAAGAGGCGGACATGTCCAGGACAGATTGCACCAAAGGATCGGGCTCACCATCCGATGAAGAATTTCCATTTGAGGAGGGTTTCGTGTCGAGACTGTCCTTCTTTTCCTCTTGGCCACCTGCAGGGTCTGCCGCCTCTTTGTCACTGTCTAGCAATGAAAAGTTCCAGAGAGAGGCTATCTCAGGAGATGGATCTGGCAAAGCCAGCTTTTGCCGATCATGCAGCGGCGGTAAACTCAAAGGGACCCCTCTTGAACACTCTGACCACGAAACAATGAAGTTCCATAGAGAGTGCCCATCCGCAACGACATGGCTCTGAGTAATTCCGAGCGTAAAACCACCATCTGAGAAGGTAGTCACCTGCTCAAGATCATAACAAAACTCTCTCTCTCTCTCTCTCTCTCTCTCTCTCTCTCTCTCTCTCTCTCTCACACACACACACACACACACACACATCTACTCGTACAGCCTCTCTCTCTCTCTCTCTCTCTCTCTCTCTCTCTCTCTCTCTCTCTCACCTGAATGCAGAGAAGAGGGCTGGAGTAGAGACAGTCGCCTTTGTGATCTGGCATCTGGCAGAGCTGCTCAAAAAAGGGCTTCATCTGGAAGCCATCCTGGGCAAGTTGAGAGATGGGCACATCAATGGAAGCTTCTACGAATTCGATGCCAGCATCGTTGCAGTCGATGAAGAGCCGGTGGGGAGGGTCAGAGCCCAGGGCAAGGCGGCCACACCAAGGGAAGTAATGAACCAAGCAAAGGGAAAGGCTGTGCTTGAGCTGCTGTATGAATGAAGAGGATGCAGAAGAACCGAACGGGCGCTCGTAGAACAGGAGACGGCGGTTGTAATGGAGTTCTCGCCAGAGAATATCGAGGGAGGGTAAGAAGAGGGCTTGACGGGGAGTGGGCGAGGAGGGAAGCAAACTCTTTCTGGAGAGGACCCTAATTTCGGGGGGTGAGGCAGAAATACTGCACAAGAAGTCCGCCATAGCCACCGAGGTCGATCAAGCGAATGTCGAAGGAAGAGATCCAGATGCCTACCCTCCAACCAAAAAACTATTCCTTTCAAATGTTCCACAATCTCGTGGAGAGAGGTATGTAAGGTGAGCAGGGCCAACGAGGCAAGGCCAACCCTTATATCTAGTTCTATGATGTCCAATTCCAAGTTCAACTTCCAAGTGTCTCTCTCTCTCTCTCTCTCTCTCTCTATATGTGTGTGTGTGTGTGTGTGATGTCATGTATTACCCTAGATCCATGATGTCACATGTTACAAGAGATCCAAAGGAGTCCTCATGCAAAGGAAAATCCATTACATTACATTGCTTAGAGCCGGGTCGCACCGTGTGCTATTGGGGGCAAGGTGGAAATTTCATCCCACGAGGTCGCACCCAATTTTGAAACGGGAAAAAAAGGGAACACCTAATTTTAAGGGAAACACGGGAGGGATTTGAATGGAAAGGAGAGGCCTACAAAAGAGAAGAACGTCTCCCTTCCTAAAAGATAGCTTAAACCCTTCCATTTTGAAAGTGCTAGTGGGCTAGTGGGGTTAAACTAAAGCTTAGATATTTAAGGAGAAAAACATGGACTTGGTATTATTTAGTAAGTACTAACCCTGCTAGCCCATGGTACGACTCAGCTCTTATAGGTGGTGGTCGTGATAGGCTTACTTATCCGTTATACATAATTATGCCCAAACAGAGCATTAAATGAATAATTAAGAGCTAGTTCACATGGAGTCATGGTTCGCAACTGGTTGCCAACCCGCAACCAGCAACGTTTTAGTTCACATGCAGCGTTGAAAATTCGAAAACAGTATTAAAAAAGGCGTTTTTTCCCTCTGCAAACCTAAAAAGTGAGGAGTTGTTTTGTCTTTTTGCGTGGTTTCCAGCATGCTCCACCTCGCCCCCTAGGAGCAGTAATGCAACTTACTCGCAACCAGTTGCAAGAAAATTCTTGGCAACTCCTCATGGGAACAAAACTGGTTCGCAACTGGTTGGCAGCTAGTTGCAAACCAAGGTTCCACGTGAACCGGCTCTAAGCATGTTGCATGGTAATGGAAGGTGGTTATTCATTGAGCTTCACAACTATGCTCTCTTTCTTTTTGGCCTGCCCAAAGGGCAAAGGCTATAGAGATCACTTCTCTTTTTGCTGACTAAAATATTTTTTCTTTTTTTATGGTCATTTTGTGGTTTTTAATCAAGCACCTCTTTGTGGCATGATTAAAGTGGTGGAGAATGTGGCCACTAGGCGCATAAAATGGGTATCCGAAGTGGTTGGTAGAGGTAGGGATATGAGTTGGTGATGTGTACCATTTTTATTGGCTAGTGATGATTTTTGGAGGGGTGATAAGACACCATGTTTAGGTTTTCAAGTAGGCCATCATTTGGATGCGTAGCCACTGCCGCAGAGGGATGGCGAGGTCGAGAGAGTTGCTTGGGTGTGCCTTCAAGGCATTGAGGCCCATAGAGCCTGCGCTAGGTAAGATCATCTTGCCATCGCCGCCCTTGTGAACTGCTTTGCTGCGCAATACTGTTTCGGTCACGCAGAGATTCTCTCTCTCTCTCTCTCTCTCTCTCTCTCTCTCTCTCTCTCTCTCTCTCTCTCTCTCTCTCTCTCTCTCTCTCTCTTTGCTTTGGCTTATGTGTTGTTCTTGTATGAGGTATCAGGTATCGGGGCTTCTACACTACGATGGGTCTACACGGTGCCAGCCCCGCTACCTTTGCTTGAAAGCTTTAGTGTGGGTATAATCCGCTGCAGAAGCTGCTTTCGATGCCAAGACACCTCGCCCCAGCCAGCGTGCGTAGATTTCTTTGTTCGCCATTGGGACTTGCCTCCTGTCGCTTCCACAGGTCTGAGTTTATTGCGTGCTTGTCTGCGAAGAACATCTCAAGAGCTTGATGGTATTCTTTTGCTTGGTTAATGCGCATATTTCTGGGGACCTGTCTGCAGTTATCTTTCGATTCAATGGGTCATGTTATTTTGCTTTGCTTATGCTTTGTTTGTGATTCAATGGGTCATGTTGGCTTATGCTTTGTTTGTAATCGTTTTGGACTGCAGGGCAGTGGTAGCTTTCGATGCCAAGACACCTCGCCCCAGCCAGCGTGCGTAGATTTCTTTGTTCGCCATTGGGACTTGCCTCCTGCCGCTTCCATAGGTCTGAGTTTATTGAGTGCTTGCCTGCGAAGAACATCTCAAGAGCTTGATGGTATTCTTTTGCTTGGTTGATGCGCATATTTCTGGAGACCTGTCTGTAGTTATCTTTCGATTCAATGGCTCATGTTGTTTTGCTTTGCTTATGCTTTGTTTGTGATTCAATGGGTCATGTTATTTTGCTTTGCATATGCTTTGTTTGTAATCGTTTTGGACTGCAGGGCAGTGGTAGCTATCGAGTTGGCTGTTGGGACACGGCTGCTGAGAAGAACTGGGACGCAATGTGAGCAGATTTATTTGGGTTGTTAAGTTCACTGATTCTGCCTTGAGATAATGTCAGAGTTTACATAATGTTGAGGCTTACATAAAGTTAAAGTTTCGGTTAGGGAATGGGGCCGGATATCTTGGCTTTGTTTCATGTCCCTGTCTTTATTTATTTACCTTATTTTGGTTGTTCTTCTTAGTGTTCTAAGTCTTGAGTACATTCGGATTGTATTATTCTTGTTATACCAACCGTCTGGTTTGACTCTGCAGATCCACTGATGATAGCTTTTCTGGAGTACCTCCACACATGTTGTCGATCTTAAGCCATTAGCTTGGCTAATTGTACAGCTTTAACAATGTTCAATTCTGGTTTGCGGCTGCTAAAGAAGCTCAAGGCTTTTCTTGTATACAATAGTTGTTAATGTGCAGGACTGTTTTCGGATTAAGCTGAGTGATGAGAACTTTTTAAGTGATCAAGATTTTACTTTGATCTCTCAGTTACGCAAAGTTTATGTTGGAATAGTAAAGAAATTTTCCTTTTAGTTTTCTGTGAGCATCTTGGATGCTTAAAATTGGTTATGTTTCTTATATAATCACTTCTTCATGGTGATGCGAGATTTAGTAACCTTTTGATTCATCCTTTTGATTCCCTAGTGTCTTGTCCTTATGGTTAGCTTTGTATGTTGAATGTGTCAAGTTCCTCTGTTTTAAAGTAAAGTATTTTTGTTAAGCCTCTTTAGGCAAAGAAATATAGCTTTTATTTACGGCTTACTTTCATGTTAACGGGGATTTTCCCTGATGTCTGCTCATTTGCTATTCATCTCTACATGAATAGAGATGGAATAAAAACAGACTGAGCAATAAAACGAATGGTACTATTGGATAAGCTGTGATGATTATCATATAGCCAACTATGGATTTACATCCTTCATGTTGGGTATTTTATTCTGAGCTTATGAGATAGGGAAAGACAAATGTCAAGCTTATGAGATAGGCCGAATTTATTTGCTTTCGTACATAATTTTGTTAGTAATTTCTTATGAAGATATGTTGCCATTTTTTTTTCAAACTTAGTGTAGTATTTTTGAGCAAAATAGTCTTTGGTTTTATAACACATTAAATATGATCAAAACTAAGAAAATATTATTGTACCGAATCCTAATTTTAATATTGTAAAATAGACAGGTTTATATTATTTTTGAGAAATATAAATTTATTAAAAGATTAGGGTTTTGAATAGAATTAGGTTCTTTTAATGGAGTCAACAGCTCTTAATATTAACAAAAATGTCATAATAATCAATATCTAATTCTCCTAAATGATTTTCTCATATTAAACTGATCATTTAATGTGGGGAAGTGCCAAGGGAGAAAAAGCTAGAATATTGGTTAAGTTAGCAGACCGGCCACAGTAGGGATCCAAAGGAGGGAAAATAGGGATCCAAAGGGGGGGCCATCTGCAAAAGAACCATGTGAAACAATGGGCCAAAAAGACCCTAAGGTTCAGCCCATTAAGACTTCCAAAATGCTAAGGTTCCAAAATTCAAAGGTTGTGTCCAAAGGTCAACCCTAGGGAAAATTGGATGCTTAGTGTGTGCCCAAAAAGTCTTTCTACATCCCTACATGGGAGGGGACGAGCCCCAAAGCTAGGGGATGAGAGAGAAAGCCACACACACACACACACACAGGCTCCCTTTACACAAAGGGAATGAGGGACACATGTCAGCTCCCTAGGCCAGATGCCCACAAGGTGTGCCCAATTCCTATTGGAAGACCCTTGAAGTGGACCAATGAGAATTAAGCTAGAGTAAATCTAGTTTAATTAATTTAAAAACATTTAATAAAAGAAACCAATGAGAATTAAGTCTCCTAGAAGACTATTGGGCAGTCTCCCAAGGGGTCCAATGAGCATTCAGGAGCCCCATGGCTTGCCTGATTCCTATTGGCCAGGAGGCAAAGGGGTCCAATGAGAGTTTAGTTTAATTATTTAATTACCTAAAGCTCTCACAAAAGGGGAAAGGGGGACACATGTCTAAAGGCTATCACTTATGCTGCTTAATTCCTATTGGCTTGACCTGGGGAGGTCCAATGAGGCAAAGGCCAGACTTATTTAGTAGCTAGGGCTCGCCCAAGAGAGAGGGGGGGCTGATTTTTGCTTGGCATTGACACACACACTCTCACACTTGACCATGTGTGAAGGGAAAATACTCTATCTCCTCCCAAGCTTTAATGGAGAGCTCATCACCTACTCCAAGCTTGTGAGATAGAAGCCTACATCAACACTCTCTTGGCATGTGGATGCAAATCCAACCAAGAGCCAAGCTTCAATGCATGCTCATCTTCTCTACCAAGCTAATTACTAAGCTAAGCTATGCTAATATGAGTGATTATGTGAGGAGATGTACTTCTTTCTCGTAAGATACTTCTTTTTCCTCTCAATCTACTCTCATACCCTGCTAGCTCTCACCATCTTCGAAGGTGTGTGAGGTCTTGGGTCTGAGAACGGGGATAATTCAAGTTGTGTTTGATTAAGTGTTTTGCTTGGTGTATGAAGCTTCCATCTTCATTGCACTAGCTAGTCTTGAAGGAACACAAAGAATTGTATTGTACAATGTCTCTCTTGATGGGAGAAACCATAATACAAAGCCTTTTGGAGGGGGGACCGGCTCCATGCAAATCCGGTCCTCAACTGTTGTCAATAGCTTAATTGCTCTCTCTTTTGAAAGTATTGTCGATGCTATCTAACTAGGTGTTATGCTTTTTGTTGCACTCTCCACCCAAGCACTCTTGTAATTCTCATTAGGAATCTATTCTAATGAAATGCCCACTATATTCATGCTAATTTCCGCTACACATAAGATTTTAGGCCATTAAATGTTACATTGGTATCAGAGCTCAAGGTTTCTCTTTTCTTGCTCAAGAAGGGAGGTCCTCAAGCTAGCTACAAATGGTTGGTATTATTAATTGCCTGTGAGTAAGTAGAATAGGGATTTTTCAGCCTTGCAGTGCGCCTGCCTTTGTGCAGTTAACGGGGCATCACCGTCGAGAGCTATGGTCTTAATAGTGGAGTCCTACGGGGCTTGCCTACGGCTTAACCACTATTGAGCTATTAGAAGCTTGACAGGAGCCGGTGCTGTTTTGGTGTCGAAAGACCCTCTCTTCTATTCCTTGCAATTAATGGTATTCGAGCCGCGGGTACAGTAGCTTGAGTGCTTTTTCTAAAGGGGTAAAGAGGAGTAGCAACTAGGGCTTGAAGTGCCAAAGTACACCTAAAAAGTTTACACCTAAAAGTTGTTAGAATGGCTGACAATAGTAAAGAGAGTGAAATTAATGTTGATAACTTTGATTTTGCTCATGAGCAAGCTACTAATGATGCTTCAATGCTTGTTAACTATCTTGTTTCTAGGCTTCAACAAGCCATGGGCAATCCATCTCTCCAAAGTGAAGTGCAACGGCAGCTCCGTGCTCACGGGATTCTCCAAGCTCATCACCATGACGAGAGAACACCTAGGAAGCCTCCTTGTGAGACTACCAAAAGAGGTCTCTCTCCGATTCGGGAAGAAGAAGAGAATCCATATGAAGGGCTCAAGAACTTACTTCTGGATGATGCATCTCCTTCCCAAAGGAGAATCCAAGAGCCTCCACCGAAGGAACGAGAAAGAAGCGAGTCTCCCGCCACCTCGGCGGAGATGGCTCCACGAAGACGGCGGGCTAAACGCTCTCCATCACCACCAAAGCGGAGAAGACCATCACACTCTTCTCCACGCCATAATTCAAAGAGGGATGATAAAAAGCAAGAGAAGAAAAAGGCGAGAAAGAGGACACCCTCTTCTCCATCTTCTTCATCCTCTTCCTCTTATGAAAGCTATCGTGAAGACGACAAAGATCAAGACAAGAAAAAGGCGAGAAAGAGGTCACCCTCTTCTCCACCTTCTTCAAATTCTTCATCTTCTGAAGAAAGTGATGGTGCAACTTTTGAACCATCAAAAAGAAGAGGCCATAGGAAATCCTATGCCGCATGGAAGAGGTCGTCCAAGCTGAAGAAATTCAAAGAGGGAGGGAAGAGCATCTCTTTCCTTACCTATGATGGCACCTTCGGTGCTACAGACAAAGTTTTGGCCTTTATCGAGCAATTCGATGCGGCGTTTGGAGATGAGGGCTTCACGGAGTCCTCTAAGCTACGCCATGTAGCTATGCACTTTCAAAAGTCCGCCAGACAATGGTGGTCTAGCCTACGAGCCAACGGTGAAGCTCCACGAACATGGAAGGCTTTAAGAGCTTCCATTATGAAGCAGTTTTTGGCCACCGATGCCAAAGACAAAGTACTCACCGAATGGCGAAGCTTAAAGCTCTCTCCCAATGAATCCATCCACAAATATGTAGACAAGTTTTGGGACCTACAACTCAAGGCCACTGTCTTCAAAAAGTTGGATTTTGGAGAGCAAAAGCAACAATTTTGTGCGGGCTTAACCGAAGAAATGGCGGAGTATGTCAACTCCCAAAGGCCACGTACCATATCGGCGGTAATACACCATACTATGGTGGCCTCGCGAATCAATTTCCAAACGGGGGGTAAAAGAAATAATAAGCCCCCGGAAAACAAGGGTTCCAATGAGCCTAAGGGGAAGGACAATGTCCAAAAGTCTCCTAAGGGCAATTCCAACAAAGCTAAAGAGAAGGGAGTTTACAAAGGAAACAATAAACTCTCTCCTGAAGAGCTTGAGCGTTATCGTAAAGATAACCGGTGTTTCAAGTGCGGCGAACAAGGGCATGCGTACCGCGCTTGTCCCCAAAAGAACAACCGCCAAGATCCTCCTAGAGCTTCTTTGGTTGAAATCCAAGAGGAGGAGATTCACCAAACTCACCACAAAGGATCTCCTCTATGCCATGCTTGGGGAAAGGTAAGAGAACATGATGCTTTTATTCTCTTTGACCCTGGTTCTACTCACAATTTCATATCTATGGAGTTAGCCACCAAGCTAGGCATACAATCCTACGAGATGGGAGATATCCTACCCGCAGACAGTGCCTTCAAGGGGCAAGAAGCTTCAGTCACTCCCTTAATCGGGAAATTGAGGCTTCATGTCCAAGGCTATGTGGACAAAGAGGACTTCTTTATCTCTCCTCTCAAGCATGAGGATGTAATCCTAGGGGCACCATGGTTTGACCGCCTGGCTGCCCATGTTAAATTTACTGAAAGGAGAATCTCCTTTAAGTTCAGGGAAAAGGACATGTATATAGATGCTAAGGAGATGGGTAACACCATCCCCATTGTACATACACCAGCTTTCAACAAGTCAATAAAGAGCTCTATTTCCGTGTACATGATTTTTGTTAAAGATTCTCAAAATGAACCTAATGCTTTAGCAAAAGAAAATAAAAGCAACCAAAAGGAATTAGAGTTATCCAATTTTCTCAAGGGGTTTCAAGATGTCTTTATTGATGACATCCCTTGTGAGCTACCTCCTAAACGAGGTAATGACGACCATGCAATTGAACTTCTTCTAGGAAGTTCACCGCCTAACAAACCTCCTTATAGAGTTTCTCAAGCTCAACAAGAGGAGATTATGCGGCAAGTGCATGAGTTAATTGAGAAGGGCATGGTTAGGCCTAGCTCATCTCCATTTTGCTCACCTGTGCTATTAGTGCAAAAGAAAGACGGCACATATCGTATGTGTGTCGACTATAGAGCACTAAATAGGATCACTATCAAGAATAGGTTTCCCGTTCCACGGGTAGAAGACCTATTTGATAAGCTACAAGGATCGACCTACTTCAGTAGGATTGACCTAAAAAGTGGCTATCATCAAATAAGGATAGTTGATCAAGACATTGTAAAGACCGCATTTCGTACTACATTTGGTCTTTACGAATACATTGTCATGCCTTTTGGCTTGACTAATGCACCAGCCACATTCAACCGCTTGATGGAGAAGCTGTTCAGGCCTCATCGAACCTTCACTGGAGTGTTCTTTGATGATATTATCATCTACTCTAATTCATTGGAGGAACACAAGCAACACCTCCAGGTAATATTTCAAGTTTTAAGAGAGAGTAAACTTTATGTTAATCGAAAGAAAAGTGAATTTTTCTTGCAAGAGATTCAATATTTAGGTCACATTATCTCTCAAGATGGAATCCAAATGGATCCATCCAAGTTAGAGGTAATAAAAGGATGGCCTAAACCAAGGAATCTTCATGAACTAAGAAGCTTTATAGGTATGTGTGCATACTATAGACGCTTCATAGAAAAGTTCTCACAAATTGCGGGACCATTACATGACCTAACAAAGAAAAATGTTAGGTATACGTGGTCTGCTAAGGAGAACAATGCTTTCGAAAAGCTTAAAGAAAAGCTTATCTCTCAACCTGTGCTTACACTACCGGATCTCTCAAAACCATTTGAGGTCCAATGTGATGCTTGTGGTGATTGCCTTGGGGCTGTTCTGCTCCAAGAAGGGCACGCCATAGGCTATGAGAGTCGAAGGCTCGACCCTGTTGAGCAAGCTCTAGGCATATACGAAAAAGAACTCCTTGCAGTTCTACATGCCTTAGACTCATGGAAGCACTATTTATTGGGGACTCCTTTCATTCTGCGAACGGATCACCAAAGTCTTAAGTACTTCATGACGCAGACCAAGCTTTCCGACAAACAAATGAGGTGGGCAAATTTCCTTTCGCAATTTCATTTTCATATTGCTCACATTGCTGGCAAGCATAATCAAGTAGCCGATGCACTCTCAAGACGACCGAGAGTGAATGCGGTTTCCATAGCAACTCACAACAATCTATCTTCAATGATAGATGAGTATGCTATTGATCCCGATTTTAGAGATGTGATTTCAGCCCTTGCATTAGGGAAGAAAGAAGAACCATTTACTTTACAAGATGGTTATCTTCTCTATGGCAATAGACTATGCGTTACTAACTCACTACGTGAGAAAGTAATGTATGAATCTCATGCTCCCCCATATGCGGGGCATAGAGGGATTCAGTCTACCCTAAAGGGAATTGAAACATATTTCTATTGGCCTACCATGAAAGTGAACATACACGAGTATGTTTCCAAATGTGTGGTATGTCAAAAGACAAAATTTGATAGAGGGAAGCAACTTGGATTGCTTCAACCCTTGCCAATCCCTAATTCACCGTGGGAGAGCATATCCATGGATTTTATCTTTGGATTGCCTAAGTCTATCCATGGGAATACGGGAATATGGACGATAGTAGACAGGTTCAGTAAACAAGCTCATTTTATACCTGTCAAAAAGACTATCAAAGCCCATCAAATGGCAACCCTCTTCATTTCACAAATTTTCAAGTACCATGGCTTGCCAATGTCCATAGTGTCGGATAGAGATCCTAGAATGACCAGTAATTTCTGGAAGGGTCTCTTTGAGAATTTAGGAACAAGGCTAAACTTCTCTTCGGCCTATCATCCACAAACTGATGGCCAAAGTGAAATAGCTAACCTAACCATTCTTGATCTACTAAAAGCCTATGTAACGGAAGTAGATCAAAGATCCCAATGGGAGAAGTACTTACCTTTAGTAGAGTATGCTTACAATAACACTGTACATACTTCTACAGGAAAAGCACCTTTCGAGGTAATTGAGGGAAGATCAAAAAGTCCCTTGCTACTTAAGGTACATGGGAAGATCTTCGCTGCAGATGAGTATAGCCGAGACCTACAAGAATCTTTCCAAAAGATTAAGGATGCTATCTCTATCTCACAGCAAAGGCAAAAGGCTGCTGCTGACAAGCACAGAAGAGCCCAAGCCTTTAAAGAAAACGATTGGGTCTTGTTAAAGTTTCCCAAGGCTCGATTAAGGCACACGACGGGCAAGAATCCTACGGGCCACCAAAAGTACTATGCTAAACTAGCAAAAAGGTATTATGGTCCCTTCCAGATTCTTAGGCCAATCAATGAGATGGCCTATCAACTTAAGTTGCCCAATCATTGGCTCATACACAATGCTTTTCATGTGAGCCTATTAAAGCCTTACAAAGGAGAGCCACCTCAAGAACCAACTATTGAAGATCCACCGGAGATCGAGGACCACGAGGAGGTGCTGCAGCCCGAGTCCATTCTCCGACATGAAGACAAGGTATTAAGAGGCGGTAAGACCATCCGACGATATCTTATTAAATTTAAGAATTATCCTTTTGAAGATGCTAGATGGATGCAAGGCATACAATTAAAGGATAACCTAAACCTTGTCAATGCTTACAATGCTTCCCAAGAGTAAGCAAATGTACAAAATGTTAAAAAAAAATGAACAAAATTTTTTGTCTTATAAGACTCTCTTTTTCTTTATTTGTGCACAAAAATGAAGTAGTATGCATGCTTAGATCAAGTTTGCGGAGACGACGTCTCCCGAACACCAAGTAGAGCTTGTCACTCTACTATGGAAGACTGATAGGACTAATGTGCAGACATGCTTGCGGCAGCCTCAGGCTCTCAAGCGCCAAATGGACTAGTCATCCATTATGGAATGATGTCGTAGGGTAACATAGGGATCCTCTACCCGCTAAGAAAAGGACTCATGCATATGCTTTATCTTCTCTACACCATAGTCGAGGACGACTATGATTTCAAGAGAGAGGTAATGTCATAATAATCAATATCTAATTCTCCTAAATGATTTTCTCATATTAAACTGATCATTTAATGTGGGGAAGTGCCAAGGGAGAAAAAGCTAGAATATTGGTTAAGTTAGCAGACCGGCCACAGTAGGGATCCAAAGGAGGGAAAATAGGGATCCAAAGGGGGGGCCATCTGCAAAAGAACCATGTGAAACAATGGGCCAAAAAGACCCTAAGGTTCAGCCCATTAAGACTTCCAAAATGCTAAGGTTCCAAAATTCAAAGGTTGTGTCCAAAGGTCAACCCTAGGGAAAATTGGATGCTTAGTGTGTGCCCAAAAAGTCTTTCTACATCCCTACATGGGAGGGGGCGAGCCCCAAAGCTAGGGGATGAGAGAGAAAGCCACACACACACACACAGGCTCCCTTTACACAAAGGGAATGAGGGACACATGTCAGCTCCCTAGGCCAGATGCCCACAAGGTGTGCCCAATTCCTATTGGAAGACCCTTGAAGTGGACCAATGAGAATTAAGCTAGAGTAAATCTAGTTTAATTAATTTAAAAACATTTAATAAAAGAAACCAATGAGAATTAAGTCTCCTAGAAGACTATTGGGCAGTCTCCCAAGGGGTCCAATGAGCATTCAGGAGCCCCATGGCTTGCCTGATTCCTATTGGCCAGGAGGCAAAGGGGTCCAATGAGAGTTTAGTTTAATTATTTAATTACCTAAAGCTCTCACAAAAGGGGAAAGGGGGACACATGTCTAAAGGCTATCACTTATGCTGCTTAATTCCTATTGGCTTGACCTGGGGAGGTCCAATGAGGCAAAGGCCAGACTTATTTAGCAGCTAGGGCTCGCCCAAGAGAGAGGGGGGGCTGATTTTTGCTTGGCATTGACACACACACTCTCACACTTGACCATGTGTGAAGGGAAAATACTCTATCTCCTCCCAAGCTTTAATGGAGAGCTCATCACCTACTCCAAGCTTGTGAGATAGAAGCCTACATCAACACTCTCTTGGCATGTGGATGCAAATCCAACCAAGAGCCAAGCTTCAATGCATGCTCATCTTCTCTACCAAGCTAATTACTAAGCTAAGCTATGCTAATATGAGTGATTATGTGAGGAGATGTACTTCTTTCTCGTAAGATACTTCTTTTTCCTCTCAATCTACTCTCATACCCTGCTAGCTCTCACCATCTTCGAAGGTGTGTGAGGTCTTGGGTCTGAGAACGGGGATAATTCAAGTTGTGTTTGATTAAGTGTTTTGCTTGGTGTATGAAGCTTCCATCTTCATTGCACTAGCTAGTCTTGAAGGAACACAAAGAATTGTATTGTACAATGTCTCTCTTGATGGGAGAAACCATAATACAAAGCCTTTTGGAGGGGGGACCGGCTCCATGCAAATCCGGTCCTCAACTGTTGTCAATAGCTTAATTGCTCTCTCTTTTGAAAGTATTGTCGATGCTATCTAACTAGGTGTTATGCTTTTTGTTGCACTCTCCACCCAAGCACTCTTGTAATTCTCATTAGGAATCTATTCTAATGAAATGCCCACTATATTCATGCTAATTTCCGCTACACATAAGATTTTAGGCCATTAAATGTTACATTCAAAAATAATTCTATTTTTAAAAAAAACTTTTGATAATTTTGGAATCTCTTGAACTAAACACGTCGACCATGAAAAGTACACCGTCTTGGTATATATTTGTTGACTGTAATGTCCTTTTATTCAGATTTATTGTGAGATATCAACATACTTTTTTAAAAAACATAAAATAATTAGAGCTTACTTTCATTGCCACCTAGTCAAGTAATAAAGTTATCTCAATAAACGTGCTCTCTTACTTTGAGAACGTGAGATGATACCTTCTCATTTATGAAAAGATATTGCATCATTTTATTGCAATCTCTCTAGGTCTTGGCCTCTGTGCTGAACGTGAGGCATTGGCTTTCATCATAGAAACACATGCACTACTCCTCTACTACTCATGCAACTCTTATATATTCAACTATTCCTTGCACAATATACATATGCTTTTCTTGAGTCCTTAGCTCTCTTGCTCACTGTTGCTTGCAATTCTAGCTCTATATACTTCATACAATGGATACTCCCATGAATGGTGAGTACATCAAGATTTTATTTGAGCTGTGATTACCTTGAGCATGTGATCTTGAGTATTGACATGAGCATATGTTTGTAGATCTTAGTTTTAATGAGGCATTGTCTGAGCCTGAGCCTGTAGAAGCACCTTCCTTGCAAGTAGAGCTTCTTGAGAGTAAGAAGTGTAGCACTGCTGCTTATTTTTCACCTTTGTCTCGGAACCCCAATCAAATCTCTGAATCTTCTCCGCATAGCAAAAAACTTAGCCCAAGAGGAAAGTTGAACAAAGCCTCTTCCTCAGCTATAAAAAAGGCTTTGCTCGTAGTTAGAGGTAATGTTTATTGTTTTTTATGTTGATTGATAGAGAATTTTGCTCACACTGGTTTTTTTTAGGTAAGGCGAGTAGGTGCTTGGCAGATACCTCATTCTCGTCCCCTTTCTTAAAAGATATAGGCGAAGAGAAAGATGAGCTGAATGTTGAATCTTTCTCTTCACAGCTAGCCATAACCCCTGCCCTAAGAAACTTAGCTATCTCCGAGTTGTCAGAGACTGCAAATTTTAGATTTGCATTAGAAGGCAAAGTGCTCTGTAAGTATGGTACTTATAAAATACCCAAGTTTAACTTTGGTAGATACCTACGACCAGACCTCCTTGATAGAGAATCTCGCCATACTGTGACTTTTGTTGTGACTGAGATATACCTCTTAGACTTTATTGAGGCCTTTGCTGTTCATGACTATGTTCGCATCGAGGGGGCATGTGTAAAAAGGGCTGTTGCAAAAGACGGTGGTACTTGTTTGTGAGCTTTGTATGCAGATGCAACTACTTTGGTTGTTAAGGCAGAGCCTTTTGAGTGTTGCCTCTACCTTTATCCAGAACAGAAGATCAAAGAGCTGTTGGCCCAAAGTTCCAATGCCAACGAGTCGGTGGCAACAGTTGCGTTCATTGTCGTCAAAATAGAGAATGCAACTAGAAGTGATGGCACTCCTAGTTTTCGATTGACTATTGCAGACGGTCCGTCAACAAGTGATCGAGCTAGTGTAAGTGTTGACCAGCTTTTAAATTTAGAGCGAATTCTTTTTCCTGAGACTTGTTTTATGGCAGCTTTTGTTTGTCCCGACACGGCGCCTCGACTATCAACTTATGGTCAACGAGGTTAAAGAAAAGGGATTCTACACTTGTGTTGCTCGTAACATCAACGTCTTTAAGCACCTGTCGAACACTCTGAGTGTCGTCGATGCTACAATCTTGTGTCCATTGCCTCCTTCATTGGATGATGTCTTCCAAAATTACTTGCATAAACAAGTCTTGAATTTAGGCTTTGGGAAGAAGGTAAATTTTTTATTGCATATTTAGGCTGTAAGTGTTCGTCAGCCTTTGAATTTATTGCTAAAATCTTGATTGGTAAATGTAAAATTTGTAGGTTTTTGGAACTTTGGAGATTGTCAGTGTGAACAGCTTGGATGTGGAGTTCTCTTGTGGCACGTGCAAATGTTTGAATGTACGCCGCCAAGCTAGCAATCCATTTTGCTACTCATGTGGAAGACAATCTACAATCAATAAGCAACCTGTGTTACCTGCCAAATTGTATCCTCAAGATGGAGAGGCTGTTGGTGTTATTTTACAAGGTGCTGTAGTCGACTCTGTACTTGGATTCTCTCGTCCATTTCTCCATCTCTTTGAGCAAAGCTTGGTAGATTTAAAATCTTCACTCTTGAGCTTTAAGAAGGCCGTTTGGTTCACTATTGACAAGTCGGGTCAGGTTACTGCTTTCAAAGGTGCTTAGTTGTGTTGCTCTTTGTTGCGCTATACTTTTTGTAAAATGGCAAGTGATCCCATTTTGTGGGCAGAAAGTAAAAGATTGTACCTTGATCCCATATTTATATGTAACTTTCCGAGCAACAAAGATGTTTTGCTAAGCTTACTTCAACTTTTTAACTTGAGTCTCTCCTTGCAATCTCTTGAGTCCAAAGTAGTTGATGTTAGTGTAGAGCAAATAGCATTCAGAAATGAAGACATTTTGAAAATTTGGGTGCAGCCTTGGATCATAAGTCTTCAATCGCCCTCTTTTGATCAAAGAGAATTTATAATCTCTCTCTTGTCTAGTCGCCAATCCTCAATGATGTTAAGCGTACACTTGGTTAGTGTAATGTGCAGGATGTTTTCTGCTGCGTGTAAACTTTACTTTTACCAAGGTGAGGTTATGCAGGAAGTTCGCTCCTTTGCTGCACATGACTGTCCATCATCATCCACTTTGCCATCTTTGGTCGTGTTGAGTTTGCATGGTGATTTTTTATGGTTTCCTGCTGTTTTTGACCGACCTAAACGTAAACGATGTGTATGGAGTAAAGAGGCTAGTTTGTCTCTAGCTTCACTTGTTGACAACCATGTTGTTGCTGCTTAACAAATTGCATCCATTTTCTTGAGTCTATATCCCGACACCTTTATGCTTAAGCAAGTCACAACCAAAATTTACAACATGTCCAAGTCATCTCAAAAACATCAAAGAATCTCTACAGTTTCATCTAGTAGAACTTCACAATATGAGAAGATCATCGAGGATACGCCTTCTTTTGATTGTGCTTCATGTGGTTCACTTATGTTTCGTCAAAGTTTGCATGGCATGTCAAAGGTGGAGTTATTGCTTCTCAAAAAAATAAAATCAATTGCGGTAGTTGACAATAAGGTGCTTCGAGTGTGTCACCCGTGCAAGGTCGCATTGAAAAAACAAGAGGAACCACTGTTTTGCATGAGAAGAGAGATGACTTTTAGTGTCAAAATATCTAGTGTAGAAAGATTGAATTCAGTAGAGAGTCGTCTTGTATCATTGCGCATACCATTCGCACAAATTCGAGAACTCAACTTCGAAGGTCAATTTGGTTTAAGCGGCAGCATTGTGAATGTAATGGCAGATTTGTCACGAGTACAAAGAGTGCTGCCACGCTTCTCTAGTGATCAAGCTTCAATTCTAGTTGAGATAAAGCATAAGCTTGATTATGATCATGCCTACTTGAGTGGCATTGTGCGGCCAAATTATGTACTTCAAGCTTTGGTTGACCTATTGAGCACTTCCTTGTACATTGAGCATGGTGTTTCTATCTATATGTCTTGGTCATCTAGTTTCACAATCCATGCATATGTGTGTCGCAGTCCACATCAAGAAGATCTTGAAGACGAGAATGATTCTACAGACACTTTGGTGCACGGTATCTACTCCGCTCAACAAGTTGTGGACCATAATTCACAAGTTGCAAGTATAGCACCTTGTGAGGGATTCAGCCCTCTGAGCATTTTCGATGATGAATCCTATGAGGAATTGTCATTCCCAACATTGTTTTTTGGTGAAAGAAGAAAGTATCATGTGTTGGCGAAGAAAAAATACCAAAAAGTAGCACAATGGGAGCTTAAAAATGTGGATAGACGATTTGCAAGAAGCATTGAAAATTTGTTCTTCAAAACAATGAAAATTATTATTGCGAAAGTGCTTGGATCTATATGGGTGCGCTTATGCAAGGGAAAACTATGTGGCAAACAATTACAAGCAAAAGATGTTCAAGCTAGCACTAACATAGAGCAGCTACTTTCATCCGAGCTAGGGTATCACGACTTCCAATCACTACGTACTTCAATCGATTACAAGGTGAAGCTTAAGCGAAACGTGTTTGCAATGATTCGTCAATTGGGCCAGCCGACTTTCTTTGTAACATTTTCATGTGCTGAGCAAAGATGGGACCCTTTGAAAAAATGTTTGTGTGCAGGGTGAAAGCATGGTTTGGTGGTACAAAAAAAGGACCTATTTTGCTTCTACCTGGTTGGTACTTCTACATATGTCCACACTTTGGAGGGAACCTTTTTTTTCATCTATGTTAAAGAATGGTAGGAGGGAAATTTTAATGATTTAAACTTTCCGTGAAAGAAAACGTGGGTGGGGCAATAAGTAACGCCAGCGAGGAAATCAGCAACCAAAGCGTCACCGGACAATGGGAAAAAGAAGAAGAGGACAATGGATGCAAAATCCCCTCGGAACATCGACACCCCAAATACGAGGGCTAGCAAGGGGGCCTCCTTTGTGGAGAGGGAGAAACCTGCTGTGTCCATGGAGACTTCATTTAAGCCTGGGCCTCTTTTTGCCGATGATGAGACTCCACGGTCATCTACAACATCTAAAGGTAGGTGCTATGAGAGCTGTGCGTTTTCTGGTGATTTACCATTTTCTTTTCCATGCATGCAAGCTTTTGCATGTCTTTTATCTGATGAGGTCTGCATTTGCTTTTTTTGCATGCAGCAAGTACATGTGCATGTTTGGGATCTTCTTAGGAATTTAGGGTTTAGGAAAGTTACAAAGTTACATGTATAAGCTGCTCTTTTGATTGCTAACTTGCATGCATGCAAGTGAAAAAATCAGTATATGTTGTGCATGAGCATAGCACAAAGTTGAAGCTCAATAGGGATGTCAGCATAACCAAATTTGGTACTAACCAGTACCAAATTTGATACTAACCACAACCAAAATTGGCTTTGTACACAACTGAATTTTGCAATTGTCAGCTGAATGACATACATTCATTTCATTCCATGTGTTTTTTTTTCCACAACTGAAATGAGGCATATAATGAGGGCATGTCTTTACTTGCGTGTTGTTTCCACATCGCAGGAAAAAACAAGATGGAGGAGTACCCTATCTTGACAAAGTTCTGCTATACAGCACAAGAGCTTCATGATGAGTATGGTTTGAGCATGGAGGGGGTGCTGCCAAAGGATCTTACAGAAGATGACATCCCCGATGACCAGTGGCTCACTGTATTCAGGCATTCCAGTCAGAAGAAGACAAAGATTTACTTAAATCACGTGCAGCCACGGCTTCAGGATGAATACAGGTTCCTGTTCCATAAGGTGTACCAAGTCCCACCATCATGTGGGGAGATCACTACAAAATTTGCCCGTTGTTTTGCATATGAGAAGTGTCATGCAGCCACAAAGGACCCTGCGGGCCATAGGGTTGCATGGGCCAGGTTTGGTGAGAGTGTACTCAACATGTGTTCCTCCCGACCAGGAGGCTTGGAAAAGAAGGTTGAGAATTGGCGAAAGGCAAACGGTGCGTCCCAAGGAGGCCACCTGTCAAATACCAAGAAGCCCCGACTTACGCCAGTCAGTAGTATGCCCCCTACACAGAAAGTCCCCCCACAGCATCATGAGGAGAAGACACCTGATTATATTGCAGACCTTGAAGCTATGGTTGGGAGAGTCCCTCGGACATGTGTCGGGGTAGCCGATAGGCTGAAAGAGCTGACAATGTCTCTGAAGTAGAAGAAGGAAACACTCTTGAGGGCAGAGGGTTCCAATAAACTTGTCAAGCAGATTATGGACGACATCAAGGAATATGAGACCCAACTGGAAACACTGAGAGAGGCCAACACTGGCGATGACGCAGAAATCAATGTGATAGAAGCTGATTTGGCTGCCAGTCGAAGGATGCTACGTCGATACGGAATCAGTGAAGATACGTCATTGCTCGACACGGAGATTCTAGAGCAACAGGTGCTGGTAGTTTTGGGAGTTTTTGGTAGAACTGTTTATGCTTGGTTTGGTTGGATTGGTAGTGTTAGGTACCTTTGGTAGAACTGTTAATGCTTGGTTTGGTGGGATTGGTAGTGTTAGGTACCTTTGATAGAACTGTTTATGCTTGGTTTGGTGGGATTGGTAGTATTAGGTACTCATGGTAGAACTGTTTTTATTCTAGGTAGTTTATGGTTTCCTTCTGCCTTATGGTTTGGTATTTCTGTTACTATGAAGAAGTTTTGGTACTTTAAGGTACTTTTTGAAAGTGCTGCAAAAGGTGTTATGGTAGTTTTATTCTAATAGCTTTGGTAGTTTTGCTAGTTTTGGTACTTTTAGGTACTATTTGAAAGTGCTGTAAAAGTGTAATTGGTAGTTTGATTTTGGTAATTTTGGTAGTTTTGGTAGTTTTTGAAAGTGTTGCAAAAAGTTTTTCTTTGGTAGTCTTGGTAGTTTTGGTTGTTTTGGTACTATTTGAAAGTTTGATTTTGGGAGTTTTGGTACTTTTGGTACTTTTAGGTACTATTTGAAAGTGCTGCAAAAAGTGGCTTCTGTAGTTTGATTTGGTAGTTTTGGTACTTTTAGGTACTATTTGAAAGTGCTGCAAAAAGCTTGTTTGGTAGTTTGATTTTGATAGTTTTGGGTACTTTTAAGTACCATTTGAAAGTGCTGCAAAAAGCTTGTTTGGTAGTTTGATTTTGGTAGTTTCGGGTACTTTTAGGTACTATTTGAGAGTGATGCAAAAAGCTTGTTTGGTAGTTTGATTTTGGTAGTTTTGGTACTTTTAGGTACTATTTGAAAGTGCTTCAAAAAGTGGCTTTTGGTAGTTTGATTTTGGTAGTTTTGGTACTTTTAGGTACTATTTGAAAGTGCTGCAAAAAGTGGCTTTTGGTAGTTTTGATAAGGTTTGGGTAGTTTAGTTCTGCATTGAGGGTATTTATATGTTTTTGGTACTATATGATTCCCGAGTTTGGTAGTTTTTGGTAGTTTTGGTGGTTTTGGTAGTTTGGGTTCTGTTTCGTAGTACAGTACTTAGAAGTACCAGTCTCGGTATGACTTCTTGGTAGTTTTTGAAACTAATTGGGACCGCTGGTTGTCAACAGGCTGAGTATGACACTCTGGAGAAAAAATGGAAGGAAGGTCAAGAGCATACCCTATTTGTGAAGGAGATATTGTTTGATATCAGGCTTGGGAAGAGGTTCCTACTATATCCTAGGCCCCAGGTTAATGATTCGGTAAATGTGATCCCGGTGTTTGGTATGTTTGTTGCATGCGGTGAGCCCTTGGGGTGCGCACATGTAGTCGGAACCTTCATGCTAGAGTGCCGACACCAGTATCATCCCTTGTGCTTCAGTGCTCTGTTACAAAGCAGGGATCAGTGTGTCAAGCCGGGTTGTAATATGGTAATCTCTGATTTGGCAAAGTCCTGGGCCAGTGGGCTTCAAGTTGTCAAGAGTAAGTATGTGTGCATTTTTGAATACATATGCGCACTTGCAACTCAGTGAGGTTTTCATACAAGTTAGTATGTGCTGTCTTTCTTTGTGTTTGCAGAGGAGCAAGATGCTGCAGTTGCTGACCAGCACGCCACAAAGTCGGCTACAAGTCGAATATGGGACGTGGATGGTGATGTAGTAAGTTGGTGGCTAGACGAGACACCGGCAAGCACATTGTTGCAGCCTGATGTGGCTGCTAGACGCGGGCGGATGATTGTGCTTGATCTTAATGGCGTGCTACTAACCAGCTGCAGCGAAATCCCTGAGGAACTTGAGTGCCTGCCAAAGGAGCACACGCCACGGGTAGTCCATCTCAGAGGGAATGTAATTTGTCTTGTAAGGCCGGATGCGGAGCAGTTCATCCTACGGCTTAAACAAAAAGCCAGCCTAGTGTTGTGGTCTTGCTGTAGAAGGGAAAAACTGTTACACATGGTGAACGCGTGCTTCCCAAACCATAGAAGGCAAAAATATTTTGCAGGTAAAGCATGCCCGCTTTGAATGTTGCAGGACATAAGTTACACATACCTCTTAACCTCGTTTTTTGGCATTAGCAGATATTCTCTCCCAAGAGGACTGTGAAATATGGCGGGCCCGTATGTCGGAGGTGCCGGTTGTGACCAAACACATGGGCGATAAGCCCATTTTCCTGAAGAAGCTACGGACGCTGTGGGCAAGGCACCCGAAGTACGATGCCAGCAACACTATTCTTGTAGATGATTGTAGATACAAGTCTCTTAAAAATGACTATGAAAACTGTATGGCAATCTGATCATACGATCCCATGGTAGTAGGAACCTATTACCCGTTCTACTTGCTGGATTTTGTTTTGCCTTGGTTGCTCTGGTGGATAAGGGATCGGTACCCAACAGCGTACACTCGCAAAAACCCAGTCTTTGACACTGAAGACGATATTTCTCGATACATTATTGATTACTTCATACAGATGGAGGGGTACTCCTATAAATTTGATCCCCCGAGGTAGCAGATTTCCATAATCATGTAAATAGTGGAATTTTGTAACCCGATACTATACATAATGGAAAACCGCTTCTCTTGTTCAGACTGTCTTGGTATCTTGATCTCTACTGTTGAAACCCCTGACTAATTCTGTTGAAACCTCTTAGAGCTAACCAGGTTGACCAACATTTTAATTTTTGAGGCAGATAGCATCTATGTTTGGCATACCTTTCATGTTATCAACGTAGTTCTAGACATTGCTCAAGGTGGTCGTATCAAATACGAATAGACAAACTGAAAAATACCAAGAAATAAAGTAAACCATAAGTGATACAACAAGTTCAAGGAGTACCAAATTGTACCAAATTTGGTACTGTAATAGTGGACAGGAGTGCACCCAAGCTCAACACAATACCAAAAAGTACCAAATTTGGTATTGTAATAGTGGACTGACGTGCACCCAAGTTCAACAGTACCAAAAAGTAGAGATATAGTGAGGACAACTGAAACAGTAATGTAATGAAAGGTAACATACCAACACAGAACCAGATAGAGCAATAAAGTAAACCATAAGTGATATAGCAAGCTCAAGCAGTTCCAATTTGGTACTGTAATAGTGGACAGACGTGCACCCAAGTTCAACAGTACCAAATTTGGTACTGTAATAGTGGACAGAGAAGCACCCAAGTTCAACAGTACCAAAATGTACCAAATGCACATATAGTGAGGACAACTGAAACAGTAATGTAATGAAAGGTAACATACCAACACAGAACTAGATAGAGAGAACAGATAAAGCTCAGGGCCAAAAAATCAAGTTGACTCAGTCACTAAAAAGCACATAGTGCGGAATACACTTGGTACTGTTGACTACCAGATTTGGTACTATTGACTACCGGATTCAGTTGTTCAATCAGGGCTTCTCATTGCCCTCAAGTAACATGGACGCACCTTCGTCACTCTCATCATCATGATATGGCATGCTATTGTATATCCTCTCATATACTTCAGTAGACAACTTGTATTGTAAAATTTGACCTAGGGATCCTACAATAGGCTCCATCGGGAAACGTATGGCCCTAACAAGATGTGAGTAGATCATTACCGGAGATGTGTGATCCAATAGCCGGTATGTATCAGCTTTTCCTTCAACTTGGCCATAAAAAAAGCCTTCAACAACCTTCCCTCCTCTAACAATTTTGTTATGCCACTTATCCTTTTGTGCTTTCACCGTTTGGTACAACACTTCTGTGCATTTGATAATGTAGAAGTCTTCGTTTGCCTCAGCTGCTTTTACTGCAAAATTATCCCCTATGGACAGCATGCCACTTAACATTTCAGGGCATCCTTCATATAGTGGCAGGTTGGACACTTGGCTCATCGGAATCGATGTTGAATCTCCACCCTCCTCCTCGTCATCTGATTCGTCATCCATAATTGTATCCCCGGACTCTGGCAAGGGTTTGATGCAAACATATTTCCATTCTTCAATGTGCATTCTGTTCCTGCATCTTCTCCACAACCCACGCATACACGGATCACAAAAGCATGAAAGTGATCGAAAGCGTATGGCGGTGCGGTTGTCCTATGAATAGCCATCAGCACAATGAAATGAGCGGGAGCCAACGATGCACTCACAGTCCCATTGCAGATTGCGCTGCACTTCATTCGCGCCAATAAGCCAAAATACTCTTTGCGTATTACACCTCTGAGACTATTCTCTTGGCTGAAAAGTTGCTTTCAAAAAGTTGACAACATCGGCTGCACACTTCATACGCCAGCCATCTGGTTTCAATTCCTCATGCGTCAAAGTTCTCTTGATGACTGCCCCTGCCCCATCATGTTCACCTTTTCCATGGCCGGATGCAGAGAAGTTATGCATCATGTGCAAGCCTGTCATTTGATAGTACTTGGCCACAAAATAGTAAGGTCTACGGGCCTTGAATTGTGAAGCAGCACCATCTGACCAAACCCAATGTTGTTGCAGAGAATGTCCTCGTTCTTTCAGCCACTTGTCATGCAGCAAGAAATGTCATAATAATCAATATCTAATTCTCCTAAATGATTTTCTCATATTAAACTGATCATTTAATGTGGGGAAGTGCCAAGGGAGAAAAAGCTAGAATATTGGTTAAGTTAGCAGACCGGCCACAGTAGGGATCCAAAGGAGGGAAAATAGGGATCCAAAGGGGGGGCCATCTGCAAAAGAACCATGTGAAACAATGGGCCAAAAAGACCCTAAGGTTCAGCCCATTAAGACTTCCAAAATGCTAAGGTTCCAAAATTCAAAGGTTGTGTCCAAAGGTCAACCCTAGGGAAAATTGGATGCTTAGTGTGTGCCCAAAAAGTCTTTCTACATCCCTACATGGGAGGGGGCGAGCCCCAAAGCTAGGGGATGAGAGAGAAAGCCACACACACACACACAGGCTCCCTTTACACAAAGGGAATGAGGGACACATGTCAGCTCCCTAGGCCAGATGCCCACAAGGTGTGCCCAATTCCTATTGGAAGACCCTTGAAGTGGACCAATGAGAATTAAGCTAGAGTAAATCTAGTTTAATTAATTTAAAAACATTTAATAAAAGAAACCAATGAGAATTAAGTCTCCTAGAAGACTATTGGGCAGTCTCCCAAGGGGTCCAATGAGCATTCAGGAGCCCCATGGCTTGCCTGATTCCTATTGGCCAGGAGGCAAAGGGGTCCAATGAGAGTTTAGTTTAATTATTTAATTACCTAAAGCTCTCACAAAAGGGGAAAGGGGGACACATGTCTAAAGGCTATCACTTATGCTGCTTAATTCCTATTGGCTTGACCTGGGGAGGTCCAATGAGGCAAAGGCCAGACTTATTTAGCAGCTAGGGCTCGCCCAAGAGAGAGGGGGGGCTGATTTTTGCTTGGCATTGACACACACACTCTCACACTTGACCATGTGTGAAGGGAAAATACTCTATCTCCTCCCAAGCTTTAATGGAGAGCTCATCACCTACTCCAAGCTTGTGAGATAGAAGCCTACATCAACACTCTCTTGGCATGTGGATGCAAATCCAACCAAGAGCTAAGCTTCAATGCATGCTCATCTTCTCTACCAAGCTAATTACTAAGCTAAGCTATGCTAATATGAGTGATTATGTGAGGAGATGTACTTCTTTCTCGTAAGATACTTCTTTTTCCTCTCAATCTACTCTCATACCCTGCTAGCTCTCACCATCTTCGAAGGTGTGTGAGGTCTTGGGTCTGAGAACGGGGATAATTCAAGTTGTGTTTGATTAAGTGTTTTGCTTGGTGTATGAAGCTTCCATCTTCATTGCACTAGCTAGTCTTGAAGGAACACAAAGAATTGTATTGTACAATGTCTCTCTTGATGGGAGAAACCATAATACAAAGCCTTTTGGAGGGGGGACCGGCTCCATGCAAATCCGGTCCTCAACTGTTGTCAATAGCTTAATTGCTCTCTCTTTTGAAAGTATTGTCGATGCTATCTAACTAGGTGTTATGCTTTTTGTTGCACTCTCCACCCAAGCACTCTTGTAATTCTCATTAGGAATCTATTCTAATGAAATGCCCACTATATTCATGCTAATTTCCGCTACACATAAGATTTTAGGCCATTAAATGTTACATTGGTATCAGAGCTCAAGGTTTCTCTTTTCTTGCTCAAGAAGGGAGGTCCTCAAGCTAGCTACAAATGGTTGGTATTATTAATTGCCTGTGAGTAAGTAGAATAGGGATTTTTCAGCCTTGCAGTGCGCCTGCCTTTGTGCAGTTAACGGGGCATCACCGTCGAGAGCTATGGTCTTAATAGTGGAGTCCTACGGGGCTTGCCTACGGCTTAACCACTATTGAGCTATTAGAAGCTTGACAGGAGCCGGTGCTGTTTTGGTGTCGAAAGACCCTCTCTTCTATTCCTTGCAATTAATGGTATTCGAGCCGCGGGTACAGTAGCTTGAGTGCTTTTTCTAAAGGGGTAAAGAGGAGTAGCAACTAGGGCTTGAAGTGCCAAAGTACACCTAAAAAGTTTACACCTAAAAGTTGTTAGAATGGCTGACAATAGTAAAGAGAGTGAAATTAATGTTGATAACTTTGATTTTGCTCATGAGCAAGCTACTAATGATGCTTCAATGCTTGTTAACTATCTTGTTTCTAGGCTTCAACAAGCCATGGGCAATCCATCTCTCCAAAGTGAAGTGCAACGGCAGCTCCGTGCTCACGGGATTCTCCAAGCTCATCACCATGACGAGAGAACACCTAGGAAGCCTCCTTGTGAGACTACCAAAAGAGGTCTCTCTCCGATTCGGGAAGAAGAAGAGAATCCATATGAAGGGCTCAAGAACTTACTTCTGGATGATGCATCTCCTTCCCAAAGGAGAATCCAAGAGCCTCCACCGAAGGAACGAGAAAGAAGCGAGTCTCCCGCCACCTCGGCGGAGATGGCTCCACGAAGACGGCGGGCTAAACGCTCTCCATTACCACCAAAGCGGAGAAGACCATCACACTCTTCTCCACGCCATAATTCAAAGAGGGATGATAAAAAGCAAGAGAAGAAAAAGGCGAGAAAGAGGACACCCTCTTCTCCATCTTCTTCATCCTCTTCCTCTTATGAAAGCTATCGTGAAGACGACAAAGATCAAGACAAGAAAAAGGCGAGAAAGAGGTCACCCTCTTCTCCACCTTCTTCAAATTCTTCATCTTCTGAAGAAAGTGATGGTGCAACTTTTGAACCATCAAAAAGAAGAGGCCATAGGAAATCCTATGCCGCATGGAAGAGGTCGTCCAAGCTGAAGAAATTCAAAGAGGGAGGGAAGAGCATCTCTTTCCTTACCTATGATGGCACCTTCGGTGCTACAGACAAAGTTTTGGCCTTTATCGAGCAATTCGATGTGGCGTTTGGAGATGAGGGCTTCACGGAGTCCTCTAAGCTACGCCATGTAGCTATGCACTTTCAAAAGTCTGCCAGACAATGGTGGTCTAGCCTACGAGCCAACGGTGAAGCTCCACGAACATGGAAGGCTTTAAGAGCTTCCATTATGAAGCAGTTTTTGGCCACCGATGCCAAAGACAAAGTACTCACCGAATGGCGAAGCTTAAAGCTCTCTCCCAATGAATCCATCCACAAATATGTAGACAAGTTTTGGGACCTACAACTCAAGGCCACTGTCTTCAAAAAGTTGGATTTTGGAGAGCAAAAGCAACAATTTTGTGCGGGCTTAACCGAAGAAATGGCGGAGTATGTCAACTCCCAAAGGCCACGTACCATATCGGCGGTAATACACCATACTATGGTGGCCTCGCGAATCAATTTCCAAACGGGGGGTAAAAGAAATAATAAGCCCCCGGAAAACAAGGGTTCCAATGAGCCTAAGGGGAAGGACAATGTCCAAAAGTCTCCTAAGGGCAATTCCAACAAAGCTAAAGAGAAGGGAGTTTACAAAGGAAACAATAAACTCTCTCCTGAAGAGCTTGAGCGTTATCGTAAAGATAACCGGTGTTTCAAGTGCGGCGAACAAGGGCATGCGTACCGCGCTTGTCCCCAAAAGAACAACCGCCAAGATCCTCCTAGAGCTTCTTTGGTTGAAATCCAAGAGGAGGAGATTCACCAAACTCACCACAAAGGATCTCCTCTATGCCATGCTTGGGGAAAGGTAAGAGAACATGATGCTTTTATTCTCTTTGACCCTGGTTCTACTCACAATTTCATATCTATGGAGTTAGCCACCAAGCTAGGCATACAATCCTACGAGATGGGAGATATCCTACCCGCAGACAGTGCCTTCAAGGGGCAAGAAGCTTCAGTCACTCCCTTAATCGGGAAATTGAGGCTTCATGTCCAAGGCTATGTGGACAAAGAGGACTTCTTTATCTCTCCTCTCAAGCATGAGGATGTAATCCTAGGGGCACCATGGTTTGACCGCCTGGCTGCCCATGTTAAATTTACTGAAAGGAGAATCTCCTTTAAGTTCAGGGAAAAGGACATGTATATAGATGCTAAGGAGATGGGTAACACCATCCCCATTGTACATACACCAGCTTTCAACAAGTCAATAAAGAGCTCTATTTCCGTGTACATGATTTTTGTTAAAGATTCTCAAAATGAACCTAATGCTTTAGCAAAAGAAAATAAAAGCAACCAAAAGGAATTAGAGTTATCCAATTTTCTCAAGGGGTTTCAAGATGTCTTTATTGATGACATCCCTTGTGAGCTACCTCCTAAACGAGGTAATGACGACCATGCAATTGAACTTCTTCTAGGAAGTTCACCGCCTAACAAACCTCCTTATAGAGTTTCTCAAGCTCAACAAGAGGAGATTATGCGGCAAGTGCATGAGTTAATTGAGAAGGGCATGGTTAGGCCTAGCTCATCTCCATTTTGCTCACCTGTGCTATTAGTGCAAAAGAAAGACGGCACATATCGTATGTGTGTCGACTATAGAGCACTAAATAGGATCACTATCAAGAATAGGTTTCCCGTTCCACGGGTAGAAGACCTATTTGATAAGCTACAAGGATCGACCTACTTCAGTAGGATTGACCTAAAAAGTGGCTATCATCAAATAAGGATAGTTGATCAAGACATTGTAAAGACCGCATTTCGTACTACATTTGGTCTTTACGAATACATTGTCATGCCTTTTGGCTTGACTAATGCACCAGCCACATTCAACCGCTTGATGGAGAAGCTGTTCAGGCCTCATCGAACCTTCACTGGAGTGTTCTTTGATGATATTATCATCTACTCTAATTCATTGGAGGAACACAAGCAACACCTCCAGGTAATATTTCAAGTTTTAAGAGAGAGTAAACTTTATGTTAATCGAAAGAAAAGTGAATTTTTCTTGCAAGAGATTCAATATTTAGGTCACATTATCTCTCAAGATGGAATCCAAATGGATCCATCCAAGTTAGAGGTAATAAAAGGATGGCCTAAACCAAGGAATCTTCATGAACTAAGAAGCTTTATAGGTATGTGTGCATACTATAGACGCTTCATAGAAAAGTTCTCACAAATTGCGGGACCATTACATGACCTAACAAAGAAAAATGTTAGGTATACGTGGTCTGCTAAGGAGAACAATGCTTTCGAAAAGCTTAAAGAAAAGCTTATCTCTCAACCTGTGCTTACACTACCGGATCTCTCAAAACCATTTGAGGTCCAATGTGATGCTTGTGGTGATTGCCTTGGGGCTGTTCTGCTCCAAGAAGGGCACGCCATAGGCTATGAGAGTCGAAGGCTCGACCCTGTTGAGCAAGCTCTAGGCATATACGAAAAAGAACTCCTTGCAGTTCTACATGCCTTAGACTCATGGAAGCACTATTTATTGGGGACTCCTTTCATTCTGCGAACGGATCACCAAAGTCTTAAGTACTTCATGACGCAGACCAAGCTTTCCGACAAACAAATGAGGTGGGCAAATTTCCTTTCGCAATTTCATTTTCATATTGCTCACATTGCTGGCAAGCATAATCAAGTAGCCGATGCACTCTCAAGACGACCGAGAGTGAATGCGGTTTCCATAGCAACTCACAACGATCTATCTTCAATGATAGATGAGTATGCTATTGATCCCGATTTTAGAGATGTGATTGCAGCCCTTGCATTAGGGAAGAAAGAAGAACCATTTACTTTACAAGATGGTTATCTTCTCTATGGCAATAGACTATGCGTTACTAACTCACTACGTGAGAAAGTAATGTATGAATCTCATGCTCCCCCATATGCGGGGCATAGAGGGATTCAGTCTACCCTAAAGGGAATTGAAACATATTTCTATTGGCCTACCATGAAAGTGAACATACACGAGTATGTTTCCAAATGTGTGGTATGTCAAAAGACAAAATTTGATAGAGGGAAGCAACTTGGATTGCTTCAACCCTTGCCAATCCCTAATTCACCGTGGGAGAGCATATCCATGGATTTTATCTTTGGATTGCCTAAGTCTATCCATGGGAATACGGGAATATGGACGATAGTAGACAGGTTCAGTAAACAAGCTCATTTTATACCTGTCAAAAAGACTATCAAAGCCCATCAAATGGCAACCCTCTTCATTTCACAAATTTTCAAGTACCATGGCTTGCCAATGTCCATAGTGTCGGATAGAGATCCTAGAATGACCAGTAATTTCTGGAAGGGTCTCTTTGAGAATTTAGGAACAAGGCTAAACTTCTCTTCGGCCTATCATCCACAAACTGATGGCCAAAGTGAAATAGCTAACCTAACCATTCTTGATCTACTAAAAGCCTATGTAACGGAAGTAGATCAAAGATCCCAATGGGAGAAGTACTTACCTTTAGTAGAGTATGCTTACAATAACACTGTACATACTTCTACAGGAAAAGCACCTTTCGAGGTAATTGAGGGAAGATCAAAAAGTCCCTTGCTACTTAAGGTACATGGGAAGATCTTCGCTGCAGATGAGTATAGCCGAGACCTACAAGAATCTTTCCAAAAGATTAAGGATGCTATCTCTATCTCACAGCAAAGGCAAAAGGCTGCTGCTGACAAGCACAGAAGAGCCCAAGCCTTTAAAGAAAACGATTGGGTCTTGTTAAAGTTTCCCAAGGCTCGATTAAGGCACACGACGGGCAAGAATCCTACGGGCCACCAAAAGTACTATGCTAAACTAGCAAAAAGGTATTATGGTCCCTTCCAGATTCTTAGGCCAATCAATGAGATGGCCTATCAACTTAAGTTGCCCAATCATTGGCTCATACACAATGCTTTTCATGTGAGCCTATTAAAGCCTTACAAAGGAGAGCCACCTCAAGAACCAACTATTGAAGATCCACCGGAGATCGAGGACCACGAGGAGGTGCTGCAGCCCGAGTCCATTCTCCGACATGAAGACAAGGTATTAAGAGGCGGTAAGACCATCCGACGATATCTTATTAAATTTAAGAATTATCCTTTTGAAGATGCTAGATGGATGCAAGGCATACAATTAAAGGATAACCTAAACCTTGTCAATGCTTACAATGCTTCCCAAGAGTAAGCAAATGTACAAAATGTTAAAAAAAAATGAACAAAATTTTTTGTCTTATAAGACTCTCTTTTTCTTTATTTGTGCACAAAAATGAAGTAGTATGCATGCTTAGATCAAGTTTGCGGAGACGACGTCTCCCGAACACCAAGTAGAGCTTGTCACTCTACTATGGAAGACTGATAGGACTAATGTGCAGACATGCTTGCGGCAGCCTCAGGCTCTCAAGCGCCAAATGGACTAGTCATCCATTATGGAATGATGTCGTAGGGTAACATAGGGATCCTCTACCCGCTAAGAAAAGGACTCATGCATATGCTTTATCTTCTCTACACCATAGTCGAGGACGACTATGATTTCAAGAGAGAGGTAATGTCATAATAATCAATATCTAATTCTCCTAAATGATTTTCTCATATTAAACTGATCATTTAATGTGGGGAAGTGCCAAGGGAGAAAAAGCTAGAATATTGGTTAAGTTAGCAGACCGGCCACAGTAGGGATCCAAAGGAGGGAAAATAGGGATCCAAAGGGGGGGCCATCTGCAAAAGAACCATGTGAAACAATGGGCCAAAAAGACCCTAAGGTTCAGCCCATTAAGACTTCCAAAATGCTAAGGTTCCAAAATTCAAAGGTTGTGTCCAAAGGTCAACCCTAGGGAAAATTGGATGCTTAGTGTGTGCCCAAAAAGTCTTTCTACATCCCTACATGGGAGGGGGCGAGCCCCAAAGCTAGGGGATGAGAGAGAAAGCCACACACACACACACAGGCTCCCTTTACACAAAGGGAATGAGGGACACATGTTAGCTCCCTAGGCCAGATGCCCACAAGGTGTGCCCAATTCCTATTGGAAGACCCTTGAAGTGGACCAATGAGAATTAAGCTAGAGTAAATCTAGTTTAATTAATTTAAAAACATTTAATAAAAGAAACCAATGAGAATTAAGTCTCCTAGAAGACTATTGGGCAGTCTCCCAAGGGGTCCAATGAGCATTCAGGAGCCCCATGGCTTGCCTGATTCCTATTGGCCAGGAGGCAAAGGGGTCCAATGAGAGTTTAGTTTAATTATTTAATTACCTAAAGCTCTCACAAAAGGGGAAAGGGGGACACATGTCTAAAGGCTATCACTTATGCTGCTTAATTCCTATTGGCTTGACCTGGGGAGGTCCAATGAGGCAAAGGCCAGACTTATTTAGTAGCTAGGGCTCGCCCAAGAGAGAGGGGGGGCTGATTTTTGCTTGGCATTGACACACACACTCTCACACTTGACCATGTGTGAAGGGAAAATACTCTATCTCCTCCCAAGCTTTAATGGAGAGCTCATCACCTACTCCAAGCTTGTGAGATAGAAGCCTACATCAACACTCTCTTGGCATGTGGATGCAAATCCAACCAAGAGCCAAGCTTCAATGCATGCTCATCTTCTCTACCAAGCTAATTACTAAGCTAAGCTATGCTAATATGAGTGATTATGTGAGGATATGTACTTCTTTCTCGTAAGATACTTCTTTTTCCTCTCAATCTACTCTCATACCCTGCTAGCTCTCACCATCTTCGAAGGTGTGTGAGGTCTTGGGTCTGAGAACGGGGATAATTCAAGTTGTGTTTGATTAAGTGTTTTGCTTGGTGTATGAAGCTTCCATCTTCATTGCACTAGCTAGTCTTGAAGGAACACAAAGAATTGTATTGTACAATGTCTCTCTTGATGGGAGAAACCATAATACAAAGCCTTTTGGAGGGGGGACCGGCTCCATGCAAATCCGGTCCTCAACTGTTGTCAATAGCTTAATTGCTCTCTCTTTTGAAAGTATTGTCGATGCTATCTAACTAGGTGTTATGCTTTTTGTTGCACTCTCCACCCAAGCACTCTTGTAATTCTCATTAGGAATCTATTCTAATGAAATGCCCACTATATTCATGCTAATTTCCGCTACACATAAGATTTTAGGCCATTAAATGTTACAAGAAACAATGTTGTACAAACAATGTGTCATGCTGCTTGTCATCCGATATGTAGAAGTGTAGCGTCTTCTGTGTACCACCTGTAGCATTTCTTAAATAAGTGATGTGCACAAGTATTGTGACTTGGGTAGACCACCAATGCATTGACTGAATTTCATTCTGAACTTTAAAGGAATAATTCTCCACAAAGTCAATAACAGATACTACAACGTTGCTAGGAATATTCTGCAAACAGTCCTTGAATTGTTGGGCTTGCCAGCGGAAGACAAAGTTGTGCTTGATGAAGCCTATCAGATGGGCTGAAAATAGGCTAAGAAAAGTCCCACTTTTCATCCGTTGCACAATCAAGTCCTTTCTCTTCTTCTCACTCCCACCTTCGTGAACCTGTCCTGTTTCAACCTCCATGAAAACCTTCACAGACACCTCCTTGCTCTCCTATGCTATCTCATCGGGACAAAATGTCAACCTCCATACTCCACATTGTGAGCAGTCCCCCATCAAGCATTTCTTTGCATGGTATTCACAATTTGGAGGCTTTGGGCACATGATGGATTCCCACATAACGGTGATGTGCTGACACACTGCTTGGTTTGCAAAACATGTTAGTCTCTCATCACCTCTGCAACAAACGGAGCAAGTGCAAAGGTGACCTTTCCCGTGGTGCCCGAACTTGTTCTGCCGCATTTGATTAAGGGCCTCTTTGAAATAGAGCATCTGCACATGAACCACACAGCAGCAAGTATTTCTGTCCTTCAACTTCCGTACAAAGTATGGCTTCAATGCCTCGAAGCATCTAAGAGACACTACCACTATTGGGTGAGCCTTCTTGAATCTTTGGTACAGCTCAACCTATGGCACAAAAACAAAACGATTCAGAAAAAAACCAACATCATGGTACTGGTAAAATTTCACTAATGCAGTAGTGCCAAAACTGGCTTTCGACAGTTCCAAATATGGTACTATAATAGTGGACAGACGTGCACCCAAGTTCAACAGTACCCAAAAGTACCAAATTTGGTACTGTAATAGTGGACAGATGTGCACCCAAGTTCAACAGTACCAAAAAGTTCCAAATATGGTACCGTAGATTTGGTACTGTCGGTAGGCTTTGGTACTCTATAGATATTATTTGGTACTCTACATATAGGCTTTGGTACTCTACAGATAGGATTTGGTACTCTACAGATAGTCTTTGGTGGTATCCGATGAGTTTGGTACTCTACATATAGGCTTTGGTACTATCAAAAGTGTGGGGTACCCTGTAAATAGACTTTGGTCCTATAGTGGTAGGCTTTGGTACTCTACAGATAGGATCTGGTACTCTTCAGAGCGGATTTGGTACTCTACAGATAGTCTTTGGGGGTATCCGATGAGTTTGGTACTCTGTAAATAGACTTTGGTTCTCTATACATAGGCATTGGTACTGGATAATTAGGTTTTGGTACTCTGTCGAGAGGATTTGAAACTCTATGGATAGGCTTTGGCACTCGATCGCTAGGATTTGGTACTCTACAGATCTGAGTTGGTACTCGATATACCGGATTTGGTACCCTACATATGTGCTTTGGTACTTTATAGATAGCCTTTGGTACTCGATAGACAATATTTGGTACTCTACATATAGGCTTTGGTACTATCAGAAGTGTGGGGTACCCTGTAAATAGACTTTGGTCCTATAGTGATAGGCTTTGGTACTCTACAGATAGAATTGGGTACTCTACAGAGAATATTTGGTACTCTACAGATAGTCTTTGGTGGTATCCGATGAGTTTGGTACTCTGTAAATAGTTTTTGGTTCTCTATACATAGGCATTGGTACTGGATAAATAGGTATTGGTACTCTATCGAGAGGGTTTGAAACTCTATGGATAGGCTTTGACACTCGATAGCTAGGATTTTGTACTCGATATACCGGATTTGGTACTCTACAGATCTGCTTTGGTACTCCATACATATGCTTTGGTACTAGATACACCGGATTTGGTACTCTACAGATGTGCTTTGTTACTCCATAGATAGCCTTTGGTACTCGATAGACATGATTTGGTGCTCTACATATAGGCTTTCGTACTATCAGAAGTGTGGGGTACCCTGTAAATAGATCTTGGTCCTATAGTGATAGGATTTGGTACTCTACAGAGAGGCTTTGGTGGTATCCGTTGAGTTTGGTACTCTGTAAATAGACTTTTGGTTCTCTATACATAGGCATTGGTACTGGATAATTAGGTTTTGGTACTCTATAGAGAGGGTTTTAAACTCTATGGATAGGCTTTGGCAGTCGATAGCTAGGATTTGGTACTTTATGGATATTCTTTGGTACTGTAAACACCCTCTGCCGTACAACAGACTACCAAATTTGGTACTGTCTGGACCAAATAAGCCTTAAGTAGCACCAAACAAGATGTACAATTACTAGAAGTTGTTGGTACCTGAGATTCGTCGAGTAGATGTATAGGATGTTTGACGACACTTTTCATTCCAATTCTCATCTTGCATATGTCTTTCTTGTTGGGTGAAACTCTGCTCTCTGATGTCCAAAAGGCATATACCAAATCTCTTGTTTCATTGGTAATAACGGTTCCTCGTGGCAATTGTCTCTCACAAGCACTCAATGGCAACACTTCATCTTCATCTTTATTCTCTAGCCGTGAGCTTGCTGCAGCTATATTCCTTCGATGGATCCCCAAGATACTAGCCATTCTGGATTGGTTTACTGATTGTGAGTTTGTACTATTGTTCAGAATCATTGCCAAAGAGCTTCTCTTTACAAAAAGTTCACTTGCTGAATGAGGGACCTTGATTTGAGTCAAAGTGTTGCGCACACCCGATACAACAGTGTCTTCGACTTTGCTGAAATTTGATGGGTGCAACAAGGAAAATGTTTGGTGGTCCAACAGTTGCCGGAATATTTCCTTCTGCTCATTCTTTGCAATCCCTACTGTTTGCTTGCGCCAACATCGAGCCACCGCTGCACAAATGTTCTTTCTTGACCTGGCTTCCCATAATCCAAGAGTAGACGTAGGATGTCTTTCCTTGCTTCTCTATGCGCGTTTCTTTGCATCCCAATAATCACGAAGAAAAGCCTGATTACCGGCTGGAATACTAGTGCTAATGGAATTGATGTGCATCTGCTGAACATTGCTTGGGCCACCTTGTACCTCATCAAAAGAGAGGAATTGTGCGTCACCTTCCATCTCATCGATAGAGAGGAGCTGTGCATCACCTTCTACCTCGTTGAAAGAGAGGTCCTGAGCATCACCTTCTATGTCATCGAAAGAAAGGTTTTGAGCATCACCAAGACAGTAATCTCCTGCGCTACTATCCATTTGCACAGAGAGAGAGAGAGAGAGAGAGAGAGAGAGAGAGAGAGAGAGAGAGAGAGAGAGAGAGAGAGAGAGAGAGAGAGAGAGAGAGAGAGAGAGAGAGAGATAGATAGAGAGAGAGAGAGAGAGAGAGATGTGCTGGAGTGAAAGCTCCCAACCGTAACCCCACCCCCCGGCCCCGCCGTCACCCCCACCTCTTCTTAGGATTGCATGCTTCTAAAGTTAAAAAAACGTCCACTTAAAAAAGAAGTTTATTTGCCCTCCCCAATTCCAAAAAAATGCCCATGGTTTTTACACACAAGAATCACCAAGCATATGTTGTGTCAAGGACACTACTTTTTGTACCACCAAACCATGCTTTGACCCTACACTGAATCCTCAAATTAAAGAAATAGATTACCCAACCAAAGCCTCATTCATTCGTGCACTTGTACGTTCTGATCCTGTAACAACAGCACGATACTATGTCCATAGATTTCAAGCAATGAAAACGGAATTGAAACGCAACAATGCCATCCTTGGTGAGTTGACGGATTACTTTTTTGTGACCGAGTTTCAAAATAGAGGAAGTCAGCATGATCATGGATTACTTTGGGTGAAACATGCACCTCTCTTTGGTGTAGCGCCGGATAATGAAACAATACATTTTATCGACACACATATTGCTACCGACAAGAATTTGTTAGAAGAGTCTCTTCAAACCGTGCAATCCCACCACCATCGCAAAACATGCAAAAAACGTAAAAGCTTTTGCCGGTTTGGTTTCCCGCGTCCACCCTCTTCGAGAAACTATGATTCTAAATCCAATCGTAGTGGCACAAACGGAGAAAAACGCATTGTTATCCTGCAAAAAATGCATTGACGAACAGATGCTTGCTCTTGGACATGATTCAAAAGTGTCATATGATGAATGGTTGACCTCTTTGGGAATGACTGAAGAAGTGTATATTAAGTCCCTTTCGGTGAACATCACAGAGCCAACACTACTCTTGAAAAGACATCCAAAAGACATTTACACAAACAATTTCAACAAAGAGTTGTGTAGTCTATGGGATGCAAACATTGACATTCAATTTATATTCAATGGCCATGGTGCTGCTGCATATTGCACATCATACATGACTAAAAACGATTCGACCACAAGCAAAACAATCAAGCACATATTGCAAGATTGCAAGAAGACAAGTATGTCAACGTTGGATCGGTTGAAAAAAATTGGCGGTGCTTTGATCAATACACAAGAGATGACATCACAGCAAGCCACATACATTTCTCTTTCATTGCCTTTACATAGTGCGACTAGACAATTTGTGTTCGTCAATGCAGATTTTGAAAGCCAACGAACATTGTTGTTGAAAAGAAGAGCTGCATTGAATACTTTGAATCTTGACGATTCTAACATTTTCTTTGACGATATTGTCACCAAGTACACCCATCGTCCAGACAACCTTGCACACATATGTTTGGCTGATTTTGCAAGCAACTACCGATGCGTGCGTGGCTCTACCCGCAAGTCTAGGCACCCTCGAGTCATACGGTATGCTAACTTCATTCTAGAGAAGGATGCAGAGAGGCATTTTCATGATCTTTGCTTATTGTTCCTTCCATTTATTGGCAATGAGAAAACCTTTGAGACAAGTGTTGATTGTTGGAAAGACAAATTTACCTCAAATTATGCAATTATAGATGACAATCGTCAAAAATATTGTAGGCTAGAACTTCGTGCAGCAACCTCAAACACACTTTCATTGCCGTCATCCTCAAGATCTAAGCCTAGCGAGTCATACAAATATGAGTTGGCACTTGATATTCAACCAAGCAAGCCCACTACAAGATCCTTACCAACATTTCGAAAATTGGCATTGTGCAACGAGGAGTACCACTTACTTGTGTCCAAGTTGAACATCGAGCAACGTTCCCTTTTTGACGACATTATGATTAGAAAGCGATTGCAACCAACTCAACCAATCCATCTCTTCTTAATAGGTGGTGCAGGAACGGGAAAAACTTTCACTTTGCAAACAATCGCGCAAGGCTTGATTCGTCACTACAATGCCTCCCTTGAATTAGATGTACATCTTCCCTCAACATTGCTAATGGCATATACAGGAAAAGCAGCTTTCAACCTTAGAGGGACAACGATTCACTCAGCATTGCGTTTGACCATTGTCTTCCAACCAAATGTTTCTCTTTCTTCTGAGAGCCTTGCCGAGCTCTCACAACTGTATAGAAATCTCAAGCTTGTTGTGTTTGATGAGGCATCTTTGATTGGGAATAGACTCTTGCGTATCATAGACACAAGGCTGCGATCAATTAAGCACAACCACATAGAGCCATTCGGTGGTCTAGATGTCATCTTGTGCGGTGACCTGTGTCAAGCAAGCCTGGTTCGAGATCGTTGGATATTTAGCGAGCCACAGGATTCTCTGCAACTGCTCTCGCCTTCATTCTGGCTCACCCATATAAAATGCCACGAGCTCACAAAAACAATGCGTCAATCAAATAATGACTTCATTGCCATTCTGAATAGAATACGCAAAGCAAAACACACAACCGAGGATTTGTTGCTCTTGAATACCAACCATACCAACAAGGTCTTTAACAAATTGACAACACCCCATTTATACTTCACCAACAACTTGAAAGACTCACATAATCGACTTGTTTTTGAGGAATTGCCTACTAAAGCATACATAATCCATGCAAGAGACAACCACCATAAAACTTGCTCAAAAAACCTAGTTGTTCCAAATAACCCACAAAACACAGCAGGCTTGTCCTCAACCTTGGAGCTCAAAGCAGGAATGATTGTCGAACTTTGTGGTGGAAATATTGATATTTCCAACGGTCTTGTGAATGGCGCAGATGGAATTCTGAAGCTTGTGGACAGTAGAGCTAACTGTCCTATTGCATGGATAGAGTTTTTTGATTCCTCAACGGGCTGCAAACAACGACATGTGAACCAACACCTTAATACGATTCCCATTGGCACTCAGTGGACACCAATTTTTCAAACAACAAAAGAATTTCAAGTTGGTAAAAATGCATTGAACACTGTCTCTCGAACTCAGTTTCCAATACAAGCAGCGAATGCACGCGCTATCCATAGGTCACAAGGCTTGACAATGAGCCTAGTAGCCTTTGATCCAACATCAATAAACTCACATGGATTAGTTTACACAGCTCTTTCCCGCATCAAAGATCCATCAAACCTCCACATCCTCAATCCGATTCATCCAACCCAAATCAAAGTCGACAAAATTGTGCTTGATGAGCTTGACCGCCTCAACAATGATGCCAAATGGGAGTATTTGACAAAATTTCCATTCGCATACAAAGACACACATCATATCATTCAATCATTGAACATCGTTTCTAGTCACAAATATCTCAAACATATCAAAGACGATTTGAATTTTACAAGTTCTGACATTCTATGCCTCCAAGAAACAAAGCAAAAAAATCCTTCCAATGATTTTGCACCAAAGTTTCATCATGTCCATCACCACAGCAAAATAGGTGTTTCAATCTACTACAAGCCTAGCATCAAGCTCCACTCTACAAAAACATTTCTAGCTCCAGAAATAGAAATCATTCAAGTTATATTAGCCATTCATGAACACCTTGATTGGGAAATCATATGCGTCTACAAATCACCAAACACATCTTCAACTGCATTGGTCACACAACTCTATACCCTGCTGCAACAATCCCATTCTACACGGATGAGTGTCATCATGGGAGACTTTAATGTAGACAATGAGCCCACAAACAATCAATATCGTTACTTGGAGGAGAAGCTCCAAGCACATGGCTACACACAACAAATTCATGATGTGACCACTTTGTACAACTCAAAGCTCGATCATGTTTGGATTAAAAATCCCCCTGCATCGTTCATCATAGGCACACGCTTTTGCTTTTGGTCCGATCATTCATCCACACATCTAATCATCCCTAAATGATTCCTATACATCCCTCCATCCCTCCCTCCCTCCCTTTTTCCCGTCATCTCTCCCTTCCCTCATCCTGTCCACAAAAACAAACCATGTTTCCATATTCTATGCCTACCTTTATCCTGGAAAGACGCAATTTTGCTACTCTTCAACCCTTCATTGGGACCGACATTCTGTAATGTAATCTGCTAATCACTTTCTCAATCAATGTGACTTCCGTCCTTGCGCATTTGTGTTTCCCTCCCATGTTCTCAATTTGTTTCATCTATTGGCAGGCCTTGTGATTTTATCACTTGTTTTTTTTTGTGACCAAGAATGGGGCTTAGTTATCACTTTAAATAACTCATAGCCATGACCACCAAGGTCAAGCAAGACTCGTAACCCCCATCTCTCTCTCTCTCTCTCTCTCTCTCTCTCTCTCTCTCTCTCTCTCTCTCTCTCTCTCTCTCTCTCTCTCTCTCTCTCAAGTGTCTCACTCATAAGAGCTAGATTTGGTAGGGCGATGAACAAAACCATCAATCCAAAGTTGAAATCCTATCGTACATAAGCATTTCCAACCGCAAATTTTTGATATATTTTTACTACTATTTTCTCATAAGTTATGACACTCCACCAATATATTGAGACCTAACCTCCCCATCTGCATTGCTTAATCCTACCACGGCGTTTTTTTTGTTTGATACATACAATGAGGTTCACTTACATGAACAAAAAGAAAGAGAGCATGGCTTAGGGGCAAGTTGTTGCACCCACACGACATATTGGAGAGGCAAAGAGCGAGGACCGAGGCCACCCCTAGCGCTCACTTGAACGAGAGAGAGAGAGAGAGAGAGAGAGAGAGAGAGAGAGAGAGAGAGAGAGAATATCGCCCTATTTTGAACAAGGTGAAGTATTCACAGGAGCCTTCAAAAGGCCAAAAGGTGACTATTGAGTGTCGTGAGAGTTAAAAATCAATTTTAAAAAGGTAAAAGCTCATAACGATCTCCGAGCGAGAGAGAGAGAGAGAGAGAGAGAGAGAGAGAGAGAGAGAGAGAGAGAGAGAGAGAGAGAGAGAGAGAGAGAGAGAGAGAGACGATATTGTTTAAAAGAAACCTTTTATTTAGTCCTTAATGTAAAGTGGTGGAATCTAAACTAACATAATATGGCAGAAGGGGTAGCCCTTTACACGTGTCAAAATCTACGACATGAAGGTTCAACTCCAAAATTAAGAGAAGCCCCTGTTCACGCGAGGGAGAGAGAAAGAGAGAGAGAGGCCGCCGAAGGCAGCTGGCCGTACTAGTTTAGTTTACTTCTTAAGCAGTGTTTGGAAAAAATCGGGGTTTATTGCATTTTTAATCGGTTAGATTTGCAAAATCTTGGCTAGATTATGAGATAGCCTTGACAAAAACACACACACACACACACACACACACACACACACACACATAGAGGGATCCTCTAGAAATGCTCATGAGGGTCACTAGCAATGCTCAAGAGGTGTTGCAATGAGCCATGCTCCATCACGTCAAACTGCAGGTCCATCAAGATTGCGCAGGCGCGCGCGCGCACACACACACACACACACACACACACACACACACACACACACACACACACACAGAGAGAGAGAGAGAGAGAGAGAGAGAGAGAGAGAGAGAGAGAGAGAGAGAGAGAGAGAGAGAGAGAGAGAGAGAGAGAGAGAGAGAGAGAGAGAGAGAGAGAGAGAGAGAGAGAGAGAGAGAGAGAGAGAGAGACGCCAACAAGACCGAGTTGGGTGTAGGGATTTTTCTATTGCATGCACATGCACGCTTGCAGTGCAACAACAGAGGTTTTTTGAGAGAGAGAGAGAGAGAGAGAGAGAGAGAGAGAGAGAGAGAGAGAGAGAGAGAGAGAGAGAGAGAGAGAGAGAGAGAGAGAGAGAGAGAGAGAGAGAGAGAGAGAGAGAGAGAGACGCCAACAAGGCTGAGGGTGCAATAACCTCGATGGATTTTTCTATTGCATGCACATGCACGCTTGCACTGCAACATAAGAGGTTTTGAGAGAGAGAGAGAGAGAGAGAGAGAGAGAGAGAGAGAGAGAGAGAGAGAGAGAGAGAGAGAGAGAGAGAGAGAGAGAGAGAGAGAGAGAGAGAGAGAGAGAGAGAGAGAGAGAGAGAGAGAGAGAGAGAGAGAGAGAGAGAGAGAGATTCATGTTTCCACTACCGGTTGTTGTGCGTCGTCTCACAGGTTGAGACACACACACACACACACACACAGATTTAGGACGTATGTTGCCTTGCCAACAGAGTTTGACTCGCGCTACCGGCTCTGGAGTGTTGAGGGTAGAGATAGAATGTTTGTTTTAGGGTCTCGACTGCCAGGTCGGCAAGGTGAGTGAGTGGGTGGGTGGGTGAGACTGTAGGGGTCTGAGAGAGAGAGAGAGAGAGAGAGAGAGAGAGAGAGAGAGAGAGAGAGAGAGAGAGAGAGAGAGAGAGAGAGAGAGAGAGAGAGAGAGAGAGAGAGAGAGAGAGAGAGAGATTCATGTTGTATGTTGTATAGAGAAACAGTGTAAAAACCTGCAAAATAAACCTAAATTTTAATTTTTTCCTCTTGAATTTTGTATGTTTGAAAAAATGATTTTACCCAAGGTGGTTCGACCACTCTCCAAGTGAGAGGCGAAACTTTTTCGGCGCATCGTTTCCACCTATTTATGGGAAGAGCATTTGCATTAGAAAGGCCCTCCCAAACGGTTGTTAGCAAGCGTGTGGACATGTGCTCTTTACCTCATGTTGTGAGTTGCTTCTCCAAGTACAGCCAATTGCTACCAGTCAGTTTGACTTTTTGCTAATCAGCATCGGGTACTACAGGTCCAAAAGTTGCTTTTTGAACCACCCCCAGTTCCCCAATGAAACTGTAGCAATCGTGAGCGAAAATCTAGCAGTCATAAGTGATGCGTGCGTTGAAGCTCTGAGGCATCTTGAAGCACTCTCAAGGGTCTCTAAAGGCACTTTTAGAGGGCCTATGGGGGACAGATAGAGAGACTTCCATTTAGAGCCTACATTCACCCACAAAGCTTATAATTGCAAGTAAATTGTACAGAATGGAAAAGATAGAAGAACGTAAAAAAATAAAAATTTGAAAAAGATTGCTTGCACACACACATCCAATGACCTCCTTGATAGGGGTTGAGGCAAGGCTTCTTAGCGCAAGCACACACATAGATATTTGTTGAGAGAGAGAGAGAGAGAGAGAGAGAGAGAGAGAGAGAGAGAGAGAGAGAGAGAGAGGAAAGAAAGTGTGCACGTATGTCGCATGTGTCAATGCAAGGAACTTGCCGATACACCGTGTGCGAGCCACAAATGGCTCCAAGCACACAACAAGCCTAAACTAGTAAGCTCAAAGAAGGCGATGGTGTGTCACTCACCCCTCTATTCTTGCTTCGTGGAGGATTCCTCGCTGCGAAGAAGAAGGAGACGCCGCTACACCGCGCTCAACCGCTTCATCGCCGTCGTGCCTTCGTAATGCTCGATCGCCCACACACACTCTCTCTCTCTCTCACACACACACACATACACACACACACAAGGAGGTGAAGAAGAAGAAGATGGAGATGGAGATGCAGCAAGAGCACTCTTCTATTGCACAAATGAGAGAATGAGTGAATTTTAGGTTTATTTGACTTTTATATGAGCTCACCCCATTCACACTTGGGCGCCCATGCTTAGCCAACTAATCCCTTGAATGTTCCAGTTAGAGTGCGCCTCTCATCGGCGATCACTCTTACCCTTTTCCTATTGGACCGACAAGCCCAATACCTGACTCTACCAAATAAATAATACAATGTCCGCCGTAGGTTAGAACGTCCGTTGTAGGTGATAGGATGTCCGTGAGCCATGAGGGTTAACATGCCCCCCTTCCTGATGTAGATTTCGTCCTCGGAAGCTATTGAGTTGAAGCTCTTTCGTTGAGGTGGAAGAGCATTTGAGATGAATGTCCTTAGCCTTCTTCAGTCACTGCAAAATCAAACAACATTGGCACAGTAATTGCATTCTCATATTAAAAAAGCATATGCAGTTGTAGGCAGACAATGTGATTGGCAAGAGAATTTTAAACTATTTGTCAGCAACAAACATTAAATTGCAATATAATCAAATGCATAAACAGATGTAAAGGTAAAAAATTAAACAAGTATGGGGTCGCTAATTTAACGATCGAAAGGCACTAGAGATCGACTATTAATACCATGGGTAAGCTTCTTAAATTTCTCTGGTCAATTAAGTTGTTTAATCGCGAGAGCCAAGTATTTCATGTTCGAGGGCTGACTAGAGGCTATACCTAGAAGACCTTGTAGTTAAGCTACGATAAAAGGAATTTCTCATGAAATCATCGCCTGACTGATTACCTTTTCTTTGACCCCCCAAAGTCTTTTCACAGTGATTCAATTTTGATGTGTGTGCTTATTTTGTATGCCTTGGGTTTTTTGCTTTTCAAGGAAAAGCGCCCACATTGGGAACCTCTAGGGCTCTAGTACCATAGGCGATACATGTGAGTGAAGTACCCAATCAAGCTGAGATTTCTCTTCCAGCTTAAGATTTTACATTGTGGCACTTTGATTTGTTTTTGTTTGTTCGTTTTCAGCATTTTAATTTTGTAACTTTGGGGGGTCATATAACACTGATACACCTCCCCAGGCTCATCACACAAGTAAACTCCCTTTATAATACTTAAGCTAAAGGTCAATAGGGTCAAGCCCACTAGAAAGCCCTAGTACATTTCACACAATGCTGCCTAAATCGGATTAAGAACCTAAGTAACCATTGATTATTAGGAAGGCATTCCGCATGGTATTAAGAGAAGATCTCTAACACCTAACTTGGTCAAACTAGCTTCGTCGGACTGCTTGATTTTTAAATCTAGACAAGTGATTATGACAAAAAATTACATTGATTTAATGTTTGGTACTAAGCAAATGTGATGAATATTATGCTACCAATCACAATTAAAGCAGACAAACATAGATGCAAAAAAGATAAGGGGGAATGCTAATGGACAAGAAACACCTGTTTGTGTCGATGGTCGCGCTTGATCTGAAGTGTGAACGAGAGAAAGATTCCATGAAGGTCCAAATCCTAACCACAGCAACATGCTCCTGTACACACTAAGAAACACAAAGAATACCTCTAGGAGGCACATCAGTGGGAAAAGGAACTTTGCTAATCACTCAACTCTAAAACAGAACCACTCCTATCGTACCGATTCTACCTACCCTCGATCACTCGAGTGATGAGGAACAAAGGTGTTTTATGGCATAGGTGTCTACTTCAGTGTACCGGATGTGAATGTGTAGGTTTTGGTCAATGTTTTGACTTTTTGTGCATACTCGTTTGCTAATTGCTCTTGCTCTTTATTTATTTTTTGTTTTTTGTGAGTATAAGGCTTTATATATACATTCCCTAAGATTGGTGATTGAGAGGTCAGGGAAACAAGGTTGAGAGGGAAGCAAGTGAATGATGGATGTCAGCAAACACTCCCCCCTTCCTTGGGTAGATCATACCTTTTGAAATGAGCTCGTCACCCTTTGAAACCAATTGTTCCAGTTGGTAATAGGTGGGGATTTTTGCCAGTAGTTTTCTATTACCTTAGGTGCCTCGTCGAGTTGCAAGGGTGGTAAGGTACTCTCCCAGGATCGAACTTTAAGTGGTTCATTAGGTGATTCTTGAACACTGGGAGGTGTGGACTCCTTTGTAGCTTCATGGAGGTCCACTATTGTAGGTCGAGGATGTGGAGAAGCTTTTACCTCTATGGATGCATTACATGAGGAGCTAGAAGCTTCATGGGACTCCGCCCTTGTTGAGCTAGGTGGAACAAATCGTTCTTTCTTTGGTACCCAAACTAGCTATGGAGCGGGTGTGTAGCATTCTGTGATTTTTTTCTTTTCACGATTGTCGATTTGTTTTGGAGCTACAGGAGTGGGTTCATATGGATCAGGTGACAAGTAAGAACACAATCTATGTTTTGGCACCCAGATTTGATCATTTCCTTGATAGTAGCCTTGGGCTTTCAATAGTCGTTTAGGAATCCATCGCAATATTTTCTTACTTTTCTTAGAGCGAGTGGTACGTTTCTTACAATGCTTCTGTTTTTTAGCACTAGCTATGGTCACTAAAGAAGCTTTAGGGACCCACTTGTATGTTTTCTTTGTTATATGAGGATGAGTCTTGTCAGAAGCTATATACATTGCTTGTAGCATATTTAAGGATATGGTCATTTCATCCCCCTCAAGTGTTACCCAGGTCGTCCCCCTATTTCCCCAAGTGTCTATGGTTGCTGCTAGGTGGACCCAATCCACATTGTCCGACTCAGTCATCCCAGGTAGTACATCCATATAAGGAGAATCTTCTCCAACATCAGTGTCCTCTTTACACGTGTAACAATACTGCAATGGGGCCGAGTGAACTGTGGTGTCAGATCTATGATCGATTATAAACCTGTTTCCTAGAGGATGTGCTCGACCCGTCACAAGATCCACTCGAATGACAGAATCTTGGAACTGCAGGTAGACATGGTTTTTGGACTAGTCATGCACCATTTTTGCTTCCCTCATGAAAGGACGTCCTAAGATCATCTCCGATGCCATAGTGTGTTTGGAGAAATCCATAACAATAAAGGTAATCCTTATTTTATGTCCAAAGACCTTGATCTTGAGATCTTCTAGCATCCCAATAGGTTTAACAATAGACCCATTGGCCATCTTCACTACTATGGTTGTGGTCGCAAGGTGAGGTCTTCCCATAGTTTCCCAGCAATTTTTAGTCACAATGCTAACCCTAGCGCCACCATCAAGGATTCCCTTCACAATTAATCCCTTAGTAGTGATTGGTATGGTCGCATTGGATTCATCACCCTCAAAGTATTGTCCCAACTTGTTAACAGGTATCTCTATAACAAGGTTCTCATCTAGGTTCGGTTGTGGATCTATGTATTCCTCCTCTATTGGCATCTCCCCAGCTCCATCCATCTGTGCAAATTGTGGTAGCCCAAACTTCAGTTCTCCATTGAGGAAGGCTCGAAGAGCTGAGACTAGCTCGGGGTCTTTATATAGTTTGGACATGATGGTGGTTCTAACTTCTGAAGACATGAAATCCATCAATTTGGCAATGTTTAACGGCACCTTTTGGCCTTGAGTCCCTTGATGTGGGGAAGATGGGATCTCCATTTCTTCGATAGGATCAGGTAGTCCCTCTGTAAACATTCTTTCCATCAAGAAGTGAGTACACCCACTTTCCCATGACTTTAAGTCACTTTCTTCTTGGATGACACTAGGTATGTCCAAGGGTTTATGGACTTGGTGAGGTTGTTGTTGCGTAGGGAACACGGTGTCTGTAATCTGGATCTTCCTAGGTGCTGGTTCTAGATCCCTTTGGGTATCTTCTACCAAACTCTTTAATTGCTTGACTCGCTCAATCTCCTCTGTAGGGTTTGGGTAAGTTCCTATCTTCTTTTTGGATCCTGGCCATTGTGGCTCATGAAGATCTTCCTTGTTGGTTTCTATGTTAGTGGTCATTTTGGTCTCCATGGTTACACCTGAATCTGAATCTTCTTCAGCGTCGTTCATATATACGGGGTCGTCATCAGTCCCTATGTTGGTCTTTGAGCTGGGGTCTGACTTCGCTGCTTTGTGTGATCTCTTTCTTCGTGTTTTCTTCTTTTTCTGAGATTGGGCAATTGATGCCGTGTCTCTTTCCTCAAGAATATAATTTTGTTTTTGGAGCATCGATCGTGTGAATACATTTACTAGTACCACGAGTGTACTTGGTGATGGATCCTCGGTAACTTCAATCAAGTTTAATGGCGTGATCTTCGGTGCATTTGGATTATTTGGACATTGTGCAATCAAATGATCTATGCCACATCGATTACACATGAGTATCTGCATTGTAGACGTACTCGCTTGATTGGTTTGCATTAGTGTGGTGTTCTTTTGTAGCCTAATAGGACACTCGGCTACACGATGTGGACCTCCACACTCATAGCATTGAAGAGGTGGTCTCTTAGCGGTGTAATTGATATTTTGGCCTCTTGCCGCAAGAGCAGCTACTTGATATACATGTTTGACTTGTCCCCAATAGTCCTCCATGTAGTATTGTGGACTTTCTTCAAGCACATCCATCCCATAGGCGATATTAGGATCTATATCTTCCTCATAGCCTTCCAAACAAGAAATAGATGACTCACAACCCACTTGATTCACAGAAGTGAGTCTCGGATGTGGTGGTTGCGGTCCTAGCACTGGAGGTGGTAAGGGTGTTGTTTGAAGAACATTTTGGGCCCTAGGGACCATGTGTTGTGCTGTTTGTTCAAGAGGTGGGGCCGGCATCAAGGCAGGCACTCGAGGTGTGTCTGTCCATGCTAAGGTTGGTCTATTGGCCATCGCACGCTTAAATACTATGCAATCCTTAGCTTGATGACCATACCTCCCACATGCATTGCAGTTCCCATTGAATTTTACTCTAAAAGTAGGGCATTCACTGGTACTATGCGGTCCATAGCATACTGAGCACCATTGCTGCTCCCTTCTTGGATACATATGATTGTTTTGCGGAGCACGATTGTCTCTAAGACTCTCTTGAATAGCCTTGGTGAGATCTGCTAAAGTCATCTCAGATATCTTTGGCTCCTTAGCAATAGGCTTTAAGGTCATTGGCTGATGCCCTGATGCTTGTGAGCTAATAGATTTAGGCTCAACAGACACTCTTTCTCCTTGAATCATTAAATTATCCTCCAATTGGATTGCATTGGTGGTGACTGCTTCCCAAGTGGTGATACCTCTAATGACTAGGCCATTGTAGATATCCTCATGTTGTAACCCCCTAATGAATCTATCAAGCAATTGGTTATTGTTGAAGCGCTCATTTGGATTACAACGAGAATTCAAATGCTTCAAGCGACTTATAAAGTCTCTCACCGACTCTCCTTCCTCTCGTTGGGCTTTCTGGAGCTGAGAGGCTACACCCCAAAGCACTCCCTCTCGTATTTATTCCTTTAAGAAGAGTCTCCTAAGAGTAGGGTAAATCGTTTTTTCTTCCACCCTTAGGGTTCTATACCAATCCCTAGCCTTTCCACTTAAGGTTAGGCTTAAAGCATTGCTCTTATGTAGGTCATTGTGTTCTCCTAGAGAATCGCATATTTGTTCAAACACTTCGATATGCTTTCTCACATCCCCGTCTCCACTAAATTTTTGTGTGAGCTTGGCTATTTGTACTGCCTTACTTCTATGCTCTCTATCAGGCGTGTTACGCATATTCTCAGCAATAGATCGACCAATAGCTTGAGCAAATGTTGCCAAGTCACCTAAGTGAGCAGGCACCGTGGGTGAAGGTGCTCCAGAGACTACATGTTGAGTAGGTATTGGCATTGGGCTTGGCGCATAGGAAGCCCTTGGGTTCCACGTTGGGTACGATGTTGTGCCATGTGGTGGTCCATAGTTCATATGAGTGGCCCTAGGCATAGAAGATGTCGGATGTGACATGCTAATGCTAGCCGGTATAGTCCCATGGAAATAAGAACTTGTGTATTATGGTTGTGGAGCATATGTAGTTGAAACAATGGGAGGGGTAGGGACTACATGAGTACGTGGACCCATAGGTGCATACGATTGGTACGCACTTGTAGGTACTATTGCAGGCATTGAGCTACTATGTAGCGGTGCTTTACTAACAAACGAGGTCCGTGGTGTGTTTCTTGGCATGCCCATCATTGGGGTAGGCATGGTATCCGTGGTGTCATCCAGGGAAAGATGAGCTAGACTTGGAAAAGTAAAGCTATCACTTGTGGGCTAAGATTGCATTGAGACCCCTGGCGAAACAACATATGGGGGATCGATGGGACTCACTGAGGGAGTCTCCATTTGTGATAGAGTGGGTTGTTTCCCTTTGCCTGTGTCTAAAAATCGCATAGGACCCGTCGAAGGTATGTTTATTCCTCGATTTTGCCTCTCGGACTGGATAATCCTATGGATGACATTGCAGATCATGTGTTGTTGTTCCTCCAGACTAGTGGCACTAGATGTGGATTGTACAACTTCTAACCAACCCACATGGTATGTGTAGCCCATGTATAGGTCAGTCAAAGTCTCCGTGTGTAGGTCATATTCCCAATTTTCATTGAGAAATACCCTGTCCAAACTTGGTGTACTAGAGGGTTCCTTTGAGGTGGATGCAATGTTGCTTCCCGTGTTTTGACTTTTAGTCACCGCTACCTTAGAGGTGACTTTGGAAGGTTGTAGCTCGGTAAGGCCCTCATTAAATGAGGTAGGTAGAATGTCCACGTGGACACTCTGAGGGAGTGTGGGGTCTATAGGAGATGTGAATGGTGATTCTACTTCCCCACCCCCTTCGTTTACTTCACTAGCCGTAGGTTCAGAGCGCGTAGCTCTACTAAAAGTTTTCATCAAACGGCTAAAAACACTAGTTCCAGGTTGTTGGGCCCAACTAGGTACGGTTTCATTTGTTCCCCCGGGGCTTTGTGTAAGATGCTCTTCCATAATATCATAGTCAGAGGAAGAGTCGCTAGCCGCTATATTTGGGTCTTGGGTTGCACTACCTTGGGTCCCCGCCGAGGGCATAGACCCTAGCGTGGAAGGATAGTGAGTACACCCGTAAATTGAAGCACTAGCTAGTTGTTCGGACTCTAGCACACGGCCAGAGTGTAGATACATGTGCTTTGGGTGCCCTACAAGTGTCGGCAAGTACCCTCAAAGGTTACTTGCTTTGTTTTGTGGGTGTTTTGCACCCCGTTTTCTACTTGATTTTTTCTTGTTTTTGATGTTTTTTTAATGTTTTTTTTAACGTTTGATTTTTTTGATTAAAGTGTGTGATAGCTCGAAACGAGCGTATCACTTAGAGGGTCGCTGTGTGCTTTACAACACAATTTTCGGGCATCTGACGTTACGTTGGTCCTCAAAAAATCGATTTTTGGCTACGTGTGAAGCTAAAAATTCATTTTTTTAAAAGGCGACTGAGGCCTAGGCTTGAGCGTGAGCTTGGGCTTGGGTCTGGGCTTGGGTCTGGGAGATATTCCTGATCCCGGTCCTACCTTTAATTTTTTTTTTTAAATTTTAAAGGATAAGGTCGCCGCGGCCTGTGCGAGAGCACACACACACACACTCTATCTACCTACTTCTAACTAATACACCTACTCTTACACACTAACACACTCTATTAACTCTCACTAATCTACTTCCTACTTACTGTACACAGAAAACTAACTACCTTAATACACAGAGAATAAACACAGAACCTTTGAAATCTCTATTAACAAAGAAAACTAACTACCTTAATACACAGAGAATAAACACAGAACCTTTGAAAACTCCATTAATAAAAAAAACACACAGTATAACACCAAATCCCTCTTCTCAACACACACACACTCCTTCCTTACCTTTCCTACAATAGAAATTGCACCACGGAGAAGCACAGAGTGCTACTCGAGCTTCATGTATGGCATTCCCCGACAGCGGCGCCAAAAATGTGCGCGTATGTTGCACGTGTCAATGCAAGGAACTTGCCGATACACCGTGTACGAGCCACAAATGGCTCCAAGCACACAACAAGACTAAACTAGTAAGCCCAAAGAAGGCGATGGTTTGTCACTCACCGCTCTATGCTTGCTTCGTGGAGGATTCCTCGCCGCGAAGAAGAAGGAGACGCTGCTACGTCGCGCTCAACCGCTTCACCGCCGTCGTGCCTTCGTAATGCTCGATCGCCCACACACTCTCTCTCTCTCACACACACACATACACACACACACAAGGAGGTGAAGAAGAAGAAGATGGAGATGGAGATGGAGTAAGAGCACTCTTCTATTGCACAAATGAGAAAATGAGTGAATTTTAGGTTTAGTTGACTTTTATATGAGCTCACCCCATTTACACTTGGGCGCCCATGCTTAGCCAACTAATCCCTTGAATGTTCCAGTTAGAGTGCGCCTCTCATTGGCGATCACTATTACCCTTTTCCTATTGGACTGACAAGCCCGGTACCTGACTCTACCAATTAAATAATACAATGTCCGCCGTAGGTTAGAACGTCCGTCGTAGGTGATAGGGTGTCCGTGAGCCGTGAGGGTTAACAGAAAGAAAGATCTTTTTACATCTATGAGAGCTGAAGTCGGCCTATGAGACGAATCAAATATATATGTGTGTGTCCTCCATCTATCGAGAAATGACAAAAGTACAAAGTAACAAGATGTGGTTGTGTGAGAAGGAAAGAGGGCTCAAGGGGTTGTTGAAAGAAAACGCCGTGCTTGGCATTTCCTTGGTTGACGTATATGCCAAATGTGGTGCACTCCATATAGCACAAAAAGTGCTTGAGGAGCTTCGTGCCGGGGATGTTGTGTCTCGGAATGCACCGATTGTGGGATGTGCCCATGGGCATGGCCAAGAAGCTCCGGGTTGTTTTTGACAGATGCGAAGGGAAGGTGTCTCTCCAAATGCAGTCACATACACTTGCATCTTGAAGGCAAGGATCAGGGTTAGGAAGCTATGGGTTGTTTTTAGCATATGCAGATAGAGGCCATCTCTACAGATACAATCACATACACTTGCAACTTGAAGACATGTGGCATTACACAAGATGTTGATATGCGCATAGGAATTCATGATGATATTGTTAGTTAGGGGTTGTCGAAAGAAAATGTCGTGCTTTGGCATTGTCTTGGTCGACATGTGTGCCAAATTATGTGGTGCACTTCATAAAGCATAGAAATTCCTTGAGGAGCTTCATGTCCATGATGTCGTCTCTTTGAATGCACTGATCACGGGATATGTCCAACTTGGGTAGGGCCAAGAAGCTCTGCTCTGGGTTGTTTTTGGTAGATGCAAAACCAAGGTGTCTCTTCGGATGCAATCACATATGCTTGCATCTTGAAGTCATGTGACACTATGCAAGGTGCCCCTGCCGAAGGCGGTGCCTCCTATTCTTTGATTATTTTATAGACGTTCGAGGGGTGGACTTGAGCACCAACTCTTTTGGGCACATGAGATTTATGACAACCATGTCTTTCATGGCCACTTCTCTTGCATGTCCAAATTGCATGTAGATAGTGTTGGCATGTCTAAGCTAAGAAGATCCACACAGCACCGCCAAAGGCGGTGTCGTTGCCGAAGGCGATGCCGTTGTACTAGTATTTATAAGTTTTAATTAAAATCGACAAATTTTTAATATTTTGATCTAATAACCAACAAACTTTCAATTGTACCCTTAATTTCTTTGGTTAGGAAAAATGATTTTGACAAGCCCTATTCTTAAGTTTAAAATGATTTGTGGTTCAGAAAAATCAAAAGTTTTAAAAAATTATGTCAAACTTCAAATGTTTGTTGAATCCTTTCCAAAATAAAGTAAACTAGCAGTGGGAAAGATCATCTGAAAGACTTTCTTTTCAAGGCAACGCCGTTGTACTAGTATTTATAAGTTTTAATGTAAAGCCGACAAATTTTTAATATTTTGATCTAATAACCAACAAACTTTCAAGTGTGCCTTTAATTTCTTTGGTTAGGAAAAATGCTTTTGACAAGCTCTATTCTTAAGTTTGAAATGATTTGTGGTTCAGAAAAATCAAAAGTTTTTAAAAATTATGTCGAACTTCAAATGTTTGTTGAATCCTTTCCAAATAAAGTAAATTAGCAGTGGGAAAGATCATCTGAAAGGCTTTCTCTTCAAGGCTTTCAAAACTCCTTTGAGCACACTTTTCAAACACCAAAAATTGGACGACCTTCATCCAAACCTTCATCCATATAAAAACTACCTTCATCCATATGGATCCTAAGGCCAAACAGAAAACTCATGTTATAAAAATTGAAAGAGGAGTAATATTAGCAATTCCAATTTCCTACTAAAACAATGTGAAGGTACGCAGTGCCATTCCAAAAGAATAAAATAAAAGGAAATTCAAGTCTTCGAAAGCTATGAAATGAAAGAAGCATCAATTGACAAAGTAAACAAAAGAAGCTTTCGAGTATTGACATGGAATTTTAATGGAAATGGAAAGATAAGTAATGGAATAATATCAATGGAATAATATCATATGCATATCTACTAACATAATATGGCGGAAGGGGGAGCCTTTTACACGTGTCGCAATCTGTGACCTGAAGGCTAAAGTCCAAAACTAAAAGAAACCCCTTTGTATGCGATAAAGAGGGAGAGAGAGGAAGAGAGAGAGGCCGCCGAAGGCGGCCGACCGTACTAGTAAGATTTATGATGTTCTTTTTTGGCTTATTAACTTATCACTCACATTAAGGTGGTGGTCATGCGAGGCTTAGTTATCACTAAGCCTCGACCACTTATGACATGTGTAGGGATGGAGCATCGGGGGCTGCAGCCCAGTACAAAGAGGAAGACCAACACGTTGAAGCTCACTGGCATATTTTTGTAAGTATGTCTTTTTAGGCATAGTTACACTACTTAGCAGGTCAAAAGTTATCGTGGTAGAGCCGTTGTCAGAGCCTATCGCGAAAACTAAGCCATCGTGTGACCTTGTCCTAAGTAAGCTTTGGAAAAAAATATATTTATGACGCTCTTCAAAAAAAAATTGTATCCCATAAGAGACACTTGTATGTGACGTCCATTAAAATTCAATTTTTTTCAAATGTAGCATTGCTAAGACCGTTGCCAAAAACGTCATCATTAGCGTCACATATGCGATGCACAATTCATGACATCATTTGCGACATTTATAAACTATAGAATGTCACATATGCAGTGCCTACAAAGTTATAATTTATTAGAAAGCAGTTCTGGGGAGCCTTTTTCCTCACTCCTACGTGACTCCTTCACTCCTCTGTGTCATCAAATAGTGTGGCGCATAGGTAAGATCTCCCCCCTCACACATACATGCTTACATGCAGCACACACACACACACACACACATGTATGCACATGCACACACATGCACTACCGTAGCGACACACATATGCATTCGCATAGACACAAGCATATATATTTAATTATTTAATTAATTTTTTTTCTAGAGAGAGAGAGAGAAACACACATACACATGCATAGAGAGGGAGGGGGTGCCAACTTGACCTATGAGACAAATCAAATATACATGTGTGTGTGTGTGGAGAGAGAGAGAGAGAGAGAGAGAGAGAGAGAGAGAGAGAGAGAGAGAGAGAGAGAGAGAGAGAGAGAGAGAGAGAGAGAGAGAATGAAATGTTTTATTAACGTCTTATAAAGGCCAAAATGACATGTGAGAGCAAAGAGTTACATCATGGTGTATCCGATACAAGGTCTAGATAAAAAGAAAGAAACTACAAGCTCATGTTAATGGATCAAAAATTTATTGGAGAGCCTGGCATTGATCGAAGGATAGAGTGTTTACGCTTCCCAAGACACAGAATACCCTAAAATGTGCTGATATACAAAGCGGATTGGTTCATCACTCTCGAAAATCTAGGTGTTTGCGCTTCTCAAGACACAGAATGCCCTATAATGTGCTGATATACAAAGCAGATTGGTTCGTCACTCTCCAAAATTGGTCTCAAGGGCGTTGGCAAAAGAGCGTTAAGGACACTTGGGAGACTCAATGGCCAGAATACATGAAGATATTCATCTGGAAGGTGCTATGGGGAGCCTTGCCTACTGGTGTTAAGGTGCGAACTAGAGGGCTGGGCTCTGACACCTGTCTGGTTGTAGGTTAGTCTCCGAAGCTCCTTCATCTATTCATCATGTGCCCTACTTCAGGGGGGTTGGTTGCTAAGGTGTGCAAATGTAACACGATTTGGCTAATAACATTGATTGTAGCAGAATTAAAGTGACAGTAGTGAGCATTTCCTTAAGAGAATCTCAATGAACATAGGGAGAGTACTTGATTGAAGGTTGCAAAATAAACATTATACCTAGCTAGCTTGGCATGAACAATACTTGCAAGAGAGAGAGAGAGAGAGAGAGAGAGAGAGAGAGAGAGAGAGAGAGTTAGAGAAATTGACAACAATTGAGGAGCGGATTACTTGGAGCCATTCCCCCCTGCAAAAGTCTTTTGTATTATAGATTCTCCCATAAAGAGAGACTTGCTACAATACATTATTTGTGTTCCTTGAGACCTTGTTGATGCTATGAAAATGGGAAGCTTCATGCACCAATATTATGCCCGTAGTGAGCTTACAATAACATGAACTTGTCCTCGACCTCAATCCCAAGACCTCAAACACCTTCAAAGGTGGAGAGAGCTAGCAGGGAGTGAGGGAAGCAAAGAGAAGAATATGTATTCTTACAAGAAAGAAGTAGTCTCCTCACATATCATTACTCTTAGAGCATAGCATAGCATAGTAATGGAGATGAAGAAGATGATAAGCATTGCTTTGAAGCTTGACTCTTGGTTGGATTTGCATTCCATAGCCAAGAGGTGTTGGTGTAGGATCTCAACTTCTCAAGCTTGGAGTTCTTGCTCAGATGTGTGAGTGTGTGTGTCATAAAATCTAATATCTAACCAACACAAATGATTTTCTCATATTAAACTGATCATTTAATGTGGGAGAATAAACGAGAACAAGGGTTACAATATAGACATGTGTCATAAAAACTAATATCTAATTCTCCCAAATGATTTTCTCATGTTAAACTGATCATTTAATATGGGGAAGTACAAGGGGAGTAAAAGCTAGAATATTGGTAAGGCTGCCAGACCGGTCTCTGCAGGGATCCAAAGGAGGGAGAATAGGGATATAAAGGGGGATAGTCTGCAAAAGTTTCAATGGGGCTTAAAAGACCTAAGGTTCAGCTCCATTAAGACTTCCATAGGCTAAAGTTCCTAAATTCAATTCAATTGTCCAATGGCCAAAGTAAGGAAAAATTGGATGGTCATGGGAAGACTAAAAAGTCTTCCCACATCCCTAGGAAGGAGGGGGCAAGCCCTAATGGTAGGGGATGAGAGAGAAACACACACAAACACTCCCAATCTCCCCCAAAAGGGAAGAATGGACACATGGCAGGCTCCTAGGCCAGTTGCCCCCAATTTCCCTCAAATCCTATTGGATGGCCATAGAGGTGGATTAATGAGAATTAGGCTAGAGTAAAATTAGTCTAACCAATGTAAAAATGCTTGATAAAAGAATCAATAGAAATTAAGCTCCCTAGAAGACTATTGGACAGTCTACCAAGGGGTCCAATATTATCTCTATAAAGATGATTGAGGAGAGTTACTACACTTCTTCGAAGCAAGGGTGGAGTCTTCTTTGCTCTGTTGAGGGAGTCCTTGAAGAGCTAGAGTGTTATCAAAAAGATAATCGTTGTTTCAAGTACCAGGAGCAAGGGCATGCCTATCGTGCTTGCCCCCACAAGAATACACGTAATGGGCCTCCTAGAGATACTTGGTCAAAATTCAAGAAGAGGATGCTCATCACAAAGGATCTCCTCCATGTCATTCTTGGGGAAAGGTAAGAGAACATGATGCTTTCATTCTTTTTGACCCTGGTTCTACTCACAATTTCATATCCACAAAGTTGGCCACCAAGCTAGGCATCCAAGCCTATGAGATGGGATATGTCCTACCTGCTGATGGTGCTTTCAAGGGGAAAGAATCCTCAGTCACTCCCTTAATTGGGAAATTGAGGCTCCATGTCCAAAGCTATGCGGACAAGGAGGATTTCTTCATCTCTCCTCTCAAGCATGATGCTGTAATCCTAGGGGCACCATGGTTTGATCTCATGGCTGCCAACGTTAAATTCCTTGAAAGACAAATTTGCTTTAGGTTCAGGGAAAAAGATATGTACATAGATGCTAAGGAGTTGGGTAGTACCATACCCATTGTACATAAGAAAGCTTTCAATAAGTCAATAAAGAGCTCTATTTCCTTGTACATTATTTTTGTTAAAAATTCTCAAAATGAACCTAATGCTTTAGCAAAAGAAAATATAAACAATCAAAAGGAATTAGAGTTATCCAATTTCCTGAAGGGGTTCCAAGATGTTTTTATTGACGACATCCCTTGTGAACTACCTCCCAAATGAGGGGATGACGATCGTGCAATTGAATTTCTTCCAAGAAGCTCACCGCCTAATAAACCTCCTTATCAAGTTTCTCAAGCTCAACTAGAAGAGATTATGTGGCAAGTGCATGAGTTGGTTGAGAAAGGCATGGTTAGGCCTAGCTCATCTCCATTTTGTTCACCAGTGTTATTAGTGCAAAAGAAAGATGGCACATATCTCATGTGTGTCGACTATAGAGCACTAAATAGGATCACTATCAAAAAATAGGTTTCCCATTCCACAGGTAGAAGACCTATTTTGATAAGCTACTTCAGTAGGATTGACCTAAAAAGTGGCTACCATCAAATAAGGATAGTTGATCAAGACATTGTAAAGACCGCATTCCGCACTATGTTTGGTCTTTACGAGTACATAGTCATGCCTTTTGGCTTGACCAATGTACCAGCCACATTTAACCGCATGATGGAGAAGCTATTCAGGCCTGACTGAACCTTTAATGGAGTGTTCTTTGATGATATAATCATCTACTCTAATTCATTAGACGAACACAAGCAACACCTCTATGTAATATTTCAAGTTTTATGAGAGAATAAACTTTATATTTATCGAAAGAAAAGTGAATTTTTCTTAGAAGAGATTCAATATTTAGGTCACATTATCTCTCAAGATGGCATCCAAATGGATCCATCAAAGCTAGCGGTAATAAGAGGATGGCCTAATCCAAGGAATCTGCATGAACTAAGAAGCTTTATAGGTATGTGTGCATACTATAGACGCTTCATAGAAAAGTTCTCACAAATCGAGGGACCATTACATGACCTAAAAAAGAAAAACATTGAGTATATATGGTCCGCCTAAGGAGAACAATGCTTTCGAAAAGCTTAAAGAGAAGCTTATCTCTCAACCTGGGCTTACACTGTCGGATCTCTCAAAGCCACTTGAGGTCCAATGTGACACCTGTGGTGATTGTCTTGGAGCTGTTTTGCTCCAAGAAGGGCACACCATAGCCTATGAAAGTCGAAGGCTCGACCCTATTGAGCAAGCTCTAGGTATATATGAGAAGGAACTCTTAGCAGTTCTACATGCTCTACACTTGTGGAAGCACTATTTATTGGGGACTCCTTTCATTCTATGAACGGATCACCAAAGCCTTAAGTACTTCATGACGCAGACCAAGCTCTTCGACAAACAAATGAGGTGGGAAAATTTCCTTTTGCAATTTCATTTTCATATTGCTCACATTGCTGGCATGCATAATCAAGTACCCGATGCACTGTCAAGATGACCAAGAGTGAATGCGGTATCCATAGCAACTCACAATGATCTATCTTCTGTGATAGATGAGTACTCTATCTATCCCAATTTTAAAGATGGTATTTCAGCCCTTGCACTTGGGAAGAAGGAAGAACCATTTGCCTTACAAGATGGTTATCTTCTCTATGGCAACAGACTATGAATTACTAACTTCACTACATGAGAAAGTAATGTATGAATCCCATGCTCCTGCTTATGCGGGGCATAGAGGGATTCAGTCTACCCTAAAAGGGATATAAACATACTTCTATTGGCTTGCCATTAAAGCAAACATACAAGAGTATGTTTCAAAATGTGTGGTATGCCAAAAGACAAAGTTTGATAGAGGGAAGCAACCTGAATTGCTTCAACCTTTGCCAATCCCTAATTCACCATGGGAGAGCATATCCATGGATTTTATATTTGGATTGCCCAAGTCTATCCATGGAAATACAAGAATATGGAAAATAGTAGACAAGTTTAGCAAACAAGCACATTTCATACCTGTCAAAAAGACTATCAAGGCCCATCAAATGGCAACCCTTTTTATATCACAAATCTTCAAGTACCATGGCTTGCCAATGTCTATAGTGTCGGATAGAGATCCTAGAATGACCAGTAGTTTCTGGAAGTGTCTCTTTGAGAATTTAGGTACAAGGCGAAACTTCTCTTTGGCCTATCACCCGGAAACAGATGGTCAAAGTGAAATAACTAACCTAACAATTCTTGATCTACTAAAAGCTTATGTCACAAAAGTAGATCAAAAGTCCCAATGGGAGAAGTACTTACCTTTAGTGGAGTATGCTTACAATAACACTGTACATACTTCCGCGGGAAAAGCACCCTTTGAGGTGATAGAGGGAAGATAAAAAAGTCCCCTGCTACTCAAAGTACATGGGAAGATCATCGCTGCTGCAGATGAATATAGCCGAGACCTGCAAGAATCTTTTCAAAAGATTAAGGATGCTATATCCATCTCTCAGCAAAGGCAAAAGGCTGTTGTTAATAATCACAGAAGGGCCCTAGCCTTTAAACAAAATGATTGGGTCTTGCTTAAGTTTCCCAAGGCTCGATTAAGGCACACAACGGGCAAGAATCCTACAGAACACCAAAAGTACTATGCTAAGTTAGCAAAAAGGTACTATGGTCCCTTTCACATTCTTAGGCCAATCAATGAGATGACCTATCAACTCAAGTTTCCCAATCATTGGCTCATACACAATGCTTTCCACGTGAGCCTACTAAAGCCTTGCAAAGGAGAGACACCTTAAGAAGCAACCATTGAAGACCCACCGGAGATCGAGGACCAAGAAGAAGTGTTGCAGGCCGAGTCCATTCTCCGACACAAAGACAAGGTATTATGAGATGGTAAGACTATCCGACGATATCTTATCAAGTTTAAAAATTATCCTTTTGAAGATGCTAGATGGATGCAAGGCATACAATTAAAGGATAACCTAAACCTTGTCAATGCTTACAATGATTCCCTAGAGTAAACAAATGTAAATATGTATAAATGAACAAATTTTATGTCTTATAAGACTCTCTTTTATTTATTGTGCACACATGTTAATAAGTATGCATGCCTAGGATCATGTTTGTGGAGATGACGTCTCCCGAACACCAAGTAGAGTTTGTCACTCTACTATGGAAGATTGATATGGACTAATGTGCAAACATGCTTGCAGAAGCTAAGGCTTTCAACCACCAAAATGGACTAGTCATCCATTTTGGAACACTGTCGTAGGGTAAAATAGGGATCCTCTACTCGCTAGCAAACGGACTAATGACTAGGCTTTATCTTCTCTACCTCATAGTCGAGGACAACTATGATTTCAAGAGAGAGGTAATGTCATAAAAACTAATATCTAATTCTCCCAAATGATTTTCCCATGTTAAAATGATAATTTAATATGGGGAAGTACCAGGGTAGTAAAAGCTAGAATATTGGTGAGGCTTCCAGACCGGTTTCTGCAGGGATCCAAATGAGGTAAAATAGGGATCCAAAGGGGGACAATCTGCAAAAGAGAAATGTGCTTCCTAAGGTTCAACTCCATTAAGACTTCCATAGGATAAAGTTCCTAAATTTAATTCAATTGTCCAATGGCCAAAGTAAGAGAAAATTGGATGGTCATGGAAAGACTAAAAAGTCTTCCCACATCCCTAGGAAGGAGGGGGCGAGCCCTAATGGTAGGGGATGAGAGAAACACACACACACACACACACACACACACACACACACTCCTAAGATCTCTCCAAAGGGAAGAATGGACACATGGCAGGCTCCTAGGCCAGTTGCCCCAATTTCCCTCAAATCCTATTGGATGGCCATAGAGGTGGACCAATGAGAATTAGGGTAGAGTGAAATTAGTCTAACCAATTTAAAAATGCTTTATAAAAGAACCAATAGAAATTAAGCTCCCTAGAAGACTATTGGACAGTCTACCAAGGGGTCCAATGAGCATCCAGCAGCCCAATGGCTTGCCTAATTCTTATTCGCCAAAAGACTAAAAGGTCCAATGAGAGTTTAAATGAATTATTTAATTACCTAAAGCTCTCACAAAATGGGAAAGGGGGACACATGTCACAAGGAAATCAATAATGCTTCTAATTTGTGATTGGCTAAGCTTTGCAGGAGCCAATGGGAAGCCAACAAGAGCAAAAAGCAAGAGGGGTCGACCAAGTAGAGAGAGAGTGGGCATTTTTAGTCTAACACATTGCTACACACACACACACAAACACACACACACACACACACAACTCATGTGTGCAAGAAGAACTCCATATCCTTCTCCAAGCGTTGAGAAGTAGAGGCCTACACCAACAAATCTTGGCTATGGAATGCAAATCCAACTAGGAGCCAAGCTTCAATGGCATGCTCATCTCCTCTACCATGCTAATTACTAAGCTAAGCTATGCTATTAGAGTGATTATGTGAGGAGAATACTTCTTTCTCATAAGATACATCTTCTTCCTCTCAATCATCCTCATTCCCTGCTAGCTCTCACCATTTTTGAAGGTGTGTGAGGTCTTGGGACTGAGTCTAGGGACGCTAGGTAGCATAATTTGGTGCATGAAACTTCCATCTTCATTACACCAACGAGTTTTGTCAAGGAACACAAGAATTGTATTGTACAAAAGTCTCCTTTGATGGGAGAAACTATAATACAAAGCCTTTATGGAGGGAGGACCGGTTCCATGTAAATCCGGTCCTCAACTGTTGTCAATTGTTCTATTTCTCTTTCTTTTCAAGTATTGTCAATGCCAAATTAGCTAGGTGTAAATTGCTATGTTGATTTCTCAAATTAAGTACTCTCTCTATGCTTATTAGGACTTGTTCTTAATGAAATGCTCACTATGTTATCAATTTCCGCTACACACAAGTTACTGGTGCATTAAATGTTATAGACAAGTACTTATGGATCTATCTAAACACGGGGCCAAGGTTAAAGGGGTCCAAATGAGAGAGGGTATGTCAAAGAGAAAGGCTAGCTATAATGGAGCTTAAAGACCTTAGGGTTAGCTTCATTAAAGACCTCCAAAGGCTAGTGTTAAAAGTCCTTTCACCTTAGGCAAGCTAGGATTGTGCTTGAGGTGGGAACCCAGCCCAAGCTTGAGGTGCTTGTCGTGCTTGTTGCTGACTAAGGTGCTTAAGGTACTTGTGGTGCTTAATGACTAAGGTGCTTGAGGTGCTTGAGGGGCTTGAGGAGTTCCAAAATTCAAACATGATCCCTAATCAAGGGGGGGAAAGCCCTCATCTTAGGAGCATGAGAGAGAACACACACACACCCTCACACAAGGCAAGATTGGTCCAAAGAAGTGGCAAGGAAACTTGTCAAGTTACTCTTCATGTTGCCCTCATGGTGTGCCTAAAGCCTATTGGTTGGACTCTCAAGGGGTCCAACGATAATTTAGCTAATTTATTTAAATTTTTATGCATTTATCAAGTCTTCTCTCTCAAAGGGGAAAAGCGGACACTTGTCCCAAGGCTAGCATGGTTGCTTGATATGCACCCTACACATGATTGGCTAGGCTTGTAGGGGTCCAATCATCTTCTAGCATGAGCTACAAGGGGGGTCCACCAAGGAAGCTAGGGGCTATCTTGGGGGGTATACTCTCCCACACTCTCTCTCTCTCTCTCTCTCATTCTCATTGTGTGAGGTACAAAGTGCAAGATCTCCATCTCCTTCTCCAAGCTTGTAGAGAAGTTGAGAGCCTACACCAACACTCTTGGCTATGGAATGCAAATCTAACCAAGAGCCATGCTCCAATGCTTAAGCTTGTCATCTTGTCCATCTTCATTACTATGCTATTATGTATGCTAAGCAAGAAGAGTGATGATAAGTCAGAAACTATTTCTTTCTCATATGAATGTTTCTTCTTCCTCTTCCCTACTGTCATTCCCCGCTAGCTCTCTCCACCTTTGAAGGTGTTTGAGGCCTTGGGACTGAGGTCGGGGATGGTTAATGCATTTTGCAAAGATTATGTTATGCTCGTGATGCATGAAGCTTTTCATAATCATTGCATCACCTAGGTCACAAGGAACACAAAGATTGTATTGTATCAAGTCTCTCTTGATGGGAGAATCTATAATACAAAAGAGCCTATTGGAGGGGGGACCGGTTCCACATACATCCGGTCCTCAATTGTTTTCAAGTTCTCTAACTCTCTCTCTTGCAAAAGTATTGTTCATGCCAAGTAAATTAAGTATTATGGTCATGTTGCTACCGCTAATTAAGTTCACCCTCTATGTTCTCAAAGTAGTCTCACAAAAATGCTCACTCTAATTCTCTTAATTCCGCTATTCTCAAAGTTCATAGGCCATTACCATTACATTGGTATCAGATCTATTGGTTTCTCTTTTCTTGCTTAAGAAGAGAGGTCCTTAATTTGTCCATGAAAGGTTTGGCATGTTCATTGCAATAGGGTAAGTGGGACAGGGATCTATTATCTTGGTTGAGAAGGACTTAATTTGAGGTACACCGTTGAAAACTAAAGTCTTAATAATGAAGCCTCTCGAGGCTTGAACTTTGGCTTAACCATTATTGAGCTACGAGCAAGATCTACAGGAACCACAATCAACCGAGCAATGTTAGACCCTCTCCACTAGTCTTTGCAAACAATAGTGTATAAACCACGGGTGTGGCTGCTTTAGATCTAATTTTTAAAGGTAAAGAAGAGTAGCGACTAAGATTTTTGAGGGTATCAAAGCACAAAGTAATCTATGCATAAGTTTAATTAGCATGGTTGACAATAACCAAAGAGAGTACAATGTACATTGAAAACTTTGATTTTGCACATGAAGGTGCTAATGATGATGCCCCCATGTTTGTCAATTATCTTGTTGCTAGGTTGCAGCAAGCTATGGGAAACCCTACTTTACAAGCCAAAGTTACTCAACAACTTTGTATGGGATTTCCCTTCCTCTCCAAGAGGAGAGAGAGCTTAGGAGGCCTCTTGATGAGACTCCCAAAAGAAGACTCTCTCCCATAAGATAGGAGGAATCCAAAGAATGAGAAATAAGTGAATCCCTAAGTTCCTCTGAAGATGTGGCTCCACGAAGATGGTGGTCTAGATGATCGCCAACTCCTTCCAAGAGGAAATGGTCAACCCATAGTCCTTTTCCTCGTCACTCCGAAAGAGAAGAGAGGAAACAAAGGAAGAAAAAGGCAAGAAAGAGGTCACCCCTTCTCCTTCTTCTTTACCTTCCTCCTCTTTTGATGAAAGCAACAACTATTCTCCTAGAGAATACAAGAGGAGAGGACATCACAAATCTTACCCCGCATATGGCAAATGTCCAAAAGCTCAAGAGGTTCAAAGAGGGAGGAAAGAGTATCTCTTTTCTCACGTATGGTGGCACCTTTGGTGCTATCAACAAAGTATCGGCCTTTATCCAGAAATTTGATGCGGCCTTTGGAAACAAGGGCTTCACGGAGTCCTCCAAGCTATGCCATGTAGCTATGCACTTCCAAAAATCTGCTCATCAATGGTGGGCTAGCCTTCATGGGTTGTAACGGCAAAGCCCCAAAGACATGGAAAACATTACAAGTTTCCATCATGAAGCAATTCCTTGCAAGCGATGCAAAGGAAAAAGTGCTTACTGAATGGTGGAGTTTGAAGCTGCTCTTCCACGAGTCTATCCACAAATATGTGGACAAGTTTTGGAATTTACATCTCAATGCTACTGTCTTTCAAAATTTCATCGAGGAAAAGCAACAATTTCGTGCGGGATTACCTGAAGAGATGGCCGAGTATGTCAATTCCCAATGGCTTGGTTCTATCACCGAAGTAATTCACCACACTATGGTTTCTTTGCGCATCAATTTCCAACAAGAGGCTAGAAAGAATGCCAAGCCCATGGAAAGCAAAGTCAAAAGTGATGCAAAGGGAAAACCAATGCCCAAAATTCTTCCCAAGAAGGCAATTCCAACAACAACAACAATCGGTCCAAGGAGAAGGGAGTTTACAAAGGTAAAAATAAACTCTCCTGAAGAGCTTGAAGATTTTCGTAAGGACCATAAATGTTTCAAGTGTGGGGAGCAAGGACATGGCTATCGTTCGTGCCCCAAGAGAAATGCTCGCAATGAGGCTTTTAGAGCTTCCACAATTGAAGCTCTAAAAGAGGATGCTCCTTGCAAAGGATCACCTCTCTCCTATGCTTGGGGAAAGGTAAGGGAGCATGATGCATTCATCTTGTTTGACCGTGGCTGTACTCACAACTTCATATCAATAGAGTTGGCCACTAAGTTGGGCATTCAAGATTTCAAGATGGGAGATATTGTAACTACCGATGGAACTTTGAAGGGACAGCAAGCCTCCGTTACTCCCTTGATTGGGAAGTTGAGGCTTCATGTCCAAATCTACGTTGACAAAGAAGACTCTCATCTCTCCTCTCTAACATGAGGATGTTATCCTAGGGGCACCATGGTTTAACCACATGGCTGCCAACATGAAGTTCCCTAAAAGGAGAATCTACTTCAACTATAGGGAAAAGAGCATGTGTATAGATGCTAGTGAGTCCGGTTGTACTATACCACTTGTAAATTCACCCGGTTTTGATAAATAAATGAAAAAAACTCAGTTTCTATGTACATGATTTTTGTCAAAGAGTCTCTAAATGATACTAATGTTTCTCCTACCAGGAAGTTCACCGCCTAACAAGCCTCCTTATCAAGTTTCCCAAGCTCAACAAGAGGAGATCATGAGGTAAGTACATAAACTGGTAGACAAAGGGATGGTGAGGCCTAGCTCCTCTCCCTTTTGTTCTCTAGTCCTTTTAGTGAAAAAGAAAGATGGTACATACCGCATGTGTGTGGACTATCGAGCGCTAAACCATATCACTATCAAAAACAAATTTCCCGTACTGTGGGTAGAAGATATGTTTGATAAGCTACAAGGTTTGATGTACTTTAGTAGGATTGACCTTAAAAGTGGCTATCATCAAATAAGGATAGTGAATGAAGATATCCTAAAGACCGCATTCCATACAATGTTTGGTCTTTATGAATATCTAGTCATGCCTTTTGGCTTGACTAATGCTCCAATCACATTCAATCGTTTGATGGAGAAAATATTTAGACCCTACCGTAAGTTCACTAAAGTGTTCTTTGATGATATCATCATCTACTCAAGTCTTTGAAGGAGTGCAAATAACATCTCCATGTAATTTTTTAAGCTTTGAGGGAGAACAAGATTTTTATCAATCAAAAGAAGAGTGAATTTTTGCTTCAAGAGATTCAATACTTAGGTCACATTATCTCTCAAGATAGTATCCATATGGATCCATCAAAGTTGGAGGTAATAAAAGCATGGCCTACTAATCCAAGGAATCTAAACGAGCTAAGAAGCTTTATTGGTATGTGTGTATACTATAGATGCTTCATAGCCAAATTCTCTCAAATAGTGGGACCATTGCATGACTTAACAAAGAAGAATGTTAAGTACTCATGGACTGCTAAAAAGAAAAATGCTTTTGACAAGCTCAAAGAGAAGCTTAACTCCCAACCGGTCCTTATGCTTCCGGGTCTCTCAAAGTCGTTTGAGGTCCAATGTGATGCTTGTGGTGATTGACTTGGAGGATTTTTTCTTCAAGAAGGGCATGCCATAGCATATGAGATCCTAAGGCTCAATGCCGATGAACGGGTCTTGGGCATATACGAAAAAGATCTTTTAGCTCTTCTACATGCCCTAGAAACATGGAAGCACTATCTTTTGGAGACTCCATTTATTTTGCAAACAGAACACAACACCAAAGTCTGAAGTACTTCATGACGCAAACCAAGCTTTTCTACAAACAAATGAGGTGGGCAAATTTCTTTTGCAATTTTATTTTCATATTACTCACATTGCTGGTAAGCATAATCAAGTGGCCGATGCACTTTCATGACGATCAAGAGTTAATGCAGTGTCTATAGCAACTCACAATGATCTATCTTCAATATTAGATGAGTATGCTACTGACCCTGACTTTAGAGACATAATGTAAAACCTTGCATTGGGGAAGAAAGAAGAACCATTCACCTTGCAAGATGGTTATCTTCTCCATGGAAATAGGCTACGAGTTACCTACTCTCTATGTGAGAAAGCCATGTATGAATCCCATGCTCCTCCCTATGCGCGGCATGAAGGTATTCAACCTACTCTTCGAGGAGTAGAGACGTACTTCTATTGGCCTACCATGAAAGTAGACATACAAGAGTATGTTTCAAAATGTGTGATATGCCAAAAGACCAAGTATGATAGAGGGAAGCAACCTGGATTACTCCAGACATTGCCAATCCCTAATTCACCATGGGAGAGTATATCCATGGATTTTATCTTTGGATTACCTAAGTCTATGCATGGAAATATGGGAATATGGACAATAATCCGACAGGTTTAGCAAGCAAGCACACTTTATTCCTATCAAAGAGACTATTAAGGCACACCAAATGGCAACCCTCTTCATATATCAGATTTTCAAATACCATGGATTTCCAACATCCATCGTGTCAGATAGAGATCCTAAGATGACCAATAATTTTTGGAAAGGCTTTGAAAATCTAGGCACAAGATTGAATTTCTCTTTGGCCTATCACCCACAAACTGATGGCCAAAGTGAGCCAACCTTACAATTCTCGATCTACTAAAGACTTATGTTACAGAAGTAGATCAACGCTCACAATGGAAAAAGTACTTACCACTTGTAGAGTATGTGTACAATAATACTCTCCATACTACTACAGGCAAGGCACCTTTTGAGATCATAGATGGAAGACCTAAAAGTCCCTTGCTACTTAAATTACATGGGAACCTTCACTACTACTGATGAGTATAGCCGAGACCTACAAGAATCTTTCCAAAAGATTTAGGAGGCTATATCCATTTCTCAACAAAGGAAAAAGGCTATTGTTGATAAGCACAGAAGGGCCTTAACATTCAAAGAAAATGATTGGGTATTACTCAAGTTTCCCAAGGTTTGATTAAGGCAAACAATGGGTAAAAATCATATGTGCCATCAAAAGATTATGCTAAACTAGCAAAAAGATACTATGGTCCTTTTCAAATCTTGAAGCCAATCAATGGCTTATCAACTCAAGTTGCCCAGCCATTGACTCATACACAATTCTTTTTATGTGAACCTACTTAAGCCCTACAAAGGAGAGTCACCAAGAGAACCAATTATTGAAGACCCTCCAGAAATCAAAGACCAAGAAGAGGTGCTACAATCCGAAGCTATCCTTCGGCAAGAGGACAAGGTACTACGACATGGTAAGGTTAATTGACGATATCTTATCAAGTTAAAAAATTATCCTTTTGAAGATGCTAGATGGATGCAAGGAATACAGCTTAAGGATAGCATGAACCTTGTCCATGCTTACAATGCTACATTAGACTAAGAAAATGTTTCTTTTAAATGATCAATGTTTTTGTTTTATAAGACTAATTATGTTTTTATTGTGCACAAATTTAAGTAGTATGCATGCTTAGAATCATGTTTGTGATGACGACGTCTCTCAAACACCAAGTAGACTTTATCACTCTACTTTGGAAGAATGAAATGGACACAAGAACAGACATGCTTACGGTAGCTAAGTCTCCCAAGCCCCAAATGGATTAGTCATCCATCTTGGAATGATGTCGTACGGTTAAAAGGGATCCTCTACCTGCTAATAAATATCGACTAATGACTATGGATTTATCTCTTCTACCTCATAGTCGAGGAAAACTATGATTTCAAAAGAGAGATATTGTCATAAAATCTAATATCTAACCAACCCAAATTATTTTTCATATTAAACTCATTATCTAATGTGGGAGAATGAATGGGAGAAAGGGTTAGAATATAGACATGTGCTTATGGATCTATCTCAAGACGGGCCAAGGTTAAAGGGGTCCAAATGAGAGAGGGTTTGACAAGAGCAAGGCTATTAAATAACTTCAAAGGCTAGTGTTAAAAGTCCTTTGACCTTAGGCAAGCTAGGATTGTGCTTGAGGTGGGAACCCCGCCCAAGCTTGAGGTGCTCAACCTGCTTTCTGACTAAGGTGCTTGAGGTGCTTGTCGCGCTTGTTGACTAAGGTGCTTGAGGTGCTTAATGACTAAGGCGCTAAGGTTCTCCATGACTAAGGTGCTTAAGGGAGTTGAGGAGTTCCAAAAGTCAAACATGATCCCTACTCAAGGGGGGCAGAGCCCTCATCTTAGGTGACTAAGGTGCTTCATGACTAAGGTGCTTGAGGGGCTTGAGGAGTTCCAAAAGTCAAACATGATCCCTACTCAAGGGGGGGCGAGCCCTCATCTTAGGAGCATGAGAGAGAACACACACCCCCTCACACAAGGCAAGCTTAGTCTAAACAAGTAACAAGGACACTTGTCAAGTTCCTCTTCATGTTGCCCTCATGATGTGCCTAAAGCTTAGTCTAAACAAGTAACAAGGACACTTGTCAAGTTCCTCTTCATGTTGCCCTCATGATGTGCCTAAAGCCTATTGGTTGGCCTCTCAAGGGGTCCAATGATAATTTAGCTAATTTATTTAATTGATTATGCATATCAAGTCCTCTCTCTCAAAGGGGAAAGGGGGACACTTGTCCCAAGGCTAGCATGGTTGCTTGATATGCACCCTACACGTGATTGGCTAGGCTTGTAGGGGTCCAATCATCTTCTAGCATGAGCTACAAGGGGGGTCGCCCAAGGAAGCTAGGGGCTAGCTTGGGGGGTATACTCCCCCCCCCCCCCCCCCCCCCCCCCCCCCCCCCCCACACACACACACACACACACACACACACTCCCACACACACACTCACACACACACCCACACACACACACACACACACACTCATTGTGTGAGGTACAAAGTGCAAGAGCTCCATTTCCTTCTCCAAGCTTGTAGAGAAGTTGAGAGCCTACACCAACACTCTTGGCTATGGAATGCAAATCCAACCAAATTTGAGAGCCTACACCAACACTCTTGGCTATGGAATGCAAATCCAACCAAGAGTCATGCTCCAATGCTTAAGCTTGCCATCTTCTCCATCTTCATTACTATGCTATTATGTATGTTAAGCAAGAAGAGTGATAATAAGTGAGGAACTATTTCTTTCTCCTATCAATGTTTCTTTTCCTCTTCCCTACCCTCATTCCCCGCTAGCTCTCTCCACCTTTGAAGGTTTTTGAGGCCTTGGGACTGAGGTCGGGGATGGTTAATTCTTTTTACAAAGATTATGTTATGCTCGTGATGCATGAAGCTTTCCATCTTCATTGCATCACCTAGGTCACAAGGAACACAAAGATTGTATTGTACCAAGTCTCTCTTGATGGCAGAATCTATAATACAAAAGCATATTGGAGGGGGGACCGGCTCCACATAAATCCGAACCTCAACTATTTTCAAGTTCTCTAACTCTCTCTCTTGCAAAAGTATTGTTCATGCCAAGTAAATTAAGTATTATGGTCATGTTGCTACTGCTAATTAAGTTCACCCTCTATGTTCTCAAAGTAGTCTCACAAAAATGCTCACTCTAATTCTCTTAATTCCGCTATTCTCAAAGTTCATATGCCATTACCATTAGTGTGTGTGTGTGTGTGTGTGTGTGTGTGAATGCCAAAAATGAGAGCCCTTCCTTGACTTGGTCGACCCCTCTCTCTCCTTACTTTAGCTTGCACCTCATTGTTCCATGCCAAGGCCAGGCGAATCACAAGCTTTGGTCATTTCAAGCAATACAGGTAGCATTTGGACAAGTGTCCTCCTTTTCCCTTTTGAGAGAGAGAACTTGATTAATTATTTAATTAATCTAAATTGTCAATCGACCTCCCTCAAGGCCATCCAATAGGATTTAGGCACACTTTGAGGGTAACCTAGCTAAGGGCTTGACATGTGTCCTTTATGCCTCTTGTGGAAAGGGAGACTCTTGAGTGTGTCGGAGTGTATTCTATCTCATCCCCTAATCTTAGGGCTTTCCCTCTCCTTTGTAGGCACCTTGTTGACTTTCAAGCACCTCAAGTACCTTAATCGGTTCAAGAACATCAAGCACCTCAAGAAAATGCCTAGCTTGCCTAAGGTCTAAAGTACCTAAAGGTCCTAGGTCTAAGGACTTTTAGCACTAACCTTTGGAGGTATTTAATGAAGCTAACACTAAGGTATTTTAAGCTCCATTATCCTCTCCTTTCTCTTTGGTAGACCATCTTCTTTTTGGACCCTCAATGAGATGTAGTCTTCTCTCCCCTTTGGTCCCGTGCTGAGATAGATCTAAAAGCACATATATGTATTCTAACTCTTGTTCCCATTCATTTTTCCACATTAAATGATCAATTCAATATGAGAAAATCATTTGGGATAGGTAGATATTAGATTTTATCACATTACCTCTCTCTTGAAACCATAGTCATCCTCAACTATGAGGTAGAGAAGATAAAGCCTTGGTCATAAGTCTACGTTTCTTAGTAGGTAGAGGATCCCTTTTTACCTTACAACATCATTCTAGAATGGATAATTAGTCCATTTGGTGCTTGAGAGACTCATCTCCCGCAAGCATGTCTACTCTTTAGTCCATATCATAGTCCTAGAGTAGGTGACAAATTCTACTTGGTGTTTGGGAGACGTGGTCATTACAAACATGATTCTAAGCATGCATACTACTTGAATTTGTGCACAATAAAAAGAGAACTAGTCTTATAAGACAAAAACATTGTTCATTTAAAAAGAATTTACATTAGCTTACTCTAGTGTAGCATTGTAAGTATTGACAAGGTTCATACTATCCTTAAGCTGTGTTCCTTGCATCCATCTAGCATCTTCAAAAGGATAACTTTTGAATTTAATAAGATACTATCGAATAATCTTACCATGTCTTAATACCTTGTCTTCATGTCGAAGGATGGATTTGGACTAAAGCACCTCTTCTTGATCTTCGCGGGGTCCTCAACTATTGGTTCTCTTGGTGGCTCTCCTTTGTAAGGCTTAAGTAGGCTCACATGAAAAGCATTGTGTATGAGCCAATGATTGGGAAACTTTAATTGATAGGCCATCTCATTGATTGGTTTATGGATTTGAAAAGGACCATAAAGTCTTTTTGCTGGCTTAGCATAATACTTTTGGTGGCCCGTAGGATTTTTCCCCGTAGTTTTCCAAGCCTTGGGGAATTTTAGCAAGACCCAATCATTTTCCCTTAAAGGCTAAGGCTCTTTGGTGCTTGTCAGTAGCAACCTTTTGTCTTTGCTATTAGATAGATATAGTCTCTTTAATCTTTTGAAAAGATTCTTGCAAATCTTGGCTATACTCATCAGCAGCAGCGAAGATCTTTCTATGTACTTTAAGTAGCAAGGGACTTTTAGATCTTCCCTCTATGACCTTGAAAGGTGCCTTTCCGGTAGAAGGATGTACAGGGTTGTTGTACGCATACTCTACAAGGGGTAAATACTTCTCCCATTGTGAGCATTGATCTACTTCCGTAACATAGATTTAGAATCGAAAGGTTTGCTATTTCACATTGGCCATTCGTTTGTGAGTGATAGGCCAAAGAAAAATTTAGCTTTGTACCTAGATTCTCAAAGAGACCCTTCCAAAAATTAATGGTCATTCTAGGATCCCTGTCTGACACTATGGATGTTGGCAAGCCATGGTACTTGAAAATCTGAGATATGAAGAGAGTTTCCATTTGAAGTGCCTTAATAGTCTTTTTGACGGGCATAAAATCTGCTTTTTTGCTAAACCTGTCGACTATTGTCCATATTCATGTATTCCCATGGATAGACTTGGGAAATCCAAAGGTAAAATCCATGGATATGCTCTCCCATGGTGAGTAAGGAATTGGCAATGGCTGGAGCAATCCAGGTTGCTTCCCTCTATCATACTTTGTCTTTTGACACACCACACATTTTGAAACATACTCTTGTATATCTACTTTCATAGTGGGCCATTAGAAGTAGGTCTCTACTCCTTGAAGAGTAGGTTGAATTCCTCTATGCTTTGCATAAGTACGAGCATGGGATTTATACATTACTTTCTCACAAAGCGAGCTAGTAATACATAGCCTATTGCCATAGAGGAGATAACCATCTTGCAAGGTGAATGTTTCCTCTTTCTTCCCTAAGGCAAGGGCTTAAATGAAATCCTTGAAATCGGGGTCAGTAACATACTTATCTATCATGAAAGATAGATCATTGTGATTTGCTATAGACACGGAATTTTCCCTTGGTCCTGATAATGCATCAGCCACTTGATTGTGCTTGCCAGCAATGTGATCAATATGAAAGCTAAATTGCGAAAGAAAATTTTTCCACCTCTTTGTTTGTCGGAGAGCTTGGTTTGCATCATGAAGTAATTAAGACTTTGGTGATCCGTTTGTAGGATGAGTGGAGTCCCCAAAAGATAATTCTTCCATGTGTCAAGGGCATGTAGAACAACTTGTAGCTCCTTTTCGTATATGCCCAATACTCGCTCATCGGAATTGAATCTTTGACTTTCATATGCTATGGCATGCCCTTCTTGAAGCAAGATTGCTCCAAGGCAATCTCCACAAGCATCACATTGGACCTCAAATGGTTTTGAGAGATTTGATAGTGTAAGCACAAATTGAGAGGTAAGCTTCTCTTTGAGCTTCTCAAAAGCATTTTGCTCTTTTGCAGTCCATGTGCACTTAGCTTTATTTTTTGTTAAGTCATGTAATGGTCCTGCTATTTGCGAGAATTTTTCTATGAAGCATCTATATTATGCAAACATACCAATAAAGCTTCGTAGCTCATGTAGATTCCTTGGATTAGGCCATCCTTTTATTACCTCTAGCTTGGTTGGATCCATACAGATGCCATTTTGAGTGATAATAATATGGCCTAGTTATTGAATATGTTGCAAGAAAAAAACACTCTTCTTTTGATTAATGAAAAATTTATTCTCTCTTAAAACTTGAAAGATTACCTGAAGGTGTTGCTTATGCTCCTCGAGAGAATTGGAGTAGATGATGATATCATGAAAGAATACTACAGTGAACTTGCAGTAGGGCCTAAAAATCTTCTCCATTAAACGTTTAAATGTGACTGGAGCATTTGTCAAGCCAAAAGGCATGACAAGATATAGGTCAATCCTACTGAAGTAGGTAGAGCCTTTTGTAGCTTATCAAATATATCCTCTACCCATGGTACGAGAAATCTATTTTTGATAGTGATCCTATTTAGTGCCCTATAGTCAACACACATGCTGTATGTTCCGTCTTTCTTCTGCACTAGAAGAACTGGTGAAGAGAAAGGAGAGGAGCTAGGCCTCACCATCCCTATTTCAACCAGTTCATGTACTTGCCTCATGATCTCCTCTTGTTGAGCTTGTGAAACTCGATAGGGAGGATTATTGGGCGGTGAGAAGCTCTATTGCATGGTCATCATCCCCTCGTTTTAAAGATAGCTCTCTAGGGATGTCATCAATAAAGACATCTTGGAATCTGTTTAGGAAATTAGACACCTTTAATTCCTCTTGATTCCTACCACTTTGATTTGATAAAACATTAGGATCATTTATGGACTCTTTAACTGATCTTTTCATTGACTTCTCAAAAGCAAGCATATTTACAAGGGGTATAGTACGACCCGACTTATTAGCATCTATGTACATGTTATTTTCTCTATAGTTGAAATAAATTCTCCTTTTAGGAAACTTCATATTGACAACCATGTGGTTGAACCATGGTCCCCGTAAGATAACATCTTCATGTTGGAGAGGGGAGATGAAAAAGTCCTCTTTGTCGACGTAGCTTTGGACATGAAGCCTGGCATGTTGTTCCTTGAAAACCCCACTGGTAGTCACAGTGTCTCCCATCTCAAAATCTTGTATGCCTAACTTAGTGGCCAACTTCATTGATATGAAGTTGTGAGTAGAGCTAGGGTCAAAAAGGATAAAAGCATCATGTTTCCTTACCTTCCTCCAAGCATAGGCAAGAGATGATCCTTTTCAATGAGTATCCTCTTTTGAAGCTTCAACCATAGAAGCCCTAGGTGGATCATTGCGTGCATTTTGTTTGGGGCATGTACGATAGCCATGTCCTTGCTCCCCGCACTTGAACCATTTTCTATCTTTGCAAAAACGCTCTAACGCTTCAGGAGAGCATTTATTCTTACCTTTTTAGACTCCTTTCTCCTTGGTTTTGTTGTTGTTGTTGTTGCTAGAGTTGCCTTGGGAAGAGTTTGAGCATTGTTCTTCCCTCTAGGCTCATTTTGATCTCTAGTTTCCATGGGCTTAGAATTCCTCCTAGCCCCTTTTTGGAAATTAACTTGTGAAGCAACCATAGTATGGTGGATGACTTCAACGGTGGTCCTAGGACTTTGAGAGTTGACATACTCGGCCATGTATTCAGGTAGCCCAAACACAAAATTGTTGTTTTTGTTCTCCAAAGTCTATTTTTTGGTAGACTATAGCTTTGAGATGTAAATCCCAAAACTTGTTCACATACTTGTGAATAGACTTGTTGGGAGATAGCTTCAAGCTTCTCCATTTGGTAAGAAATTTGTCTTTGGCATCGCTAGCAAGAAATTGCTTCATTTTGGAAACTTTGAGAGTTTTCCATGTCTTTGGAGCTTCACCATTACCTCATAGACTAGCCCACCATTGTTGGGAATAATTTTAAAAATTCATAGCTACATGGTGTAGCTTAGAGGACTATGTGAAGCCCTCATCTCCAAAGGACGCATCAAATTTTTGGATAAAGGCCAAGACTTTGTCTGTGGTGCCAAAAGTGCCATCATAGGTGAGAAAAGAGATAGTCTCTCCTTCCTCTTTGAAATTCTTGAGCTTGGAGGACCTTTTTTCATATATGTTACCCTATACTTACTTGTGAATGGGATTTGGTAGAGAAACTTGTGTGTGAGAAATTTTTTGAGGAGCTAGAATGGTTGATACGTCTATGGACTACTAGTGATCCCTACCCAACAACGTCCATTTCTCTTGTGACACATGCCTATTCATGAGTATCCACGCATTGAGGTTGTTGATTAACATATGTGCACAAGAAGACAATGAAGAATCCATAATAGAGACCGAGGAAGACTATGGCCTCACTAAAAATGGTTTTTTTAATCTAGATGATGAGGATAGAGGCCTATCCTTAGGGATGCCACCCGGTCTATATAATATTTTCTTCCCTTAATTCCATAAGTGGTGATAGATAGGTAGGTTAGGGGTCTAGATTTTGTTTCGGCTTGCTCTCCATGAATTTTTGGACTTTTCACACTGACATGCCTCCTGGAGGTATAGGACCTTGTTGCTTAATATTGTTGTGTAGGAACTTGAGAGAACTTATATGGATCTCCATCCACATGGCTGAGGACATATTCTTCAACAAAAAGAGCTCCTCCATACCTCCAGGTGTACTACTTTCCATGACTCATGCTTGTGGATAATTATATTTGCTGATTGTGGTTTTCCATGGTTTGTTTAAGTGCATTTAGTTATGTTTTGTTATCTACCATTATAGATGCATAAATTTGTATTTGCTTAAGCTTATAAACTAGATTTTAGTCTTATAGTTGAGCCTTGAGGTTAGGAGGTCGTGACTTTAGGTTAACTCATTTACTTAACCACTAGTCCTAGTTGGTAAAATGATCCAAGCGTTTAAGAGAAATCCCAGCTTGATTTAACACTTCAATCACATGTATTCTCTATGGTACTAGAGCCCTAGAGGTTCCCAGTGTGGGTGCTTTACTTTGAGAACAAAAAAGCCTTGGGAATACAAAATAAGCACACACAGAAAATAATTTTGAATCGAAAAGAAAAAAAATGAATGAAAAGACTTCCATTAAGCTTAAAGTGAAACATTGAAGCTCTTGTTTAGAGTTGTGCCAGTTAGTTGGATATTCAAAGCTGAAATGCACAATGAAATCATATAATCTTCCTAACTTTTCTACTACTAGAGTAGTTGTTTTAACCTTAGCCATAACTAGCTAATCGATAGACTCATCCATAAGCCCAAACCTCTTGATTGATTACTTTTATCAAAGTGTAATTTATTCTTCCTTAATGGCAAGGTAGCATTTCATGATTTTTTGCATTTAATCATTTCCTCATGTACTTTACATTCCCCTCATGCTTTATTACCATATAGTTCTGCTTGTATACTCTCACAATTAATTTGTTTTGTAGACAATCTATCCCTCGATGAACCTTCACCTCACTAGATTTTGAGGAAGGAATCTACATCAATAAGGGGAGCATGTTAACCTTCAATAGAGACCCTTGTGATGATGCAATTATAGGTCATGTAGTGGAGTCAGCACCTGGCAAATAGGAGGCTTGGTGGATGCCCAACGTTCCCCATCGCTTGATGCTGACCATGGTGTTAAAGTCATTACAAGCGAACGTCCACTTAGTGGAGTCAACGTTGGGCGAATAGGAGGCTTGGTGATACTAGGAGATTGCTATGGATATGGAGAAATTGGAGGTTATTACAAAAATTCCTTGACCTACCAATGTCAAGTAAGCATAGGATATTGTGGATATTATCAGAGATTTATCTACATGTACGCTATGATTTCCAAACCAATGTATGGCTTGATCACACAATTTTTTTGGATTGAAGGATGCAAAGAGTCTTTTCAAAAGCTTAAGAAAGCTCTATCTTTAGCTCCAATCTTGAAAATTTTGGATTGGAATAAAGTTTTTCATGTGCATATTGATGCTTCTAGGTTTGCTATTGGTAATATATTAGCAAAACCAAGAGCCACTAGCATATATTAATTTCCAATTTCAAAATCTATATATAGGCAGTACCCACTAGCATATGCTGGTACAGAATGATAGTAGGCAACCAAAACATCCTCTCACATAAAAGAATACAAATAAGAAATAAAATTAATTGATTTGAATTTTAAAAGATTATTAAAAAAAATAATTTTTAGGGTTAACATAATATACGTATAACTCTTACACACATTATGCATTGTCACTCTCATTTTTCAATCTAGTGTTAATTCTTGAACTCTACTACCATGGCATACACTATAGTCTTTCCCTCTTTCAAGAGAGATTTTTCCTTTACCATGACATACACTAAAGTCTTTCCTTCCTTTAGGAGGCCTTCACCAACGGAAAGATTTTTTTGGGGTTAGACACCTACAAGAACATATTGTGCTGCAAACATTAGGTGCTTTACATACCATTTTCATGGTTGGGAGTGAAAAGTTGATAGTGCCACTAGAAAAAAACTAGCAATCATTTAGGAGAGGATGTAGATAGTGAGGACAGTCCCCAGACGGAGTTTAGACTAATGGTTGTACTAGTAATTACCAAGCCAATTATTAGGGTAACTGCACAAAGGATAGTCACTCAGAGACCCAATCTAAAACCTATAAAGGATAGTCACTCATAGACCCAACCTGGAATAGTTTTCTGAAGAGACCAGCTCATTCTAATTTTGCAACCAGGATGGCTTGAGCTGAATTTCTCTTGGTAGTGGATCACCCTCCCAGTTGGAATTCTAGAGTTTGAGTTCGTCATGTTGAATTCCAAAGAGAGACATGAGGGGAGGAACTAGGAGAGTCGAGACTGACTGTGTTGGGGGCAATCTTAGCATAGCCTCATCAATCCAAGACCAACAACAATCCTAGGATCGGCAACCCAACTAGGGCATGGAAGCACAAGCATCAGATGTATTGAATGAGAGGATTCAAGAGTATGCTCATCCAATGCAATAGAGATTAGCTATGAATCACTAACTCTAATCACATCATCAATCAAGCATCACCTACACACATTAAGCCCACCAAAGTCCAACTTACCATAGACTAGAATCTCTAAACACACTCTTGATAAGCACACACTAATTGCATTGGTGTTGGCCTCTCCAATCACCACATGCCAATCAAGTCACTTTATCAAAAGCTACACACACAAGGTGAATGGTGCTAGAGTTTCATTAAACCCATCCACACACACAAGCAAAAAATAGGGCACATACATTAATTACAAGATTAAGAATCAACTTAATCAACCTAATTAGGAATGTTAACTATCGCAAATCAAATTCTCATAGAAGGATAGGAGTGGTCAATAAGCAAGAAGTCATCACACACACTCAAATCTAGAATAATGAGAAGGTGAAAATACTTCATGACATAATGGAATAGAAGAAGTAGACTAATAAAGAAAGTAGAGATTAGATTAAGAAATGGTTCTCTAATTACAATGGATTAGCACTAGACTCTTAAGCATGGTCATTAAGCTCAAGGCTAGGCCATACATAGAGTGAACACTCAAGAGAGAGAGAGCTCTCAAAAGTGGATCCTCAAGAGTGGATACTTAAAAGGAAGCCTCCTTGCATAAAGGCTTCCTTATAAAGGCTTGCACCACATTCCCTTCTACTATGGGTTTAAGTTGAGCCCTCTAGCTAGCATATACAACTTTGGAACTCCCAATGAGCCCAAAACCTTATACAATGTGGATAGGAAATATTGTGCACATCCATAGCACATCTCTCGCTTGATGCATAATCTGTGTAGCGAGTGTTAGCCACTACTAACAGACTCTAGTTTAGGATCAAGTCTTTGATACAAACACACATTATAGATATGACCTAAGTAAATCTGGAAGACATCAAACCACAGGAGTTAATAGGTGTTGTGAGTCACCTAAGTCTTTACGAACAACTTAGAGTATAGTCCAGAATGAAGAAGCAATGTATATTGATATAGGTTTTTTTTCTCAGGGGTGGGTTAGTTTCTAAATACGAGTATTGCCATTCCAAAATTCGTTTGAAGTGTCTATCTTTTCAACGATATTATGCTTGTTCATACGAAGATCTTTTGGCAATACTAGAAGCTGTCAAGGAACGATGGAATCAAACTCTGATTTGCAATCTTCAATCAAGCTACAGGTGTGATCATTGGCAGAAGAGAGGTCACAAGGTTTTGAATGTTGAGGATTGTCCATACTTAATTCTTCGAACATTGGCAGACATTGAGACACAGGTGCAGTACCAATTGGATGAAAATCTCTAGATCCAAAAGGGAATTCTCTATAATCATCCAAACCATTAGGTGAATCATTTACCAATTTCGATTCTAGGCAGCATAGTCAACATGATTCAAAGGACCACCTTTGTCTGTGGCAACATTCTCGACATAACAACCCTGGTCTTTGCTTACATCTTCTCCAACGACTGTTGTTATGGGTTTACCAGAAACCCCAAGGTGCTCTTGGTTTGATTCTCCAACATCCACAAGTGAGTACTCTCTTTCTAAACAAGATTGTTCACACAACTCGGGCATGGGCAGAGAGAGACAGAAAGTGTCGGAAAAGATGCAAGAAACCATGGATGAGATGACTACACAGACATAAGCACTCCTGAGTTCAATGGAAAAAATTTCATATTCAATGCCTTACCATAAGATTGGTATGTGTTCCAGCAAAAAGAACAAGAGCTTATCAAACTTTGGAATTTAGAGGTCGCGGTGGAGGCCACAAGAATACCCTTTAATGTAGAAAATCCTTTGATTCAAAATTATCCAACATGTGGTGGATACTTTCAATCCAGACAAGGGGACAACTGACATTAATGCACTCTATAGATAAAAAACAGTCTATGAATCCACCAGCTGAAAAGACATTAGGGGACAAGTCAAATAAAACTAGTGGTCAGACCAAGGAGACTAGACCAATAAGTACAGGCCAAGGCCAGATAGCTACATATCAGATGGCTAGAAAAGATAAGGCGTGACCTAGCACATCTAGAGCTCAAACTCAGGTAGCATAGCATACATAAACTCAACTAGTTTGACTCGATAGGTTACAAAGATTACAAAAACAACCCCTAAAGAGGAGTTTGATTATGAAGAAACAAGATAGAGCATTACTGCCCTATTCGTTTCCTATGATTGTTTATAAAACTGATCAAACTGACCAAAATACAGTTATAGAGGAGTGTGTGGTTGTATTCAGTCATCAAAATGGAATACCATTGTGAATGCCATAGGAAAATGATGGAGGCTTAGAGGTCAACTTCCAATTGATAAATGGTTTCTTTGAAGGAGGATCTGCAACGCACTAAAGCGGAAGCTCATGAATTGAAGAAGGAAAAAGTGGAGTAGAAGAAACATATATTACATTATCAAATTCACCAGAATCAGAATGCCAAGACGATATCTACCCTCCATTGGAAGATAGAGCAACAAACGGCTGAAAATGCAATGATGGTAGAAGAGAAGGCTGCTGAGCAAATGGCAGACATGTTAAAATAAAAAGCCCAACCACAAGAGAAGAAAATGAGATTCTTAGCAGTTTTTTTATTCTGATCTCAAGCGATTTCAAATAATGTATGTTGAAGCCTGACGAATGGCACAAGAGTGGCAGCTGATCAAGTATCATGATTAAGCAATTTGTGAACTATTTACTCTGATCTGGAGCGATTTCAAATGATGTATGTTGGAGCCCGATGAATGGCAGAGCAGTGCGGCAGTCAGCTGATCAAGTATGATGATCAAACCATTTGTGAATTGCCTCCACATCCTAGTTGCATTCAGGTCCTGGAAAGATTTCCAGAATGGTTATCAACCAATGATGTTGTGGTGGCTAATCCCCACATAAAGAATCCTTTTACATTGAACTTGTAGAGCCATGGAATACAACTGGAAATGCTACTTGGTGACAAAGCCACATACAGGTGCATGAAGTATATCAGATTCCAAATCAAGGAGACGTTGGTAAAGATACAGATTGGACGAGAAGTACTAAACCAGAAGATCAAGATACTTCAAGAAAACAATGCCACTAGTAGCAAAGGGGTAAAAACTACCAGGTGCATTTGAAGAGTCTGTTTCATGTCATGAGAATGTACAAAAAGATGCTTCAAAAGGAAAATCAGATTATCTTAGCGACTGGACACACCCAACGGAGGATGATTGCCCGACAGGATATTATTTTTTGTAATTATTCCTTAATTGAGAAAAACCGTCATTTCACCTTTGTAGATAGTGGGGCTTGCAGAAGCTTCCAGATTGTATCCCATTTTTGACATTTAGACTGAGTGAATGGTTAAATTGGAACATTGACATTGTAAGGTATTTATACCACTTTTGACCTTAATGCAAAAAACCTTTGTCATTTTTATAAGTTTTTGTCTGTGTGAGTGAGCGTACTCTGTGTACGAGAGAGAGAGTGAGAGTTTTATCTTGACGCTACGCGCGCACCGGTGGTCGGAATCAAGTGCAGAGAAGTGCAGCGTGTTGCCCCCGAAGAGAGCTACGCACCAACACCTACATTGCGTGTGTACGATCTGGCTTTGCGAGCTCGACCCATGAGCTATATGTGGTGATTCGGTGAGCATACGTTGTCTGTTTTTGCATTTCAGCATATCCACGCGTTTGCATTGAGTAGAGCTACACATTAGGCACTTTAGTTTTTGGAAACAACGACCTACAAATTTTGACCAGACATCCTACGTGATTTTACACCTGGTGTTTAGGGTTGGGGTTTTGGTTCATGGACCTTAGGGAGAGCGACCTATTGGTGTTAATAGGGTTTCCTTCAAGTTTCGTAGCGTTTCGAGAACGTTTGATGGGTATTTGGCTCTTGAAACCGTTGTAGGAAATCTCCTCTTATGTACTCCTGAAGGCTGTAGCTTAGACATTGGGTAGAGACCTCTGTAGGAAGTAGTCGAGAGTCGGTCGAGTGTAGGTTGACACCCTATGCTTGCTTCCATGTGCCTGCGGGTCGACCTTCGTCCTTAGCTGACAAATCTTGTTAGGTGAGTTCTCGCTGTGCTCACGTCCGTCGTGGCGTATCCGTCAACATTGGCATCGCTGCCGGGGACGAAAACCCTAGGTAGGTGACCGAGACTAATCCTTGAGGATAGGGATTCTCTGGCTTGCTAGAGTCTTGTTTTACATTTAGATAGGATTAGAGGGTGGAGGACTCTCTAGGTCTTAGGAGGAGTCTAGGGAGCGAGTGTTTGGCCTAGATCCTTCGACTTAGGTAGACTCAAGTAGACTTAGATAGTTTTAGGTATTAGTTAATTTGTGGTGTAGAGAGTAGGAGTTGGAGTGGTAGAGGTGGTGAAATGATAGCTTGAGAGTCCGGAGAGGCCAGGAAGCAACCAAGACACCAATATCACCATCTCACATGATGAGTAGGAGTAGGGTAAGTAGGACATCATGATTTATGATCTGGAGCACTTCATGCATGTTATATTTGCTGTTAGGCTCATCAAAGGGTTGTAAAAGAAGGAAAAGAGTGTTTAGAAGCTGAAGTGAAGTTCAAAAGTTTCTGTGAGTATTTCTGAGAGAGTTGCAGAGCATAGGGAGTACTTCTGTCAGGAAAAAAAATTAAATTTTAATCCAGTAGACATCCTACGCGTAGGATGTCTACAGGGTGTTCTGGTGTGAATTTTGAAAATCTGAGTTGACTAGTGTGTTTAGAAGGTAGGTTTTACACCTGGAAAGTGGAAGTTTGACCATATATTGACAAGATAAGGCCAAATAGAAAGGAAATTGCTAGACATCCTACCCAATTTGTGCCAAGGCATTATTTTAAGACCAAAACCATAGGATGATTGCATGAGCATGATCTACATGATTTATTGAGTGCATGAGAAAGGTTTCATCTCAATTGGGTGAGAAAATTGGGTTTTAAGCAGACTTTAGCATTTTTGACTGAAAAGGGCTAGGATAGCTAAAATTGGGGTCTTTTGAAATCCAAACTAAAATGTAAGCAGAGCACTGGGTTGCTGACATCAAGAGGAAGTTGTGGCTCAAGTTTGGGGTCAAACAGATCATTTAGACATCCTACATGTAGGATGTGTTCTCTGTGATTTAGCACTCCAAATCCAACTTTGAGCATACCAAAGTGATCAGCATCTTAAGAGGAGTCGGTGGTTTGCATTTGAAGCAATTTTGAGCAGTTAGACATGCTACGTGTAGAATGTCTACTGCATGATATTGACGTCAAAAACTGACTGTAGGCATAACAGGGTGTTGTATAGCCTGAGGCAGGCTCCTAGTCAATTTTGGTCCAAATTGGAGTTGATTTGACTGGTCAGACCAACATCAGGCTGCTGGAACAGATTTTTGATCAATTGACCAGCTTATAGGTGTCCAAATCAAAAAGTAAAAACAGCTGTGGACTCAGCACATCAAGGGGAATCTATAGTGCAAAGCATCCAACCAAAACAGAGCAGGTAGACATCCTACGTGTAGGATGTCTACAGAGGCTTAATGAAGTGAAAAGCTGACTGTGGACGTAGAGTGATGTTCCAATTAACTTAAGAGTTCCAGAACTTCCTTTAGAAGTGAAATTGGACCTTGTTTGACCTTTTGATGGAGCAAAGATGGAATTAAGACTTTCCCTATAAACTGACCAACATTCGAGTGAAGTACAGTTCCATATTATAAGATCTAATTAAGAACATCCGAAGTGTATAAAATACAGTAGTGGTTGAGGTTAACCCTCCAGTTATACCAATCATTACTAAGACCACCTCTAGCGGTTAAATGCTTTGATTCGATTGCCGAAATTAAACGCTTGTGTACAGGTATATACAGCGGCAAGGCAAGAAATTGTGCAGAAACTGATCCTTTGCCAAGTGAGTGGTTGGATTTGTGATAAATTGCATTGCTAAGTTTGATGAATTTAAGATCAGGAAGACACATTCTTAGAGACCAAAAAGTGGCAGGTGATCAAGGTAGCTTAGTGTCCACCGAGAAGAGTGTAACTCAGGCAAGGCTAGATCCATTAGCACCGATCATTGAGGAGGGTAGTGATATTGACACTTCATCAGATAAGTCCTTCTTCATGATGGGAAGTCTCAACAGCCAGGAGGTTTCTCCGATGAAGGACCAATGCTAGGAGGAAGTACCTCCCAAAACCCTTTGAACAATGCCAAGTTCACTATAATCTTCTTAGAAGGAACAAACTCTAGGGGAGCCCTAGTTTATTCTGACTATCGGGGATGCAAGTGTATTTTTATAGAAGAAAGACCTGCTCAGAGACTAGAGATAATTTGAGTCTATGATGATGGAGATAGATTCCGAGATGAAAAGGGGAACCACTATCTGATAGTTAGTAACCCTGAGGATTACAACAGATATGGAGATAACGTGGCAAAAGGAAAAATGGTTTCAGAAACTCAAGAACCGCCTCCAAAAATTGATCGACCTGGAGCTCTTTTTATGTATGATAAAAAAACAACCAGGGTCTCTTTCTATAATGATAATGTGGGAATTTACAAGCATGAGAGTGAGGGAGTAGTCTCTTATTTTCGATGCAAAGAACCCTACCCAAATGAATTAAGAAAAGACAGGGTTCTTTACTTATTCTCTTATGAAATTTCTATGGGGAAGGATATCATTTTTGTTGATAGGTACGGACGAGAATACAAACGTATTCTCCCAGAGGAGGTAGAAAGGCAACAGTTCCAGAAACATCAACATATGCCCCCGAAGAAGTGTCAAGGTTCACCTATACCCCTAGCAAGTCGACAAATCCATTTTCAGAAGAGTACGACGCGACCTCACATTCTAACCGACAACAGACGTTCAACTACCAGAAGCAACAAGCAACCCAACCATCATTGCAGGCATGGCTTCGAGAAAGTGCAACATTAGAACAAGACCAAAACCGAGATGGTTATCCAGCCGCACGAGGGCTAAGAGATTTACAAGAACCACCACTCTATTCAAAGTATCAAGGTGAGAGTAAGCCAAAAACTCAAGAGTCGACGGAGCATGGAAGACAACCCATAGAACAAGTTCGAAGAGATGAACCACCTTTTGCAAAAACCATCAGAAATTATGGCTTAGGGGCACCTCTGGGAGAGGAACCCTCCCACTACCGAAGGCCAGAGGAGGTATATCGAGTAGGATGAGGAGAATCAGTGATGAGATTTGTAGACCATCGTAGAATTAGGCCTTCTCAGGTGCAAAAATGGGTAAACAAGAAATACACGGGAAACAGAGATCCTAGGGATCATGTAGCAGCTTTTGTGCATGTAATTAGAGCTGAAGAGGTGTTAGAATTTCCTACCCAATTTGCAGGGTTTGGACTTACCCTAGAGGAGGATGCTGCTACTTGGTTTGACTCTGTGGAGCGTAGAGACTTTGAGTCTATGGAGGAGGTGTTTGATGAGTTTATTGAGGAATTCTCACAAAGGGGGATAGCTCATAATACAGTCTCACAAATCCATAAATTCAAATAGAAAGAAGGGGAATCTATGCAAAAGGCAGCCCTACGACTAAAAATATATGTGAAGTTCTGCCCAGTGTAAGAACTGCCAACTCAGTCTAGGCTTATGCTTATATTTATTCAAGGACTAAGGAACGTAGATCTCCAGAAAGAATTACATATAAAGAGGAGCACGACGTTAAATGAGTTAATTAAGGAGGCTCTTTACCTTGTAGACAATTGTGTGGTCTACAAGGAGGGTGAATTCAAGGATCTTGATGACGATTCATCCTCACAACAAAGTGGAAGCAAGTCCGCTAAGACAGCATCGAAAGGAGAAGTAGCTGTAAGCCAGGAGCAGCTTGTAGAGGAAGTACTAAAAAAGATTAATATGTATGCCAAGCCTCAGGCTAAACAACCAAAGTGGTGTGCTATTGAACAAAAATGGACAAACCATGTGATGGAGGAATGTTATTATAACAAGGGATATGTGAGAGAGCGACCTTATGCTCCCCAGGCTTAGGTAGCATCTCCTCAACATCCACCGATGCCTAGGTATCAAGCAGGCAACCTACCAGGACCCGTAGGTGTAGAAAGACCACAACCAATATTGGGGCAGCAACCACCCCTACCAGGATTACGACCAGTCGGCACAAGATACACACCAATAGTAAACGAACCAGAACAGAAGGCTTGGGTACCTATGCATGCACATTACGAAGATTCCAATGGATATGCTCCAAATCCTGTCTATTATCCACTTGAAGAACCCCAACGCCAGAACCTTGGAGAACTGTTGTTTATAGCTTGGATGAACGAACACTGTTGTTTATAGCCAACGGAGGCATGGGCAGGCAGAGGCATGCATACCAACAAAGAGGAGCTCAAGGAGCACCTCAACAGCCTAAGGGACCCTGCTACAAGTGTGGTGGAGACCATTGGCTAAGAGACTGTCCTCATGATGAAATCATTAGAGTCAACGCATATTGCACCGAGTGTGGAATTACTCATTTGATTCTTGATTGCCCTAAGAACCCGAGCAAAGGAGCAAAAACTACCTTGAACATGCTGGAAGCAGTGTCTTCTAGTGGAGGGTCAAAAAACAAGACAGTAATACCTATTCAGGCAGTGACACAAGCCCAAGCTCAAAGAATGACAAATGAACCCATGATTGAAGAGCCAAAGACCGATGCCCCAAGTGCAAAAATGAAAAATCAGAGAAGCACTTGGAAAGCTAGAAAGGCTTGTATGAAATCCAGGAGAGAACGAGAGCAAATGGCTCTATCCGAGGAGGTAAAACACACAAAGGATAGATTAGAGCAGTTAGAGGATCTAACTAGTCTAAGCTCACACACTGCTGCAACCATAGGGTCCAAGAAAATAGTAAAACCCAAAAGTGAAGGATCAGGAGGATCAGTGTTGGCAGAAAAAGTAAATGAGCAGCTAGACGCACTTTTAAAAGCATACGAAGCCAGACTCAAAAACAACCAAACCCAAGAGCAAAGATGGATGACTTATCCATATGCAAAAATAGAAAAACAGAGGTTGGAAATGTGTCGAAAGATGATTGAAACAACCCAATCCGTGATAGAAAACCCGCTTGGTAAACCTGCAAATTGGCACGAAGTACCAACTTCAACCCCTATCAAACCAACTTTAGAGAAACAAGTAGACACGAAGGAGAGACTCACGACTGCCTTTGAGTCTAGGAGAGAACCTATCATAGTGCCAAATACAACAAATGAGACAATTGATGGTTTTCAACCTAAAACATTGGTAGAAATGGGTAAGGATTGTAACGGTCTAGATGACCTGTGGAAGCAAATCCGTGATGCCAACGAAGCTAACAGGGTGAGACACCAAATAAATAGCCCGAGAAAAGAGAAAAATGAGATCTTACCTCCCATTGAAGAATTTGAGGCAAGATCACAAATGAACTTTGATATGCGTTCACAAGGGGGAGACCAAGGATCAATTAGTTCGGGGCACAACCAACCAGACTCGCTAAAAAGTCTACCCTCTTACCTAGGGGAGTATGAAGCTAAGTTTGAGGTGAGAGCAATCCCATCTCAAAGACTTTCTTCCAATAGAGTGATGGATTCACAAGGGTTGATTGAGTTATTGTCCACCCCTATGGCATGCACAATCACATTAGCCGAACTCCTGAGGTTACGGCTAAACATGTGGACCACCGTAGGCAAATGCTTAGAAAAATTTGGAGTAAAAGACTCCACCTCGAAGCTTCAAGAAGGGATCAAAGAATTGGATAAGCCTCAACTAAACACTAGGCCAGTACCTTTAAACAAGGTTGGAGAATATTGCGAGGGAGAAGATGGAAATACCACACTACCAGTAGAATTCCAAGGAGTAGTTTCCAAGGCTATTCTTGACAGTGGAGCAGGAGTCGCTTCTATCGCCACCAAGAAAATCTGAAAAAAATGGGGAAAACCGGCTTTGAGAGCTACTAGAATGAAATTGCAACTGGCAGATGGGTTCATGGAAAAGCCTCTAGACTTTTAGAAAAAGTAATTGTCACCTCGTGCGGAATCGAGTATGAGAATACATTTACAATAGTTGATTTCAACAAAAAGAACAATTACGAGATCATCTTGGGAAGACCATTCATGAGACAATTAAAGATGGTCCAAAATTAGGGTTACGACCACATATACCTCAGACATGGCGAGACTACAACCAAAATATACCTAAAAGACCATAGTTACAAAGATGTGAACCATACACCAGAGGAAGAGTTTGATTCAGCTACATTGGCAGGGTCCGAACTTCTAGCATGGTTAGGGCAAAAAAAAGAGCTATGGATGTTCAGAGCTTCACATTGTGGGAGCTTAAAAAGAGAGGAATGCGTCTTAAAAAGAGCTGTTGAGGACAAGGATTACATTCCGGAACCTTTTCCCGAAGATGCCTTAGAACCTCTAGAATGGGAGAGCACATACTAGCAACATTGGATGTTTGTACCATTACAGATAGCCCAATGACAAAATTTTGCGATAAGGATGGCTATGATGTGCTACCCTATTACATGGTAAGCCTTATACCAACAGGAGATGAGAATGTAGACCCACCAGAACAAGAAGAGTTTTATGACTCCTCCGAGCATCTGGAGTTAAATAACGATGCAGATAACGAGTGTTCAGACAGCTCAAGCGAGCGAGAAAACAACGAATATCAAGTTTTATGATTTTGCAAATCAACACCCTAGGCGCCAGGAACGCTATAGAAAAAAAGAGCAGAAAAAGTTTTTAGAGAGAACCTGATGCCTAGGATAAAAGATAAAACTCACTATCTAATGCTTGTCAAGGCAGAGGATTGTGTAAAAGACCAAATATCAGGAAGATTCTCAAGAGATCGAAGGGAAAGAACGCGTGAGGAAATAAAACAAGTACGGAAGATTAAAACAGAAACAAAATTAAAAAAATCTCAATAATCAAAACAGGAAAAAACAAAAGACCTAGAGTGGACCAAAATGGAGCGTAAAAAGAAATACCAAGAACTAAAATGGTCGTTACGAGAGGCATAGACTACTGAGGGAGAAAGTGATGGTAAGGAGGATTCAGAAAAAGAAAACATGAATGTACCATCCCACTATCGAAAATTCACCGTCCAGGACAAAAAAATCATAATGAAACCACCAGTCAGGGAAAGAATAAACCAGGAATCTTACGATGGGCCGGAAAATGCAAAACGGATAGACCTTGCTGCGCTAGGCGAAAAGCCTCAGCTGGTCTATATAGCAAAACTGATTTGGAGCCTGAAGAAGAAGAACTGCTAACACAACTTCTCAAGAAGTATAAAGATGTGTTTGCATGGTCGTACAAAGACCTCAAAGGAGTTGATCCATCGATATGCCAACATACAATTCCGTTGAAATCAGATGCCAAACCTAGCAAACAACGTCCTTATACATATAATGACACATTTGCTAAACGAATCAAAGAGGAGATTGACAAGCTGATGGATGCTGAATTCATCTATGAAATCGAGCATACAGATTGGGTGACACCCATTGTGGTTATCCCCAAAAAGAATGGAAAGTTGTGTATGTGTGTGAACCTCAAAAAAGTAAACGCAGTCACAATAAGGGATAATTATCCCTTGCCGATCACAGAACATGTACTTGAGAGGGTGGCTTTCTAGATGGATTTTCAGGGTATAACCAATTGGCAATTGCAATAGAGGATCAACACAAAATAACATTTGCCACAGAATGGGGAATATATGCGTATAGAGTTATGCCTTTTGACTTGACCAATGCCCCAGCTACCTTCCAAAGGTTAATGACTCACGCGTTCAAAGTGTACTTGAGAATATTATTAGAAATATATATGGATGATCTTTGTGTACACTCTCTTCTATGAGAAGAACATATTTATCATTTACAAAAGCTATTTGAGAAGTGGAGAACATATCGAATCTGTCTCAACCCGGAAAAATGCATTTTTATGGTTAGGCAAGGCCGCATCTTATGACATATTGTCTCAAGAAATGGCATAACCACTGAGCTAGACAAAATAAGAGTCATAGTAGACTTGCCCAAGCCTACTAATGCCAAACAAGTAAAATCCTTCATGGGACACTGTGGATATTATCAAATATTCATATATATGTATGCACTCATTGCACAACCTTTGTATCGTTTATTAGTCAGTTTCGACTGGACCGAGGAGTGTGAAACTTCATTCCAAAAGCTTAAGGAAAACCTTGTATCAGCGCCTGTACTTAAAGCACCAGATTGGGAAAAGATATTCCATGTTCACATTGATGCATCTGCATACGCAATTGGGAGTATTCTGGCTCAACCTGGAGACGAAACAATGGATTTCCCAGTTTGTTATGTGAGCCGACAACTAAATAGTGCAGAAAAGAACTACACAACCACTGAAAGAGAGGGATTAGAAATGATTTATGTTGTAAAGAAATTTTGGCATTACTTACTCGCAAACAAATTTGTGTTCTTCACAGATCATCAAGCTCTTTTGTATCTAGTAAATAAACCATGCAATACTGGAAGAATTGTACACTGGTTTATTATATTGCTAGAGTTTGACTTCACAGTGGTAGTAAAAAAGGGTAAAACTCATCTACGGGCGGATCATCTTTCAAGGCTGCAAATCGGGAAAGCTCCTAAAGGAGTAGACGATGACATACCTTATGCTTATCTTTTTAATATTGAAATGATACCCCAATGGTCTCAGGAAATTGTTAGCATTCTTTCCTTTGGAGGTAGATTTGATAACAAGGAAGACAGATCCAAACAACAAACATTTCGACAAACAAAAAACTTCCAGTTGATTGCAGGACGACTGTACCATCTAGGCTCAGACCAAATTCTACGATTATGTATAAATCCAGAGGAACTCGAGTGTTATCTTGAAGAAGCACACGTCCAGGATTGTGCATTTCATTGTTCAACAATGAAAACACACCAAAGACTGAAACAATTAGGAGTTTATTGGCCAACTATGTATACTAACACACATGCTTATGTTAACAATTATATTATATGTAGTGTCAAACGACCGGTGGATCACGCAACATTGTTTCAGGTAAACATTGCACCTGTATGGAGTCAATATATCATTGATTTCTTAACAATAAGGACATTTTCTGAAAACATAACAAAAGTGCAAAAAATGCTATCGAGCTGGAGGCTCGCGACTTTAATTTAATTGAAAATCAACTCTACAAGCAAGGAAAGGACAATCAACTTAGAATCTGTGCAAGTGAAAGCGAATACCTGCTGATTCTAGAACACGCACATGGAGGAATAAGTGGAGGCTATTTTTCAGGCACGATAAGACGGCAAAAATTGTCTTAACTCGCAGGAATATGGTGGCCTACATTGCATATGGATGCTGAGGAGTTTGTAAAGCGTTGTGACGCATGTCAGCGCACTAAGGTGCCGATAAAGAGAGATGAGATACCACTATGGCCAATGATGGGAGCACGGGCATTTGCAAAATGGGGAATTGATTTTGTGGGGCCTATTTCACCCCCTGCATATCGCACCCATACCCAATATATCATTGTGGCTACGGATTATCTCACAAAATGGGCGGAAGCCAAGGTAACACAAAAAGCAGACGCAAGAACCACTGCACAATTTTTGTATGAGAATGTCTTTGTACGATACGAATTACCAATAGATATTGTCAGTGATCGAGGAACACATTTTCTTAATGAAGTCATTGAATATCTGTTAGAGGAATTCATGGTCATACATAGAAAATCTGCTCCATATCATCCACAGGCAAATGGACAAGCTGAGGCCACAAATAAAACACTATGCACTCTTCTAACTAAAATTTTCTCAGAGTCAAGGACAGACTAGGATCACCGGTTACACTCAACACTATGGGCATACAAGGTAGCTTACAAAACATCAATCGGAACAACACCGTACAACATGGTGTTTTGTCTAAACGCTATATTACCCATAGAGTTTTTAGTTCCAACTCTACGAGTAGCGAAACACTTAGAATGGATAGGGCATGAGATCTCTTCAAGAATAGATGATCTTGAAAAGCTAGATGAACCTCGACTGAGAGCTGTAGCTTCGATCTATGCTAAAAAGAGAAGACAAAAAGAGTTTTTTGACAAGCATGTGCGCATGAAAGAGTTCAAACAGGTGATTATGAACTTGTTTATACTTTGAAGCAACATGCCAAGAAACTTAAAAAGCGAGGGATGGGACCCTTTGTGATTAGTGAATTATCACAAAGTGGAGCTGTCAAACTTGCTACATTGGCACGAGAAGAAATGCCAAATTGGATTAGTGGGTGTCGGTTAAAAAAGTATCATTTACCATTAACATATGATATGCTTCAACAAATCCATCAAGAAAAACAACGGATGAAGGAGAAACAGAGGGTACAAGAAGAATCCCAAGCGGAAGCAAAAGAACGCATTGCAAAAAGAAGACTTCTATGACAACAACAACAAAGTGGATCACCAATAAATGCTATTCGACTAACGAATTTTGATGAAGACACAGTGGAACCAATAATTGCAGTCAAAGTGGGTAGCAATCAAGTTGAATCGACGGCATTGCTTGATTCTGGAGCTCAAGCAAATCTGATCTCTTATAAATTATATAAACAGCTAAAGCCCAAAGATCACCTACATCCTACTTCACAAGGGCTGGAAAGTAGTACATCACATTTGCTAAGAACATTGGGATGGACTATATTGCATGTACAAATAAATCAATATATTTACCCCCACAAGTTTTACGTGGTTGAGGATGCGAGCACACTACACCCCATGTTGTTGGGACAACCTTGGCAAAAAGAGTATAATGTGCAAATAGATTGGAATTCGGATACAGTCAAAATTCAGCATGCACAAGAACAACAGGTGGTAGCCTTTGCTCAGCAAACCCGGAAGAATCGGATGACAGCACCACAATTACTGGATAAAGAACCAAAAGGATGGATGCCACTAAAGAACAACACGATACCCATGGAGAACAACCAGGGAACTGCCAACCATGTTCACTACAAAAATAAAATAACACAGACCATAGTGAAAAAATCAAGGTTAGCAACACGTGAAAAACAAGTATGGGTGCGGAAGGATAGAGGTGACATGGCATACAAACCACAATACAACAGAAGAAGTCAGCAGAAGAACACAGTTCAACCAATAACCAGGGGAATAAAAAAGATATGGATCCCAAAGAGAATGCTCAGTAACAACTTAAATGCGACTCGCATTTGGATCCCAAAACCAAAGCAAAAGGAACTCCCTTCAGTACAAGCAATACCAACATGCAGAAACACACTACATATGAAACAGACAAACCGATCTATGTGGGTGCCGATCAACAGAACAACAATGATGACCACGGACGTGGCAATAAACCTACAAAAACCTCCAAACCACAGCTACAAATGGAAAGCAAAAGAGAAAAAGACTACGGCCAACTCCGCCATGACAATTCTCTCCACGGAGACAACCATGGTCATATCGACTGTAGCGGCAAACCAAGCGACTTTTGCAAGAAAGACGATCAAACAGAGAGCTGTAGAGTTACAACTTTTACTTGCAAAGAAAATCCACAAACCAAATCAACAACAAACAAGAAACCTCGGCGTCGAATGCCAATAAGTTATTCCCTCCTCTTGCACAGCATTGATTTTTCCATGCATGGACTGAGTATGCATCAAATAGGGCCACATTACACGACCAAGCATTAGCAAAAATTTTAACCCATGCACTGCACATACACCGAGGTGATACCTTGTCGTCCGGGAGGACTCCGACTAGGAGGGGGGAGGCATTCTCAAATGCGAACCCAATGAAGGTAAAAAGAGCAAAAAAGGGCATGTTTTTCGACTATTTTAAAGGGTTTTCGTTTGATTGCGAAATTTTATGGACTAACCGAAGTACATATGCCCTTATACAGCATGAATCTACAAGGATATGGGGCCAAACGCCAAATCAGGCCCCTAGGTGTGTGTATATATGTAAAAATAGCCATTTTTCAAGCAAAATATTGGTAAAACAGAGAAATCCGGCCATATATATTGCATGTGAGTGTATATAATATTTTGCGGTGATGTTTTTTAATTATTATGATTTTTGGGGATTTTTTGGGTTTAATTTGCTATTTTCTTTTTAATTTTACTAATTATCGGCAGAAAAACTTCAAAAATACAAAAAGCAGGTGAAATACGATCGTAATAAAAAACAAAAAATATGGGGATAATCAGTGACTATAGGAAAACCTATGGTACAATGGGGGTGCAATTATGTGAATGGAGCGGAAGGCGTGTTTTGGCCAGATTTTGACCGAAACGTCAAATTTCTCGGAAACTGGGCAAATGGAGTCCAAATCAAGAATTTTTCGATCCTAAACCGCATCTTGCAAGAAGTTGGGAGCATATGTCAAATTTCATAGAAAGTGGTTTGGGGACCCCCATTATAAGATTTTTTCACTTCACTTAGAGCTCATTTCTACCATGGAGATGGTCTAGGAAATAGTAGAAATGAGCTCTAAGTGATGGTCTAGGAAATAGTAGAAATGAGCTTTCCTAAACCATCAACAACCAAGTCCTATGGTGGTAGACTACCACAAGTCATCGACGACATGTGAACGCAACCACGGGCGCTTCCAGAGCGACAAATTGCCAAACGGAGCTCCGGTGAAGCCAAAGCCAACAAAAACCATATGGCAAGGATCCCCAAGGAACCATGAAGCTATGGAGACTAACATCAAGAAATTTCATCGCCGAAAAGCACTCCAAGAGTCAGAAAACGGCTCAGAGGCTCTGAAAGCCAAACAGGGAGTTTCTATCTATCTTTTTGACTTTTTTATTGAAATAGGGCTTAAAGGGGACTCAGGGGGGCTCAGGGCATGTACCAATAGCATTTCTCATATAAATTTCATCAGGAGACATCCTACGCATAGGATGTCTCAAGGCCATGTTTGGGGACCAAACTCAACATCTCACCTCATACACAGCTTCTACATAGCTTATACATGCTAGCCATCAAGTTTCACCACATTTGGACAAGAGTTGACCTCATATGCATCAAAAAACGGAAAGTCAGAGCATAGAGGCAATAATGGGTCATAGGCCTACCAAAACTAGTCCAAATTACATGAAACTTGCACAATATACTCATTAGCACATTGCCAAGCTAACTGTGGGGCCAGATATGAAAATTTATGAAATAGACATCCTACGTGTAGGATGTCTAAATGATCTATTTGACCTCCAACTGGTGTTTTTGAGTTCCAGATGTCTTTATAACACCTTCACAAGCTCATGTATCAAATTTCAAGCCATTCCCATCACATTTGGCCACCAAAATCATCAAGATGCACTTTTTGAGCCTAAAAACACTACACATGGTCTTAACAACACCAATGCCTATCCAAATCAAAATCTAAGAGCAGAGCCATGTTCTACATGATAAGGGCTACCCACAAAACCAACTTCAAGTCTTTTTGAGAAAATAGACATCCTACGCGTAGGATGTCTCCAGTGTCATATTGACCTTCTGTGCAGGAATTGACTTCATGGGAGCCATTTACATGGTATAAGAAGCCTATATATCAAATTTCAACCCAATTGAATATCATTTGCCACCTGTTTGGGACATCCTACCCAATTTGTGAGCCAAAAGCCTAAATCTGCTCAAAATTGCACTTTTTGATACCCAAACCCAATTCCAAGTACATAGCCATGTTGCACAGGTCAAGGGCCACAAGCCTGTCAAGTTTCACAAAAAACAGAGAAGGTAGACATCCTACGCGTAGGATGTCTACATGATTATTTTTCAGCCAGAAATCTATTGTGGGCACAGGGAGGGTTTCCCTAGTTCCTTTTGAGTTCTTATTTCAATTTTCAAGTCATTTGGGTAGTCAGAACTTGGTTTATCAGCTAATATGTAAAAAACGCTAACTTTGGACTATTGAGTGCAACAGGATCCATGGCAACCACAAAATCACTTGCAAAGAAGAAGATGATGACTATCAAGGACTACTTAGAAGAAGTGGAGCCTTTTGTTATCCCAGAGGGAACCCTGAAGCCCACAAGCATGTGGATTCAAGATGACCTGCTAGAGACCAATGATCTGAGAATCTACCAAGAGTATTTAAAGATCCGGAGGGAAATGCAGTGGAGCTACCCATGATACCTCGAGAGATCAATGAATTTGTCAGGAGCAAGATGGGGGATTACTTGGAGAAACTGGATCTCCACAATTACTTTGAGGCCTTGCCAACGGGCCTTGCCAACGGCATAGCCCGAGTTACAGATCTGCAAGGCAAGCCTAATACAATGATTTTCATCACAAAGACCTCTTTTAGGTCTTTGATGTCCTGCATATTAGCACTTGCAATCAACATGTCATCAACATACAACATTAGGATGATGAATTTCCCATCTCCCAAATTCTTCGTGTAGATGCAGTGATCCGAGTTACATCTTGTGAATCCATGATCCAACATCCATCGATCAAACTTCAAGTACCATTGTCTTGATGCTTGCTTTAAACCATACAAGCTCTTCTTTAATCTGCAAACCATTTTCTCCTTACCTTTTACTTCATACTCCTTTGGTTGAAGCATGTAGATTTCCTCCTCTAAGTCACCATGAGGGAATGCCGTATTTACATCCATTTGCTCGAGATTTAGATCATGGGCAGCCACAAGGCTTAAGACAAGCCTAATTGAGTTCATTTTTACAACAGGAGAAAATATTTCATTGAAGTCAATACTATTCCTTTCAAGAAAAACCTTTTACCACAAGCCTAGACTTGTACCTTTTCTTCCCACCTTCTTCTTCCTTCAGCTTGTACACCCATTTGTTTTGAAGTGCCCGCTTACCTTTAGGCAACTCAACCAACTCCCATGTTTGGTTGCGATGTAGTGAGTCCATCTCCACTTGCATGCTCTTCGTCCATTCTTCTTTGGATGCATGTTGCATAGCTTCTTCGTATGATTCCGGCTCTCCAGAATCTGAAATCAAGAGATGGTTGAAGGAAGGAACAAACCTTTCTGGAGGTCTACTTGCTCTTGTAGATCTTTGGGGAATAGGTTGAGGCTCCTCATTTGGTTGACGTTGTTGCACATTGTCACCGTTTGCAGTCCTTGAGTCTTCACCGTCCTCAAGCTCCATGTACTCATCACCTGTTTCTTTTGTTTTTTTTCTTTCCAAGTAATCTTTGTACATATTTTGTTCGTTAAAAATTACATCCCTACTCCTTAAGATTTTACCATCTTCAGGATTCCATAGGCGATACCCAAAGTCACCTTCTCCATAGCCAATGAAGAAACACTTTTTGGACTTTGCATCTAGCTTTGATCTTAGGCTTCTATCTATGTGCATGAAAGCGTCACACCCAAACACTTTGAGAAATGCATAATTCACTGGTTTACCTGTCCATGCCTCTTCTGGAACTCCCCCATCCAATGCCGTTGAGGGTGACCGATTGATTAAGTACACAGACGTACTTACAGCTTCCGGCCAAAGCTCAAGCGGTAGGCCTGCATGTAGCCGCATGCTTCGTGCTCGCTCCATGATTGTCTTGTTCATCCTTTCCAAAATCCCATTTTGTTGAGGTGTCCTTGAGGTTGTCCTTTGCCTCCGAATGCCATTGCTAGCACAAAATCTTTCAAAAGCTTGGCTGCAATATTTGCCTCCATTGTCGGATCTGAGGCATTTAACCTTGGTACCTGTTTCATTCTCCACAAAGGCTTTCCACCTTTGAAATATGGAAAATACATCGGATTTATTCTTCATGACATAAACCCATGTTTTTCTAGTCGCATCGTCTATGAATGTTACATAGTACAATGAGCCACCAAGTGATGGTGTACTTGCAGGACCCCAAACATCAGAATGAACCAACTCAAGTTTTTTATTTTTTCTTTCATTTCCTGATTTTTGATATTTTACCCTCTTTTGTTTACCATAAACACAATCTTCACAGAACTCTAAGTCCACTTCTTTCAAACCTGGTAGAAGCTTCTTTGTTTGAAGGATTTGCATTCCTTTGGCACTCATATGCCCAATTCGGTAGTGCCACACCGCACTGTCAACTTATGTAGTTGCTGCACAAGCTGAAGGTTGCGTGCTAACAGTACACAAGTAAAGTGTACCGACTTTTTCTCCCTTGGCAACCACCAAAGATCCCTTTGAGATCTTCGACCGTTTGTTTCCGAATGCAATGTTGTGACCTTCATCGTCCAATTGTCCTGTAGAGATCAAATTTTTGCGAAGAGAAGGAACATGCCTAACATCTTTAAGCTTCCATTCATTTCCGTTAGCAGTTTTGACAAAAACTGTACCTTTTTCGACAATCTCACAAGCTTCATCATCTCCCAAGTATACATACCCAAAATTACCTTTGGTGTAGTCTTGGAAATGTTTCTTGTGTGGTGTCGCATGGAATGAAGCCCCGGAATCTACTATCCAGGAATTAGACACATTGTCTAATGAGAGAATTAGAGCATCTTGCTCTACTTTACCTGCCACATTGGCCTCCGATGTTGGCTTGTTGTCTTGAGACTCTGTCTCCTTCTTCTTCTTGGACCAGCAATCCTTCTTGACATGGACCTTCTTGCTGCAGTTCCAACATTCAAGAATTGAATTTGTGCGTGACTTGCTCCACCTTGAGCGATCACGACCCTTTTGGTTTTTGAACTTCTCTTTAGGCCTTCCTCTTGTTTCCACTGACAATGCAGTACTTGATGATTCTCTTGTGCTTCTCCTTCGTATTTCCTCGCTTAGGAGAACACCCACAACATCATCAAACTTAAGAGTATTTGTACCAGAGATAGAATTACTTACAGCCATCACAAGGCTGTCCCAACTATCCGGTAGAGATGATAGTATAAAGAGAGCTCGCACTTCGTCATCGAAATTGATTTTCACTGATCGAAGTTGACTTATGTTTGTGTTAAAGTCATTTAGGTGTTCTGCAACTGAACCATTCTCTGCCATCTTTAGATTGAACAAGCGCTTCATAAGAAATACCTTATTGGATGCCGATGGTTTCTCGTAGAAGTCGTCAAGTGACTTCATCAAGTCCTCCGTGGTCTTCATCTCCGAAACATTGAAGGCCACCGTTGACGCCAATCTTAACCGGATTGTTCCCAGTGCCTTTCGATCAAGGACAATCCATGCTTCATCTGCCATTGTTGCGGGCTTCTTCGCAAGACCACCTAGTGGCAAATAGAGGTCCTTCTGGTAGAGATAGTCTTCAATCTGCATCTTCCAATGTTGGCAGTTTTTGCCGTTGAACTTCTCAATCTTGAGCTTCCCTTCCTCCGCCATAACTCCCACTCAATTCAAGGAATGCTTTCCTTGAGATAATTTAGCTACGACCAAACCTTGCTCTGATACCAGTTGTTAGGAAATAAGACGTAGCTAAATAGATATTTGAGTAGATTACTTAATGGAGAGAGATAGATTTCACACACAAGAGATTATAGAGTAGAGAGAGAGAGAGAGAGAGAGAGAGAGAGAGAGAGAGAGAGAGAGAGAGAGAGAGTACACACGATATACGTGGTTCACCCAATGTGGGCTACGTCCACGAGAAAGCAGCCACTCAATGGCTTTAGCACTTCAAAAGAAGAAGTAGTTTACAAAGGGATTAAACCCTTAATAGAGCTCCCGCCTTGCTTCACTCTCACCACCTCACACTCACCTTGTTGCATCAACTTCACACTATGAAATGTGTGTAAAAATGGCCTCCTTTTATAGGCCAAAAGGGCTGCCCTCTCTTATGAGAGACAGCCATGTGTAGCCGCCCTTGTGCGAATAAGTCCAAATCGGACCCTCCAATCCGCCCATGTGTGGCCGCCCTTGAGAAGACAAGTCCGATTTTGAATTCGGCCACCGGCCATTGAATTCGGCCACCGGCCACCGGCCATTGACTACCGGCCACCGGCCAACCGACCGGTTGTTTTCCGACCACTTTCCGGCCGCCATCCAGCCATAATATTCCGGCAAAAAGGAATATTCCGGCAAAAAGTTGCCCCTGATTCTTGTCCTTGAAAATTTTGGTTTTCAGTGAGTGATTTTCCTTCACGCACGATGGCTTCTCCTCATAATGGGGGCCTTACAAATGTGCGCTTTTACCACAGAAAATTACAAGGGTAAATCAAGCTCCATACTTAACAGACGGTTGGATAGTTCACTATGTGGGAATGTCCTCTTAGGAGATGGGCAGCGAATTACTTAGTAGTTACTATGGTAATTACTACAGTAAAATCGAAGTGTATAAATAGGGCCCACTACATTGTAATCGGGTTGGCAATTGTTATCATTTGGGTTAGCACTTTGGCTACACTTGTACTTGAGAATCATTGGCAGTATTGTCGGTTGTACTCTCTTTGTAAATCATATTCGATGTAATCCTGATTTGTAATCCCAATCATGGCATATATTCCAGTTACACTTACTTCTCGTCCAGTATTCTGAATCTGAATTTGAACCTTATTTCCAGTACATAAGTCTGATTCTTATTCCAGTATCCAAATTCCAGTCTAGTTTCTGATTTCAGTCTAGTCTACTGTCTGAAATCTTCTCACACTAGTAGTTGAAATCTTCTAACTCTGGAATTAGCTGTCTCAAGAGATCAGCTCCAATTCCATTTTGGCGATCATGGTGGCTTGAGCTGAAGCTCGTTGACTGAACGACTCTTCTCCTAGTTGGAAGTTTTCAGCAATGGCACCTAAATCCAGTCGTGGCCGAAAATCCACCGTTCGTGTTGATCCCATTCCTGAGGAGTCAGGAAGAGAGTCTGACTCCAAGCAAGAGAAGATGACTGACACTGAGGCTTAGGAGGAGCATAGTCAGGCTGATGAGGCGTAGGACTCACAGCACTCCAGTCATTCTCGACGTCGACGGGCAGAACGGGAAGCACGGAAAGCCAAGAGTTCCAAGAGTTCTCCGTCCCGGCAGGGGGATGAGGGTACCAAGGGAAGTAAAGGTAGTCACCGTACTTCTAGCAGACAAACCAAAGAAGACATTGACACTGAGACAGAGACAGAGATTGATTGGGATGCTAACACTGACAATTGCAAGAAGACTCCCAAGCGCCATTCTGAATCCAAGAAGAGAAGTGGCAGGATTAGTGGTAATCGAAATGATTACACTGCTTCCCTGAAAATTTCTTTTTCAATATTCAAGGGAGGTAAGAAGGATGATCCAAACGTTCACATACATGCTTTCGAGCAGTATATTGAGCTGAAAAATATTGATGAAGATGATTGGGGGGAATATTTTCCACAAACCTTGAAGGAGGTAGCGAGGAAATGGTATTACCATTACCCTGCCTGCCAGCTCAGATCATACAACAAATTGCTTAAAGCCTTCAAGTTGAAATATTCCGACAACAGAGGGGATGAAGATATTCTCTGTGAACTAGATAAGATCAAACATAGAAATTTATCAGTCTGCAGTTATGTGGAAAAGATCAAGGAGCTAACCAGGCAGTTACAAGAACCGCCATCTGAGAAGAGGTTGAGGGATGGTTTCTGAATGGGTTCAGAAGAAAAAAGCTTAGAGAGCAAGAAGTACCAGCCCCTACCAAGAAATTCAATGATCTGGTCCAAAGGGCATTAAAGCTGGAACAGCAGGCCAAGAAGGAAAAGAGCCACAAGAAGCAAAGGACCAGTAGCAGTAGCTCTGCTACTGAAAATTCTGATTCCAGTGAGGTGTCTAGTAGCTCCGAGAGCAGCTCTAATGAACGAGCCAAGGAGAAGTCAAAGAAGGGATCTTGGACCAAGAAAATTGAAGAAATGGCTAGACAAATTGCCGAAATTAGCCACACAAGACAGCCAGTTCGGAAGATGGAGACTTGGTGTTCGAAATGCAAATCCAAGGACCATATCTCCAATGAATGTCCACAATGTACCTACTGCAAGGCTTTTGGTCATCTATGGAACAATTGTGGCATCAGGATCCACCACTTTAAGAAAGGCAAAGATCTATCAGTGGTTGCCTACACTGAACCAGTGAAGGTAGAACCAGTCAAAGTAGCTCAAGAGGAGAGACCAGGTACCAGTGGTATTGGTCAGGGACGTGGTCGATTCCAACCAGGTATGGGCAGAGACAGAGGACATGGCAACTTCCAGAATAGGAGCATGAATTGCTACACTTGTGGGAAGTATGGCCATTTTGTAGCCCAATGCCCAGATGCACCTGCAACAACTACTACTGAGGCTAAGGCACCAGAGCCAGTCCCGGTAAGGGTAGTTACTAGAAGCAAGGGCGTAGTTATTGAAGAAATTCCAGACACTTCAGAAGCACCAGTCAATCCTACCAGCAGCAAGTGGGCTCAACAAAGAGAAATTTGGAAGGCCAAAGGTAAAGAGAAGGTGGTAGATGAGTGGTAAGAAAAAAGGGAACTAGCGGCTAAAATCACGGAGGATTTAGCCAAGAAGCTGCCAGAGCAGCCAGAAAGTTCTGAAGCTAGAGTCATTCAGAGGATACCAGCCCAATTGACTGATAAAGATCAGTCAGTACCGGCCATAACTGAGACCTTGCTGACTACGGTACATGGACTAGCTGATGAACTAAGAGTTGATGGAAGGAGTGGAAGCACTACAAAAGAGGAATGGCAGTGTGAAGATACCAGTTCTTCAAGATCTGACAATCAGTCTGACCAAGAAAGAGAAGAAATTCATGTGAAAATTTGTGATAGAATTCAGAAGTTGACTGTAGAGCTGGAGGATATCAAAAAAACCTTGCCTGAAGTGGCCAACTTTTATCAAACAGCTCAGGAAAGCTGAGGTGGAGGCCAGAACAGTGGACCTGACGACCGTCCGAGATGATGAAGTTCCACTTATTCAGGTAGACTACAAGGTTAGGAAGTAGTGGGAACCTCTCTCAAGTGTTATCTTGGATGGAGGAGCAGGAGTCAACATAATGGGAGTTCATCTCCAACAGAGAATGGGTATCCCTAATATGAAACCAGCACCATTCAAAGTATGAATGGCAGATCATAGAGTGGTACAGGCGACGGGTATGATTGAAAATATGTAGATAAGAGTTGGGAGGGAGAAATTCAAAACCAGTTTCTTAGTTCTGGATGTGCAAAGGGCATATGGGATTCTACTAGGGCGCCCATGGTTGAGAACAACACATGCTGTTCATGACTATGCAAACCAAACATTAACCATAGAAGGGGCCAGTGGTAGAATCCAAATCCAGACAAACAATACTAGGAGATAGAGAAAGGAAATGAGGCTGAAGGAGTTATGTCAGAAGTACAGGGCCAAGAAGATTGAGGGAATGCTAGCGGCCATGAACATATTCCCTTTGGCAGAGATTGACTTGAATGCAGTCTTGCTGAATAAAGAGCACGCTGATAAGAAGAAAAGACAATTCCCTGATCAGTTTATTGAAGTCAACACAGGGGAAAGAACAGTTCAGCTAACTGGAAGGATGGTGGAACCAGCTGATACTGGTATGGTAGAGGAACCAGTACGTTCTAAAGAATACCCAGTGGATCAGAATACTGATTTAGAAATGAATGGACCATCCTGGGATTACGCTGAAGAGTCGACCAAACGAAAAGGAGGCGGGCCTAATTGGTTGCTTCTAGACGACTAAGAAGTGGAAGAGTGGAACCTAGGATCGGAGGATAATCCTAGGATGATCAAGGTCAATAAGCACCTCACCCCGGCAATGAAGGAGAAGGCATGTAAGATGTTCCAGAACTATAAAGATGTGTTTGCCTGGGAACATACAGATTTGAAGGGAGTGGATCCTGAAGTATGTCAGCATCGAATACCGCTGAAGCCAGATGCTAGGCCAGTACGACTGCAAAGATACCGGATGAACCCCAACTATGCAAAGAAGGTCAAGGAGGAGATTGATAATCTTCTCAAGGTTGGGTTCATTATAGAGGTGGCCAGTAGCGATTGGCTATTTCCCATAGTCGTTTTTCCCAAGAAGAATGCAAAATTGAGAGTTTGTGTCGACTATAGGAAACTAAACGCCCAAACTATCAAAGATCCATTTCCCTTGCCTTTTGTTGACCTGTTGCTTGATGAGATCGCAGGATATGAAATGTATAGCTTCATGGATGGTTACAGTGGCTATAATCAGTTACAGATCGCTCCTGAAGATAGAGCCAAGACCACTTTCATCACTGAATGGGGAGCTTTCATGTATCTGGTGATGCCTTTTGGCCTGTGCAATGCACCAACTACATTTCAGTGGTGTATGATGGAGATGTTTAATGAATTCCTTCATTGGTTCCTCTCCATTTTCATGGATGACTTTACGGTCTATTCAGATGAGGAACAACACCTACTATTCCTAGAAATGGTTTTCAAACGCTATCAGGAGAAGTGGATTTGTTTGAATCCATTCAAATCTGTTTTTCTAGTCTGGAAGGGACAACTACTGGGACATGTGGTTTCCCGAAATGGAATAGAGATGGCCAATGACAAAATTCAGTGTGTTCAGCAAGCTAAAGCACCCAAAACTACTTTAGAGTTGAGCTCTTTCTTGGGTTATGTGAATTTTTATAGAAGATTTGTACATAAGTTTGCTTCTCAAGCAGTACCACTATATGAGCTTACAAAGAAGACCAATAAGTTCAACTGGACTGATGAATGTGAAGAGAGCTTCCAAAATTTGAAAAAAGCCATTATCAATAAACCAGTCTTTAGGCAGCCAAAGTGGGATATTATTTTCCATGTACATGTAGATGCTTCGGGATTGGCAATGGGGGCAATATTAGCTCAGCCAGACGAAAGAACTGATTATCCGGTTTATTTTGCCATTCGCTCGCAGATTCAGTCAGGCTGAACAAGGCTATACAACTACTGAGAGAGAAGCCCTTGGAATGGTTTTCAGCGCTACAAAGTTCAAGCATTACTTGTTGGAAAAGTTATTCCATTTTTATGTGAACCATCAGGCTCTTCTGTTTCTGATTAACAAAGTCATTATTCAAGGCAGGCTGATAAGATGGATGATGTTCCTAATGGAGTTTGAATTCAGAATTGCCATAAGCCTGACAAAAACCATTGTGGAGTTGATTTTCTCTCAAGAAGTACGGGAGGTTATCCAGAATCACCCTTGAGAGATGAACTAGTGGACACTGACTTATTTCAGTTAGAGGCAGAAGAATCAGTTGATCCTAAATGGTACGATATTTATCGATTTCTTTCCCAAGGTGCCTTTCCAGAGGATTGGAAGCAGAACCAGAAGAAAGCTTTGATCATAAAAAGCCTGAAATTTACTATCATCGGAGGATTACTTTATCGACTAGGTGTTGATGGTATACTTCGATGTTGTGTCCCTCTGGATGGAAGAATGCAAGTGATTTCAGAAGCGCATAATGGTGAATCTGGTGGACACTTTTCTAACGAAGTAACCTACAAGAAGATTTTGCAAGCTGGTTTGTGGTGGAAAACACTGATTGCTGATGTCAGAAGTTTTTGTAAAAATTGTGACATATGCCAAAGAATGGGTCGACCAACAGCTGCAGATTTGACTCCTTTGATGCCAGTACAACCACTGGGAGTGTTCATGAAATGGTGACTAGATTTTATGGGACCTTTTAAGAAGGTTACCCCCAGGAAGAACAAGTACATAGTAATGGCTACTTGTTATGTAACCAAGTGGGTTGAAGCTAAGGTTCTTCTTGACAACACAACCAAGTCAACTGCAAGGTTTCTATTTGAGAATATTGTCTGCCGATATGGATGTTCAGTAGAGATTGTGACAGATCAAGGAACACATTTTATCAATGACACTATGGAAATCCTATTGGATATGCTTTCAGTCAAGCATCGGAAATCTACTCCTTACTATCCCAGATGCATTGGACAAGCTGAAAGTAGCAACAAGACATTAAAGACTATTCTCACTAAGGTGGTGCAAAAGAAACCAGACCAATGGGATTTGAAACTCCAGACTGCTCTATGGGCTTATAGGACAGCTTATAAGGTCACTACTGGAATGACACCATTCAGAATGCCCAACGAGCCCAAACCATCTGTGGCAACTCCACAGCAGATAAGTATAGCCCTGAAGGAGAATGAAGCAGCTAAACGTAAGCGCAAGGCAAGTGGTCAAGGTGTTCCAGTAGCAGGACTGGAAGCTTCCACTGCTTACAGATTTGTAGCTGAAGCAGTAAGCCTTAAGAACAACCCAACGTATGTATCCGAGAAACTTTTTGCTATGCTATTGGCCAAGATATTGGATCTAAAGGTTCCTATTAACCTTTGTCAAATCTTGTCACACAATGTGCTCCAGCAACTACCAAGCTAAAATCCCAAAATGTTTTTAAAGCTTGGTATGTTTGGCAATTTCTGTATTGGGCCATTGCTGCAGATGCTCATGAGCAGGTAAAAAAGGCTTGGAGTGAGAAGCCGGTTTCTGAGCCCAAGAACATTGACCTGTCCTCAGACGATGAAGCAACAGACAGTCAGACTACTTCAAAAGACCTAAAAAGGAAAGCAACTGAAGAGCACGTTGGTAGTTCAAAGAAGCCAAAGACTACACTGACAAAGAGCAGTGCGTTTTTGAGGCAGATAGAAAGACAAGTCAAGACAATGAATACTGAGAAAGCTGTAGTGAGCCAAACAGAGAATAACAGCTTGGCTGAAATTCTAAATCCAGTAGGCAATGCTATTTTTGATTTAGAGAATTTGAAGTCCTTGATGGAAAGTATGTAGAGTGATTTGCAGGACAAAGTGGTTGAGTATAATACTGCTCTGATGAATCAAGCCATATTGGATTATATTGAGCAGCAGACTTCTCCGGATGAAGCAGAAGAAGACAAGGAAGATGAAGACAAGGATGATGAGGCTGATAAGGAGGAGGATGCCAAGAAGAAGGGCAGACAAATGATGATGATGATTCCCTACCACCATCTCCACCTCCAGGATCTGGTACTGGTGGTACAAGGCCAACTAAAGGAGGCCAATCAACCAGCCAGACCAAAATGAGGGTCAACAAGAAGGATAGAATGAAGGGCACCAGTCGAGTAATCAGCAGACTGAAGAACAGCAGCCCAGTCACACTGGGAATCAGCCAGCTGATCAGTCCCAGCTCAATAGCGATGTTAAAGGGAAAATGAAGGTGCAAGATGAGGGATCAGCTGATCATCAACATTCCTTGCAGCTTATTACCCTGAACAGGCATCAATAGGCCTCCATAACCAGACAATATCTAGAGGATGATGATCTCCTGATTGATTTGGAATGGTTTCAAAGGTTGTATGTTGGAGCCAGGGAAATGGTGGATCATTGGAAATCAGCAACTTTCCATGATAAAGAAGCTTGCCGTTTACCTGCGCATCCCAGTACAGTCCAACTGCTGGAAGGAGTTCCTGAATGGATACTCACTGCTGCTGAAGAAAGAGGGACAAACCCACACTTGCAAAGGTAGTCTACTGCAGATTGTCGCTCTCTTGCCCTGGAATTAGGACTTCTGCTGGGAAACAAACCAACTTACAGATGTATGAAGGATGTTAGGGAACAGCTAAAGGAAGTTTTGGTGCAAATGAAAAATGCTAGAGGAGTTTTGGATTAGAGAGTCAGAGCCATTATTGAGGACGAAACAGCCACTAGCAAAGGACCTCAGACTAGAATGTCAGTCGGAGCATAGGCAACTGCTCTCCGAAAATTGTTCCAGCTAGTGAGGATCACCAGAAAGATGATGCAGCAAGAGAACCAGGTTGTTCTCAATTTTTTAGAATTTGTGCCTGATTCTCCAGTTCTCTTGTATGCCTTTCCAGCAAGAGAGACAGAGCTGCCAAGATTCTTTCCAGCACTGTATCCTCAACACCCAAAACCAGTTGATCACCTTACATACTTCAAGGTTACTGACGAGCTTCAGGATTAGTATGAGCGATCAACTGTGGAATGGAAGACTTGGCAAACGCTATTCAATGATGCTCTCCAAATCAATGATATTTAGGCACTGAAAGAGGAGATGCATAGGATCCGGATGTGTATGGGCCAGTGGAAGATTCAAATCAGAGGCCTGACCAGGATTACTAATCAACTGGTGCAACTTACTGTCGAAACTTCTAAATTGCCTGAAAAGGATATTGCAGCAAAGGCGGGTCTGGCACCACAATATAGGGAGATGGCTAAGATTCTTTTCGAAGCTCGAGTCAAAACTAATCAGCCTCTTCCAAAAGGATGGATCCATACGGCTTCACATTGTCATAAACTGTCCAGAACCAGGATTACCAAGGGCAAGCGTACACTTTATGATCCTGACACCAAAACCTATCATTCCCTCACGCCTTATGAAGTAGAGATGACCACCGAAAGGCGGGATCAGCTTGAGTAGGAGGCCATTTACCGAGTGATTCAGAAGGAGAATGCTGGTATTGGGACTTCGTAGGCACCCTCCAGGTCAAAGGGCAAACGGAAGACGGTCCAATGGAAGGATACTGGGTAGTTCCATCTGAGAATTCAGTGGAAACTTTTCTTCTTTAGCGGGCACGTGGAGATGAGAGCTGGTATTGGGACTTCTTAGGCACCCTCTAGGTCAAAGGGCAAATGGAAGACGGTCCAATGGAAGGATACTGGGTAGTTCCATCTTAGAATTCAGTGGCGACTTTTCTTCTTTAGCGGGCACGTGGAGATGAGAGCTGTACCTTGGCCTGATGAGAGCTCTACCTTGGCCTGGTGAGAGCTCTACCTTGGCCTTTTTAGCTGTCTCTTGCAATCTTTGTCTGGCCACTCTGTCAGTGGTCAAGCCCGATTCCCAACATCAAAACCAGACGGTGGATTTTTCAGTCTCACATATGAATCAAACAGGAGAATTTTTCAGAATTTTTGGAATCTTGCCAAAATTCAAGAAAGAAGGGAAGGATGTAGACGCTGGATAATTCACTATGCGGGAACGTCCTCTTAGGAGATGGGCAACGAATTACTTAGTAGTTACTATGGTAATTACTACAGTAAAACCGAAGTGTATAAATAGGGCCCATTACATTGTAATCGGGTTGGACATTTTTATCATTTGGGTTAGCACTTTGGCTACACTTGTACTTGAGAATCAGTGGCAGTATTGTCGGCTGTACTCTGTTTGTAAATCATATTCGCTGTAATCCTGATTTGTAATCCCAATCATGGCATATATTCCAGTTACACTTACTTCTCGTCCAGTCTTTTGAATCTGAATCTGAACCTTATTTCTAGTACATAAGTCTGATTCTTATTCTAGTATCCAAATTCCAGTCTAGTTTCTGATTTCTGTCCAGTCTACTGTCTGAAATCTTCTCATACTAGTAGCTGAAATCTTCTAACACTGGAATTAGTTGTCTCAAGAGATTAGCTCCAATTCCAGACATCCTTGTGGGACCATCACAAGAACCCTAGGATTTGACACAACAACAAGAAGAAAATCTACAGAAGGCAATAGAAGCGGCAATAAAAGACACGGCCAAAGAAGCAATGGAGTGGGAGCAGAGAGTATTTAAGTCTATGACCATTCAGAAGTTAGATTCCAATATCATTCGGTATGAATGGCTACAACCTTCCCTACCATATACTCTTCTAAAGTATGAAGCTTCTACAATAAACAAACGGATTAAGAGGAGCCGATAGTGCCACTATACAAAGCAGATATCTCCAAACCAGAAGGAGTTAAGTTGATTGTGGACTCTCAGCCAAAGTGGAGAAAGGCATGGCTAACCAAATACCCGCAGTATTTAGTTCATCTGGTAGAGGCGCCTAAAAGAGTAAGAGACAACCTTAGCTTTTGCCCTCTACCAAGGATGCGGACCTGGAAGCCCTTGCAGAAGAGCCAACCCACATGGCTCAACTACCCAAAGCTGCCAGGCTTGAAGTCAGGTGAGAGAATGAGTGTGCAATACATGGTGAAAACCCTACGGGCTCCATTCAATTGTTCACTGGCTCGCCTAACCTCTCTTGCATCATGCTCATAAAAATCTGTAAACCTTTAAACCTAGACAGGCAACAGACAACATCTTCTTCTTCCAAGACACATATAGATGTGCATATGATCTGTCTGCTCATCCTTCTCATGAGGTGATACATACCCTTTATCAGAGAATCATGTTTTTTCCCTCGTATCACCTCCAAGCCTTTGAAGAAGCCTTCTACACCGGTTTCTACACCATCAATACAGAATTATTCGGCCCGACATTACTGGCCCAACATGCACGGTATGAGTCTCTTCTGAAGATGCGCGAAAGCCTTCACTAAAGAAGCAGCTCTACTGCCATGTCGGGGACGACATGAACTAAGAGGGGGGGAGTGTTAGCGGCTGGACACACCCAACGGAGGATGATTGCCCGGCAGGATATTATTTTTTGTAATTGTTCCTTAATTGAGAAAAACCATCATTTCACCTTTGTAAATAGTGGGGCTTGTAGAAGCTTCCAGATTGTATCCCATTTTTGACATTTAGACTAAGTGAATGGTTAAATTGGAACATTAGGGTTTGAGATTGTAAGGTATTTATACCACTTTTGACCTTAAAGCAAAAAACCTTTGTCATTTTTATAAGTTTTTGTCTGTGTGAGTGAGCATACTCTGTGTACGAGAGAGAGTGAGAGTTTTATCTTGACACTACGCGCACACCGGTGGTCGGAATCGAGTGCGGAGAAGTGAAACGTGTTGCCCTCGAAGAGAGCTACGCGCAACACCTACATTGTGTGTGTACAATCTGGCTTTGCGAGCTTGACCCACGAGCTATATGTGGTGAGTCGATGAGCATACGTTGTTTGTTTTCTCATTTCAGCATATCCACGCGTTCGCATTGAGTAGAGCTACACATTAGGCACTTTAGTTTTTGAAAACGACGACCTGCAAATTTCGACCAGACATCCTACGTGATTTTTCACCTAGTGTTTAGGGTTGGGGTTTTGGTTCAGGGACCTTAGGGAGAGCGACCTATTGGTGTTAATAGGGTTTCCTTCAAGTTCCGTAGCATTTCGAGAATGTTTGATGGGTATTTGGCTCTTGAAAGCGTTGTAGGAAATCTCCTCTTATGTACTCCTGAAGGCTGTAGCTTAGACATTGGGTAGAGATCTCTGTAGGAAGTAGTCGAGAGTCAGTCGAGTGTAGGTTGACACCCTATGCTTGCTTCCATGTGCGTGCAGGTCGAGCTTCGTCTTTAGCTGAAAAATCTTGTTAGGTGAGTTCTCGCTATGCTGACGTCCGTCGCCGCGTATCCGCCAACAGTTTATTATGAATTGAATTGAGTTTGTTCTTTATTCATCCATCTTATTATATGCACTCCCAGTTAAAGAGGATAAAATTTCTTGTTTCTTTCATGCTCTCAACTCCAAGTACAATGAGCCTGCTGATCAACAAAGGTATATCAAGATTGTGCATAACCTTAAGGCAAAGATGAGTAGGTTGCCTAGACAAAAATATCGAATGAAGTTGAGCGGAAGCTCACTGTGGATTATTTGAAAGTTGACCTTCAGCTTTTTAAAAGCAAAATGTATCAGCGGTGATGGAATCATCTTTGACAACTGACAAGAACTAATGAATCATTGCCATTGTCAAATGAAGCTTCAAATATTCCGGAGAAAGAGTTGGCTAGTAAAGATGCATCTGAACCCCAATTCAAGAAAATATTTAAGTTCAATTTGAAGCAAGAACCTAAAGCCAATCAACCTCTTCCTGAAGGATGGATTCACTCTGCTTTTGTGTGTCATAAGCTAGCCATAGCTAGGCTAACTAGAGGAAACCGACCTCTGTATGATACAGACGCCAAAACCTGGAATGCATTGGCACCCTATAAAGTAGAAGTGATGACTGAAAGAAAGGAACAACTCAAGCAGGAGGCCATTTATTGGCTTATTCAAAAGCACAATGCAGCTACCAATGTTTACGGTAATACTCACCAATTCAAGGTCCACCTAAGGTTATTTAGAAGCCGACAAGGAAGAAGGTACCAAATTAAAAGAGACGATGACATACAATGGGCCAAACAGTTTACAAGCACAAAGAGCTACAAACATTGCCTCAGCTGGCAAGAAGGTGGATACTAGCCAACAAGTAGGCCATTCCAATAGAGCATTGGAAGAAAATTGGGTGGATTTTTGTCCCTCCCTAGCAACATGCCTGAATTTTTTGAAAGAAAAGTCGGTGGCTTCCAACCCGTTTTCTCCAACATACCTAAAATTTTTCCAGCAACACCAACTCTAAAACTTTGAAAGTATTTCAAAATTCAAAGAAAGGGAGGGAAGGAAATGTAGACAGTGGGTACAGTCCCTAGATAGGATCTAGGATGAACGGCTACACAGTGGAGAGTTAGTCTGAGACCCAGTCCGACACATATAACTAGGGGCCATTACTTCATTTTACGGGGAATACTTTGGGCAGGAGTTGGAGAATGTCACTCTCTTGTACTCTTGAGTCTAGTGTCTTAGAGATTACTGTGCTCTTGTATTCACTTGTTGATAAGCTTAGAGCCCTTTGGCTCACATAATACTTTGTTCTAGTTGTACTGATCTGATCTGAATATAACAATTCCAGTTTCAGCCTATGTGTCATTTCCATTTCATTTAATATTTCCCATTGCAATTCATTGTCACTGTCTTTGTCTGATATCTTGTCTGAAGTATGCATATCTAAATTGACAACTAACTCTTAACACAACGTGGAATAGCTATCTGAAGATACCAACTCATTTTAGAGGAGTTTTATGTTGTGGATGAATCTCTCTCTACAAAGTTGATGATAGTGATTGAAGATAGCATTGTCTCAAATTCCAATGGGATGGCTTCTCTTCCTGTGGATGCTCCCTACTACATAGTCCTTACTAGCTCAATGATTAAACAACCTTATGAGGAGCAAGCATTGCAAAACTCAAAGGAAAAGAATAGTATTTTGTTTGTTTTTAGCACAGCGACAAAGCCAAACACATTAACAAAGCTTTTGTCAAAGATAATGAAAACCAAACAAGTGAAAATTTTTTCAAAAATGATGTTGGTTGAGTTTCCACGAACCCTAGGGAGGATTTATCTAATGGAAGCTATGGAACATAAGTGCAATCCACACTATTGGACCATATAAAAAAAGAGACTTAAAGCTGGTGAAGCTTTTTATTATTTTCTTGGATCAGTATATGTTTCCCTAGAGTAAGAAAAGCTTTAGTGAAGGATTGATATATGTATATAATCACCATCTTTAACATAAAATGCAATCCAACTGTCATTAACCGTATCAATACACCAAGAAAATTGTATGTCTTTTCTCATGTCAGGAACAATCCCTTTCATGGTTCGATAGCTTGAGCTCAAGCTATCGAACCATGAAAGGGGTTGTTCCTGACATGAGCTTGAGCTCAATCTCAAGCCCCCCACCTTGAGGAGTTAAAAATTTTTCCTTAAATACTAGAGCTTTACCTTACAAAAGAGATTCTTGCTCTAGGACAATTCATAGCGCACAAGTGACGGGCAGGCTGGTCGGTCGATATTTGATCAAGTTCAAAAATTTTCCGCTGACTCTTGATGCAAAGTGGATGGAGGAGGAGGACTTAGAATATTCTCGTTTAGTACTAGAGCTATACCTTGAGACTTTTAGTTTAGCATCGACTATTCTAAAAGTACGTAATGAATAGGCAGGTGGGACGTGTTGCACAAGAGAAGAGCCACTCCACTGCTTTGTCACAAATTACCTAGAATGGAATAAAGTCATAATTTTTTGCGTGAGAATTTAGGAATAATGACAAGTTGGAGGTATTTTGTTGCATGACTTTATGAAAAGATGTACATTGAAATGAAATTTCAAAGATGAACTTGTTACATGTGCTCTCTCATAATGTATTGTTTGAGTACATGTTGAAAAGATGAAATAATTGTAGCACTTTATCTCTTTCACATGATGGGTGATATGATTGTGAAAGCAACGAGATTTAGTAGATCAAGACATATGGGTATAGATCAATGCAGTCTAGATGTGATTGCTAAATAAATTACAATGATTACAATTCTCATCTAAGATCTTGACGGGGATTTTGATGTGAATGTGACGTAGTTGTTTAATGACTACCGTAGTGCCTTTTTGACACTTTACTATGATTTCTTGCATGCCTAGACATGGTGAGGATGGACACATTTTTATAGGTATGTCTTGGACGACACCCTCCTCTTGCACCGAATTCAATGGGGCTTGATAAGGGGTTGATTGACTATGCAGAGACAACCTTTAATCTAGAGTTTTTTTGTTGCAAACCTGCAGGGGAACATGGTCTCAATATTTTACGTGGAAGAAAGCACAACCTCAACCATGGACATCATCAACATTGCATCTTTTGAGTCTGCAATCCCACTTTGAACAAAAATCCTGCATTTGCACCCATGGTTTCCCTATCTATTACACACGGTTTTCATGCGCCACATTAAATCCCATAAACAACCCGACTAGCTGCTTCTTTAAGTGAGAATCATCCATCCTCTTTGAGCAAGAGGTAGATGAATTAGAAGAGAGTGAAAATGCATCCTTTGTGTCAAAAACATTACTTGTGGAAACCTTATTCAAAGAATGGAGCAAAAACATATTAAGAAAGCATCCCAAGACCATTATACTTACAGAACGAATGACATGAGAATTCGTAAAACTCTACAATTTGTCAAAATTGTTACCATATACATGTGGTAGTGATGTGTGTGAACACACTAGGACCGCCGGGGCATTTTTTCCCTCTTTAGGAGGTTTTTTCCCCCGTGCATTGTATATACGCCCATCACTCTAGGGCTAACTATCTTTCCATTGCACACTAACTAACACACTCTCTATTGTGTGCCTTGAGCTTCCTTCGTCTTCTCCAAGCTGTGTGTGTTTCTCTGCAACCCTAATTCCAACAATTGGTATCAGAGCAGGTCACGTCCTCCCGGGCTTAGTCGCCAGCTGCTCCAGCACACGCCTGCTCACTTTCTCCGATTTCAGTGAGCTTTGGCGAGCGTTCGCAGGTTGACAAATATTTTGGGTAAGCTCGAAGAGCTGGGTCTGCTCAGAATTTTGATTTGGGCTCATTTCGGCCTCCGTTTCCACTACGGGCAGTACTGCACAGGCTATTTCGTCATTTTGTGCAGATTTTCTGTCAGTGTCGTTTTTTGCATAACAGGTGCCTTATAGTCTTCTACGGTTTGTGCTATGCACAAGTTGTTCCCACTCCATTTCTCCTATTTTCGGGCAGTTTTCACATCAGGTGCAGCATTTACCATGGCTGACAACAACAACACAGATGTGTTCAAGATGTTTGCTGCTGAGGACAGGTTGGATGGGGACAACTACCCTATGTGGGCTTATATGATGCAACATGTTCTTGTGTCAAAAGGTGTCTGGAACATTGTGCAGGGCATTGATGTACGTCCTGGTTCTGAAGATGTAGGCGATGTTGAGGATGTTGCAGGTCTTGCTGCAAGGATTGCAGCTGTTAGAGTTGTTTTGCCTACGGCAGAACAAGCTCGTTGGGATGTTAAGGATGCGCAGGCTCATGCATTGATTGCGTTGTCTGTGAAGCGCACCATTATTCCTCACATCCGTTCAGCAAAATCTGCAAAACAGGCTTGGGATATTCTAGCAGGTCTTTATGCAAGCCGCAATGAGGCTAAAATTGCTTTGCTGCGTAAAGAGCTAGAGTCGAAGATTATGCATGAGGAAGATGATATGGACACTTTCCTTGCTAGTGTCAAGGATATCAATGAGCAACTCATTTCTGCAGGTGAAGTCATTTCAGACAGTTCCCTTGTGCAGACTGTTCTTGATGCCTTACCAGATTCCTACCAGACTTTTGCTAGTACTTGGAGACTGATGACCCAAGGAAATCCTGAAGTTGTCAAGTTTGATGCATTATGCACATTGCTGTTGCAAGAGTCACTTTCTAGAAAAAACAGGACTAGGCAGCGTGCAGTTGAACAGGCTTTTATTGCTTCTCAAAGAAAGGGTGGTAACAGTAATGCAGCCACTTCTTATGGTTCTGCTGCGAGTGGCAAAAATTCTGTTCCTAATGCTTCTGGTGGCAGCACTTCGTCTGGCAATGCTGGTGATAAGGGCAAAAAGAAGATGCGTTGCCATTATTGTAAAGCCAATGATCACTTGATCAAGTCGTGTCCTAAGTTGAAGGCCAAAGAGGCTAAGAAGAAAGAGGGTGGTTCCACTGCAAATGCTGGTTCCACTACAAATGCAGCCATTGTTGAGTCTTCTGTGAAAGGAGATTGTGATGCTGATGTTGATGCAGAATGGGCTTTTAGCGCAGAGTGCACTTACAATCCTGCTGTCCATGATGCATGCTTGTCAGTTGCTGCAGATTCACATGTGTGGTATTTCGACAGTGGTGCTACAAAGCACATTACCTCACATCGTGAATTGTTTACCTCTCTCGAGTCTGTCCCTCATGGGAATTCAGTCACTTGTGCCAACAACGCCTCTTATCTAGTTCAGGGAGTTGGAAAGATTGTGCTCACTGCTGCTAATGGCAGTTCCTTCACACTTGTTGATGCACTTTATGTACCTGGGATCAAGAAGAATCTCTTGTCTGTATCTGCACTTGCTAGACTTGGACTTGTAGTCAAATTTGTGGATGACAGATGTACAATTCATGATCTCAGTTTTGGTGATGAAATTGTTGCATCTGGGCTTTTGTGCCGTGGGCTGTATAAGCTCACTTTGTATGACAAGTGTGGACAAAATTTTGCAAATGCTGTTGCAGATTCAAGGGCTATTTCAGATGCAAAACTTTGGCATGCACGTTTTGGTCATCTGAATTTTGCCAGTTTGTTGCGTTTGCAGAAATCTGATATGGTTGCTTCTTTGCCGCCTCTTGAAGCACCTGTCAAACATGTTTGTGAAGGCTGTATTCTGGGTAAAATGCAGCGTTCTAAGTTTCCAATGGATGGTTCAGTTAGGGCCACATGCAGGTTGCAGCTTGTGCATAGTGATGTTTGTGGGCCCATGCAAACTCCGTCCTTGGGCAATTACCTGTACTTCGTGACTTTCATTGATGATTACTCCAGGCATGCATGGGTATTTCCGCTTAAAGCGAAGTCCGAAGTTTTTATGTGCTTCAAACAATTTTTGGCTATGGCTGAAAATGTCTCAAAATGTACTATGGGCACCCTCCGTTCCGATAGAGGGGGGGAGTATATGTCTCATGAATTTAATGCATTTCTGGCTAGTCGTGGGATAAAACACCAATGTACAGTGCCTTATACACCTCAGCAAAATGGTGTTGCTGAGAGGAAAAACAGGTCACTAACGGAAATGGCACGATGTATGGTCAAAAGTCAAGCTTTGCCGCATTCTTTTTGGCTTGAGGCCATCATGTGTGCCACTTATGTACTTAACAAGTGTCCTACGAAAGCTTTGCAGTCTATTACTCCATATGAAGCATGGCATGATAGAAAACCTTCTATTGAGCACATGCGTGTTTTTGGCTGTTTGGCATATGCTTTGGTGCCACAAGTGCAGCGCAGAAAATTGGATGATAAGGCTGTCAAATGTATTTTTGTTGGTTATGGTGCTGAAAGCAAAGGTTACAGGTTGTATCATCCGCAAACAAAATGTATTCTGGTTTCACGGGATGTAGTGTTTGTGGAAGATTCTGTTCAGCCCTTGCTGTCATGTACTAGAGACAGTAATGTAAGCTCACAGGACATTTATGACACTTTGTTGCCTCTTTTCAGTGGTGGAAATACGAATGTAAGTTCCAATGAGGCAAATGTACAGCCTATGGGGGTTTCTGAAAATGTTTTAGAACAGCTTATTACTGATGCAGATGTACATGATGTACTTGATGAGGAAAGGGCTGAAAATGAGCAGGCTAGAGGTATGCCAAAATGGCTGGTGCACACTTTGCGTGACAGTAAATTGGATGCACCTTTATCTAGCCGTACTCGTTCAGGCTCTCGCCATGCATCTTATGCATCAGATTGTTATGCTTTGGCTGTGTCTAGTTTACATGATGTTGAGGAGCCTCTGTCTTTTGATGAAGCACAGAATTCAGAAAATTGGATTGCTGCCATGAAATCAGAATATGATGCACTTATAGAGAATGACACATGGACTTTATGTGATTTGCCTCCTGGCAAAAAGGCCATTGGTACGAAGTGGGTTTACAAGTTGAAACGCAAGCCGGATGGTGAGATCGATCGCCATAAGGCTCGACTTGTTGCAAAGGGTTATGCACAACAAAAAGGCATAGATTATGAAGAGACTTTTGCTCCCACTTGTCGTATGACTACTGTGCGTTTTCTATGTGCATTGGAAGCTCATTTTGGTTGGGATGTACATCAATCAGACATTGTTACTGCTTTCTTGAATGGTGACATATTTGAGGAAGTTTATGTAACGCAGCCTCGCGGTTTTGTCATAAAAGGACAAGAGGACAAAGTGTGCAAATGTAAGAAGGCTTTGTATGGGTTGAAGCAATCTCCTCGTGCTTGGTATGAGAAAGCTGACACTCATTTGGTTAAACGAGGCTTTCGTAACAGTCCAACAGAAAGCACATTGTATGTAAAGCGTAAGGATGATGTATTTCTCATTGTGGTTCTTTATGTTGATGATTTGCTGATCACTGGACCAAATGAGAGACATATTGCTGAATTTAAGGCTGATTTGAATGCTACTTTCAAGATGAAAGATTTGGGGCTGTTGCATCATTACTTGGGTATACAGTTTAAGCAGTGTGATGGTGGTATTGCCTTGTGTCAGAAAAGTTACATAGAGACATTGCTATGTAAGTTTGGACTTGAGGATTGCAAACCTATTGCCACTCCCATGGAAACAGGTTTGAAGTTGAGTCTACATGATGCTGGCGATCCTGCTGATGTCACTCTTTACCAAACTGCTGTTGGCTGCCTCATTTATGTATGCAACACGAGGCCAGATATTCAGTTTGCAGTCTCGCAGGTCAGCAGATTTATGCATAGCCCAGGGTCTAAGCATTGGCAGGCTGTCAAGAGGATTTTCCGCTACCTTAGTGGCACTTTACATCTTGGCTTGTTTTATCCCAAGGGGGGATCATTGCCGCCAGACTTACATGCTTTTTCGGACTCAGATTGGGCTGGTTGTTTTGACACGCGAGTGTCCACAAGTGGTTTTTGTTTCATGCTTGGCAGTTCATGTATATCATGGTTGAGCAAGAAGCAACCTACTGTGGCCACTTCAAGTTGTGAGGCTGAGTACAAGGCAGTCTTCACAGCTACGGTTGAGTGTGTATGGCTCAGACGCCTTATGGCTGACTTGGGTGTTGGACAGGACACTGCCAACACTATCTACACTGACAGTCAGAGCTCATTGGCAGTTGCGAGGAACCCAGTTTTTCATGCTCGCACAAAGCACATTGAGGTGCATTACCACTATGTCAGGGAGAGGCTCTCAGCAGGAGAGATCAGCTTGGCTTATGTGCCAACACAGGACAACCTTGCAGATCTTTTCACAAAGGCATTGTCTCGTGAGAATCTTGAAGCTTTCCGCAAAGCTTTGGGCTTACTCCCCTTTGTGGACTGATCCTGTCCTCAGGGCATGGCACTTCCCTTTACTCATGTGCCAGCTCTCGTTCACCGCATCACTCCAGGGGGGATTTGTTACCATATACATGTGGTAGTGATGTGTGTGAACACACTAGGACCGCCGGGGCATTTTTTCCCTCTTTAGGAGGTTTTTTCCCCCGTGCATTGTATATACGCCCATCACTCTAGGGCTAACTATCTTTCCATTGCACACTAACTAACACACTCTCTATTGTGTGCCTTGAGCTTCCTTCGTCTTCTCCAAGCTGTGTGTGTTTCTCTGCAACCCTAATTCCAACAAAAATTAGAGTAACAAAAGAACCCTTTATCCTGGTATCCCAAGTAACGAGTTCTTCCACAACTGCGCTTTTCACTCAACCCATCAAACCACAAAACAAGAAAAGTGTTGCATCCATAGAAAGCCACAATGCGGCAAGAATTGGTTGATTGCAAGAACTTGTAATACAAATGCGACAGTAGCTCTAGGTCACAATAGCCCACTTGAAGCTCTCATGATTTCACATCCTTCAAGATAAGATTGAAAAGACTAAGGACCCCTTGAAAAATGAGTGAACTCACATATATAACTAGGGCATTTGGGCTACTAACTTCTAAGCACGAACTTCAACCAAGTCGACTATAGATAATAAGTACATCCCTTGCAATTACATCCGAATCAACACAAAGACATTTGGGCTACTAACTCCTAAGCACGAACTCCAACCAAGTCAACTACAGAGAATTAGTACATTCCCTGCAATTACATCTGAATCAATACAAAGACAAACAAACATATGAGCAGTTTGACAAAACGAGTTGCTCAAAATTAGATGCTCTTCTTAGCAGGTGCTAACAAGCTTTTGAATCAAATAGTATAGGGAACGATGCCCAACTGGGGATGGAAAAGAGATTAGTGTCATTAACCATATCAAATACACCAGAAAGAGACTGGCATTTCTCCAGTCCTCTTCATTTTTCCCTGTCTACTTTCTCTATGAGCTGAAATGGCATTCAATTTGCAACTTCCAAACGCTTGGGTCTCCTAGTTTATATTGACCTCTAGAATGTGAGCAAAGACACGTGTTTCTTTTCTCTTTGGCAATGTAAGAAAAATTTCTTTCAATGATAGGCTAAGGTTTAATACTACTTGCTGACCCCAGGCCGGATGCCTTTGCAATGGCTGTGACTTACACCTAGCCTCGAGCTCATCCTCACCTTATTGCTCGCATACGAGGACTCTACTTTCAATTCACATCTCACAATCAGAAAAGAAACTATATAGAAGTGGTAAAGAAGGCATGAATCAACCATTAATTAAAGAGAAATCAACGTTAAGCTAAGAGAAACCACACATTCACAACAAGATTTAAATTGACAAGTCAAGAAAGAAGAGCCGATTTCTTGTTTCTCCACAAAGACTTCCATCTAAGGCCAACTTGACCAATAGATATCAGCCTTGTCATGTTGTTGTTGCGCATTGTATGTATTCTCTCATGTTGGGACATTCCCCTAGTCTCGCTTTCATTGTTCCATAGCTTGAGCTCACGTTCCCCACCATTGCATCTAGCTCAATAGCCATTATCACACTTAAAAAGTAGCCACGCTAGAGAAAATTCTGTGAAGCTAAGGCATCACATAATTTAAGTACTTTTATCATTCCTGGTTTAGAATAATAACAAGCAAAACCTGCATAAACCATTGCAAATCACTTCAGTACAAGACACACCACTACTTCAACCACAATCAAGAATTGCATTTCATATGGCACAATCACCATGTAGCACATCTGCACTATCAAAGCTCTTCATTTTATTGATAATCCAAAGTCTACAGACAACACAGATCATTGTAAAATCAAAGTTTCATTATCAAAGTAAACTAGTGGAGAAGATCAATCCACTCTATTACTCTTAAATACAGACTCCATAATCATCCAAACACACATTGTGGTGCAGATGATCTTGCAATCGTATGTATGTGTGGTTTGATTTTCATGCTTTGACATCAAGAAATGAGAATGTACTTCATGACTTGATGACTGTCGTAACTTTCCAAGTTGATACTACCTTGGAGCATGTTTTGGACAAAATTGCACAAAGTTTGTCACAAAGCTATACACGGATGCTTGTGATGTCGAAAGGTGGGATAAAATTGATAATTACTAGTGTTTTGTTTGAAAGAGGAGAAGGTTTTGGAGAAGGGTGTAATGAATTACTTGCAACTTCAGCAACCTGTCATTGGATCAATAAATCGAAGATTGTCTGATCCATTCCTGTTGATTAGCAAAGTTGACAGTGCAGTCAAGATACGACAGCTTGTGAGTGTTATTAATATAGAGATATTGTGTGGCATGTCACATCGGTGAACCTAGCAGTGCTTAAATTTACCATTGTATATGAGTTTAAAGTTATGGGTTGCCCAAAGTTTCTGAAGTTTTTGAGAACTGTCACAAAATCTTGATAGTAGAGGAAAGTGGAGGACATAAAATCAGTGAAAGTGATTAGATGGGTTGGTTCCGGAAAGTCAAGAGCAATTGCAATGTTTGTCGCTTATATTTTTTGTCATCTTAGAAAAAATACAAGCAACAAACATCGCAATTGCTCTTGAATATCTGAAACCAGCCCATCCCATCACTTTCACCGAGTTCATGTCCTCCACTTCCCTTTGCTGTTAAGCTTTTGTGGCAATCCTCAAAAACTTAAGAAACTTTGGCCGAACCATACTTGCAAACTCATGCACAGTGGTGGATCTAGGTGCTGCTAGCTTTACCCATTTGGCAGAGTCACACATCTCTAGATTAACAACATTCACAAACTGTCACGTCTTCATGATTGCACTCTCAACTTTGTTAATCAACAGGAATGAATCAGACAATCTCCGATTTATTGAGCTAATGGCAGGTTGTTCAAGTTGCAAGGATGTCATTATGCCCTTCTACTAAACCTTATTCTCTTTCATAGGAGACCAGTATTTATCTATTTTGTCCCCACTTTTCAACATCACGAGCATTCGTGCATAGCTTCGTGACAAGCTTGGTGCAATCTTGTCCAAACTATGGCTAGAGGTAGTACTAACTTGGAAAGTTATGATGAAGAATATTCTCATCTCTTGATGCCGGAGCACAAAAATCAAACCACGCATACACGATGATTACAAGATCATCTACGTCACAATGTGACGTCGTGTCCATTGAAGCGTCCCTTCACAAGCTTCAAGCAAGAAGACCACACACTATTTATGAATACGAGGAATAAGTGCTTTGAAAAACCTGAAAAGCAAAAGAAGGATGATAAACTTTAATGTTTGAAATGTAAAAGTTGTCTCTCTTAATAATAAACTTCAACATATTTCTCCTACAACACGTGCTTCTCTTCTCTACTCCTACAATGAATCAAAATATACACAATCAGGGATTTAAAAATATATAAGCTCTCTCTCTTCTTTAAGATCTCTTACAAGCTCTCAAGTCCCCTCCCATTCCATACTTCTCCTCTGTTTCATCTTCATTAAAGGATCTCCTTCCATCTCTATCTATTCCACCTCTACTCTCTTTGTATATACCTACTCTCTCGAGTCTCCCCCTACCGTTTATGTCAAAAATAGATAATACTTGAACTTCGAAATAGAAAGAATGTGGTAGAGCTCCACTTTCCATATATATAACGCGGCCCACCATACAATGGCCTTGATGTGCAACAAAAATTGTATCAAACCAATGCGTTGGGCATCAGTGAAGTGATACAAATCAAAGTACGCAGCCCATTTTGCCCTCCATAAATCAAGGACAGTCTCTTCATATTCTTTCCTCTTCCCTTTGAAGGGATCGGTGTGGAGCTGAAGAGTCAAAGTTCTCATGGCTATGGGTGAAAATGGGACTTGTGTGGCACGCAACTCCATGAGTTGTTGTTGTATCTCCTCTACCTAGCGTTGAAGCACACTGACAAGGGATGCATATGTAATAGCAGGAGAGAGAGGATGCACCCTTGAGATGATTCTGGTGTGTGTGTGTGGATTCGGGAGAAGAAATTGAAATTTTCTCCATGGGTTGATACGAGCTAGCCGCGCCAATCTTGTATGACATTAGGGCCAAAAATGACTCAAAAAGGGCTGTGTAAGGAATTGGTTAACTTACTAATTAGCAGAGTCGTTTATGGTCAAAAAGGCTCCAAATTTTTCCGTTTTGGTCATTTAAAGCATATCTATGCAATCTAAAGCATATCTAGTTTCATATCTCTAAATATTCAAAAAGATATCATTTTCTTCACATTCCTTTGCGGCTCACCTCGAAATTTGTTCTCATTTACTTCACTTGGTGGCAAATAGTTGTTTCCACTTTTGAATCACTCAATCTCTCTTTTTTCTCTAACCTTTCGCGAGCTTTATGTCTTGTTCTCTGATGCACCTTGTTCTGCTGCTACGTTATTTCCATTATACTTTCTATGTGTTCATTACTTACAATAACTAATACATCTTCCATTAGTAATAACCACAAGTTTCACTTAAACATTAAGCTAAGCCAATAATATGCTACTACGCAGAGTGTCTATCAAAAACCAGTTACAACTGCAAATGAAGCACAACAACTTCGCAACGAGGGAAAGAAACACATTGATGTATGGACAAATGGGAGCTTGTATCCACCGGATCCTAGCATTGGAAGGTATCCATCTTTTCACACACCTCATGATTTGATGATATTTTTTGGTGATGGGGTTGATGGCTTACTAGGATATAGTTCTAAGCTATCTCATTTACACATTGATCATACACATTACATTCAATATCTCAAAAATGTTTTGTCTTCAAATGCAACAAGAATTTTAGAACTTGAAAACCAAATAGCATCTCTAAAACAAGAAAATCACCAGCTTCAGACTTTAAAAGAAACTCCAAAAGGATTAAGAGCACGAGTAAAATGAATGAGAGATGTAGTAAAATTAACAGAAGGTTCTGGACAAAGAAAAAAAAGATTAAAGATTACCAGAGAACATGTGATTAGTCTTTTAGGATTTGATATATCCAATGTTCAAGAAAGGGTGAGATTTTTGAATGAGGTAATGACAAAAGTGATATTTTGAAACTTCTTGAAAATCAAACTCAGAAGAAATTGGTATTTCAAAATTTACTAAAAGATATGGGTTTACTGGTCCAACCTTCTCAAATGCAAGAAGTTTGTGACACAGTGGGGGTGAGTAGAAGGGGTTACAGGGCCATCTCTAAAACCTGGTTTTAAGTTTTAAAGTATTACAAGATTAAAGCTTTTGGGTTGCCTAGGCCTCACAATGTTGGGAAAGTTAGGACTTTGTTAAACGAAGAAATACCCGAACATTTTGGAGAGTGCTATCATATGAAAGGAACGATGCCATATGAAAAACAGAAAAAAATTCTTCTTGTGAGTATAATGTTTTTAATAACATTTGGATGAGTATAAAAAATGTTCAATTTGCTATCGTGAGATACTATAATATGCAAGAAGTAGATTGTGAAGGAAAAATTATATTTGTTATGAAATTGGATGAAGCTCAAATTCAAAAATGTCAAAAAATGGAAAGAGTATCCATATCCCTAATGAATAGAGCACTGAACTATAGCTAAGGTAAGCTTGATTCCCCATAACACAAAACTCAATCAGAAATGGAGCTTTGGTGGATCGGAGCAGCTCAAATACCAGTAGAAAATCACGATACATTGAAATGGCTCTTTTTGCAAACCGATATCCCTTCTGTTATATAGGACCAAAATGCAGGTGAAAAACTCTATGTAGATGGCATGGGTGACTTTTTTGTAGAATGGCTCTTGAGTGCCGACCTAAAAGCATTAAAGTGCATGGTTGGTGTATGTGGAGGTGCCAATACCAAGTATCCATGTCTATATTGCATGGCAAGCACTGGAACAAAAGGATGGCTTGCAAAACACAAGGTTGGAAAACCACCATCGAGAAATAGTGTGAACGTTATCGACTACCCATCATCTTCTATGATTTGGGATCCATTCTAACAATAGATTTAAAAAATGTACATATATGTACAATGCATGCAGAGATTAGAATCTTGGACAAATTGCTTTGAATCCATCTTGATTATGCATATTCTATTAAGCCAAGTAAACTTGCAAATGAGTGCATAGAGAAATGCGAGGCTTTGCTCTCTCAAATGGGTTTTCATGGTGGTCAAGTGCATCTAAAAAAAGATCCTACTCTTTCAAAAGAAACGGGTGATGTTTTGCAAGATGTTTCAATGGGTGGCGCAAAAGCCAGAATATTCTTAAGCAACCATGACAACAAACAAGTTGATGCTATGTGGAACTGCTGGAAGGATCTTTGTGTAATAACAATCAATGTCAAAAGTAGACCAGATGTAGCCAAAAAACGCATGGAAGTGTGGAAGAAGCTCGACAATTTTTTGAAAGTTTTGAGACAATAAGTTAGCTCTGCTACTTATGCAAATGATTTTAAAAAGACAATAAAGCTTTTAATAACTGCTATTACAGATGCTTGGGGAGCAAAAGACATCGCATATTACTTGGTGAGTATTCAAGTACTTTCTCAAGTCTGGATAGTATTTTACATTGCATCCTATTGAGTTCAACTAACTTTATTAAAAAAAAAGCATATTTTGTACCTGCATGGACCATATTTTGCAAAACAAGGACCCCTTGCAACATGGAATACTCAGGGAATGGAAAAATCTCACTATCAAGCGAGGAATTCTTGTTTCAAATGTACGAGAAAGGGAGGGGGACAAAGAAGGAGCAATGCACTAAAGGAATTATTCAATTGGTTCTATAGGAGGCAATTACAACATATGAGATCAAACAACCATGCTGCTCAACCACAGATAGAGATTAATGCTTCACTTTGAAACTTTGTACCGAATCTTTCTAAAGAGATCCAAATTCAAAAAAGATATTTTGGTGCAAAAAATTGTCAAATTTACATCAGTTTTTTATTTTTTTCATATCTCTAGGCATGTCACCCCTATATCTCAAAAAATTTCTTCTTTTATAGCCCCCAAAAAGGTTAAAATTTTTCTCCTCAGCTGCTACTGCATAGCTAGAGTAGCAAAGAAAGTATCCTACTCTTGAGGCATTGAATCCTGCAGCATATCCAAATATCCTAAGTGCTGCAGCTCTCTCAAGTAGCATGATCTTGTTTGCATTGATTTGAAGGGGAATCTACCCTAATAACCGTGACAATATCTTCAGGGCAAATATTGGCAACTCAGGATCTTCAGAATACTGCATGTGAAAAGCATAGAAGGTGGCACTATCCAATGTAGGCATGTAGTGCATGAGAGAGGAGGCATCCCTTCTTGAAGTGCCCTCTATTGCTTTCCCTCTCGAGCCTTTAGCTCTCCCAAGAAAATTGTCTTTGTCAAGGAGTTCAATCTGCAAAACAAGACATAATGAGTAATTAAAACAAACTTGAAAAAAAAGAAAGATTTCAGAAGGGAGATCAAGGTGAAACTAAATCTACCTTTTGCAACTCATCCTTGGCAATGACTTTTTCTTGAAGGAGATTGCATGATCCAGTCATCTCTCTTATGTCAACTTCCTTTCCAATTTTTTCCAGCTTAAAGTCTCTGCCAAAAGATTGGATGCCAAGCTCAACAAGTCTCTTCTCAAAATCCTCATCTTTGAGGGAAGGTTTCTCCTCTTCCACTCTTCTCATGCATAGAGCAAGTGCATCAGGAGCAGGAATAAAATCTTTATTGGATGTTTGAAGATCAAGTGCCAAAAACTCCTCTTTTGACTCTTCTTCTGTGTCAATATAATCTTTGGCCACCTCAGAAGCTTCAAAAATGGTTGCAATATAGTAGTCCCCCCTCATATTAAGCAGACATTGGATATGATGGAGAGTGATATACTCTTTTCCATTGATATAGAAATAGGGAAGGTTTGGAACAATAAGGGAAGCCTCAGACACCTCTACCTCCTCTGTTGGCTCATCAATGACAGTACTAGCTCTAAATTGAGCCACATCAAAATTTGCACTCTCCTACTCCTCAGCTGCAACATCAATTTCCTCCTCTTCTAGAATTTCACTTTTCTCAAGTTGCAAAACTGTGGAAACATTTTTATTTGTTACCTCTTCATCTGTATCTTTCACTTCATCAGCTTTGCCTTGCATGTTAGCTTTGAGGAACAAAAAGAAAAGAAAGACAACTTCTTTTGGAACAAGGTTGCAAGGCTTTGAATGTAATTGACAAGAAATGGCAAGTGGACAAACAAAGGAAGTCTTCTTAGAAAATCTTCCAAACCTCCTTGTTACTTTGCCTTTCTCAATTGAGTTGGTATTAAATTTGGTTAGATGGCAATAAGTCTTCCCATCTAAAACTAAACACTTGCCTTCAATTGCCTCTTCAAACTCTTTGAATTCTTCTGACAAAAAGTCCTTCAAATTGTCTAGCATAATTGCAAGATCAAACAAAGGGTTGAATATTTCATATGCTTTGGTGTACACTTCCATGTCACCACCATCCATCACAGCAACCAAGAGCTTCTCACTTGGACTCTCCTCTAAAATCTCCTCCCAACCTTTGTTCATGGTTTGGTTTAAAAAAAACCAAATTGATGAAGCTAGGCAGAGGGTGAAGGTCAACAAGGACGCGCTGGACCAAAGTGATGGAGAGAGCAGCCCAAACGAAGCGATAGGGGTATGTTCCACAACGTGCAAAGCGTTCCAGTCGCGTCGTGCGAGAACTATCTAGTGGAGTGGGGAGAAGCCCGAACCAAGCGATAGAGGCCCCACCGAGAGTTTGCAAACGGGTACCCTCGCATCGTGTGAAACCAAGAGATGAAGAGACCTTGAGAGACCAAGACAACGTGGTAGAGTGGAGAGAGAAGTAAAACAAAGGAAATTCTCCCGTCGTGTGGGAACAATAAAAGTACAACACCAACAAAAGTCGAGATCAAGCTTTATATAAGGTGCCAAAAATAACCGTTATGGACACATGTCATCCATGCACACGTGCCACGTGACATGCTTCCAGCGGTCATTGTACGGATGATCGGTTGTATAAAAGCCTCTCTCACGTGATCATTTTTCACCTTCCCCCAAACCACACATTCGCGTCATGTCGTACCTTCTAAATGACCCGCACATCCCCTTTCTGCCAGTCTTATCTCTTTCCTCCGGCATCTTTCCATCGACCCGCACACCCCCTCCCTGCCCAATTTTTTGCACTTCCGGAGTGCTTCTTATTTCTATCCTATATGACGTGATAGGGAGGTCTTCTAGACTTTGGGTGTCCCTCCTTTCACGTCATGCGGTGTCCTTCTATGATTCCCTGCCAAGCTCAACAGCTTCACATACAACGCGATACAGACAAGTTCTAGACTCTGGGTGACCCACCTATCACGTTATGCAGGTTTGGTTTATGTTTCCGCGCCACTCTTTGTTGCTCAGCATCTACACAAACGACACGATAGCGACATGTCCTAGACTGTGGGTGGCCCACCTATTGCATCTTCCGGTGTATTTCCATTTTTCCACGCCACGCGCTACCAACCCCAGTATTTTCACATATGACGCCATAGCGGGATGGTCTAGACTGTGGGTTGCCCCTGTATCGCATCGTGCGGTGTTTTGTAATTTTTGACTCAAATGGCGAGGACGAAACAGACTGCAAGAAAAGTCTACCAAGCCCCAAAAGATCCAGAGAAAGATGATTCAGAGAAACCACCTCCACAACCTCGTCAGAGGCCTACTACTAGAAAAAGGTTGAATTATCAAGTCAAATCTTTAAGGGAAATAAGAAAAGCACAAAAGTCTACTTGTCTACTGATTCCAAAGCTACCTTTCATGAGAGTTGTCAAAGAGATATCAGATAGACTTGTGAGCATGATGAATATCAAAACTTTTGTTTCAGTAGCAATCTCAAGCCTTGATGTGCCTTCAAGAAGCTGCCGAGGATTTTCTCATAGACTTTATGAATGATAGCTACATTGCAACTGCATTTGCTCACAGGGTCACACTTATGAGCAAAGATTTTGTGCTTGTGTCAAGGCTGAGGTACAAGTTTGATAAGGCTTTTGAGCTTATTCCTAGTGAGGATCTTAAAGCCTTCCAAATTTTAAATATCCCCCCTTCCAGGCAGCAGAAAGATTCATGGGTTGTCATTGAGGATGTTACACATGAGTAAGAGACAAGAAAGGCCCAGGATATCAAAGCAAGAAAGGAGGTTGAGAGGGAGCAAGACATGATATGAGAGGATGCTATCCTTACAGAGCAAGAAAAATTTTTAAGAGCATCCAACTCTCTCCTTTATGAAAAAGTTACAGGACAAATGGTGGTGGATGTCTCCTTGTTTGGAGATGATGAGGTGTACATGGACATATTCCCTCAAGACACAAGTATGCTTGTAAACCCCAACATTGAGCTTGGTGATACTGTGCTCTTTATCTGTCTCAGGTATGTGTTGCCCCTTTGCTAATTATTAGTGCATGTGCAGGCACAAGGGCCTCATTGGGGGGTGTGTCTTATGAGGGAGCTTCCAGAGGCTATAGCTATGCAAATTTCCATACTTGATCCTCTAGTGACACATTGCCTTTTTAACAAGTAAGAAATCCTTTCAAGTTTTTTTGGAGATTTTAACATGTTGACCTGCAATTACACAATATACCCCTATGTTGAATGGTAAATCTTAACTCCTAACATGTTATTTTTAACATTTTGTGGTATTCCTAGCTAATTGTTATTTTTTGTAGAGGACATTGGAGTCTTACTATCTTCAATCTTTTGGAGAAAGATATTATATTTATGAATTCATTGTCAAGTATCCATGGGAGAAGTAAACTGTAAGTATGAAGTATGATCTATGCTTGATGGCCCATTGTTTTCTATTAGTAGCTTTTTGATTGATGTCTTCTTGCAGTGCTGCCAAAATTATTGTTGGTCGCCTGAGTACCACAAATAAGGATTACAATATGGAAGGTTTCAAGTACTACAATCAAAAAGTGCCTTTACAAACAGACTCAACATCTTGTGGATGGAGGGTGCTTGCCAATGCATGGAGATATCTTGAGTCAAGGTGCAAAATGACTACACTCACTGTAAGTGTGTATCTCATGTGCCATTGATTTATTTTGATTTCTTAACTATGTATGTATGTACTCATGCCCTTTAATTCCTTTTTCTATTTGTTTCAGTTGCATGACTATCCAAAGTCTTGGGTCACGTGGGTGAGAGAGAAGGTTGTTTCTATGGTTTTGGAAAGATCAATAAACCCAAATGATCCAGAATCTCCTTTGCCACCAAAGAAAGGTAGAGCCACCAAGGGTTTGGATGCAAAGAAAATGGATCCCAAGAAGAGGAGTCCTGCAAAGAAGATCCATACAAAGAAAAAGGATCACAAGAAGAAGAGTCCTACAAAGAAGAGCCATGCCAAGAAGATTCCTGCCAAGGGGAAGAGTCCCACCAAGAAGATGATCCCTGCCAAGGGGAAGAGTCCCACCAAGAAGAAGAGCCCTGCAAAAAAAAGAGCAGATACAAAGGGCCATCCATTCCACTCACCATTTAAATTCAAGGTTCAAAAGCGTTGTACAGCTAAGAACAATAAGGGGGAGGCACCTAGCTCATCTTTCAAGCTACCATTCATCTTGCCAAAGAAGGTTGCCAAGTCACCCAAGCCAGCCACTCCTCAGGAGCCCAAAGCACCAACCCCTGCCAAGTCCCCCATGCCAAGCCCTGAGGAGCCCAAGTCACCACCAACCCACTCCTGAACTTTCACCCCCTTCTTGAAGTGGGCGAGCGAGAGCGTGTGTGTGTGTGTGTGTGTGTGTGTGTGTGTGTGTGTGTGTGTGTGTGTGTGTGTGTGTGTGTGTGCAGCGATGGAGAAGAGAGGAGAGGAGGAGACCTTATGTTTGCAGGGGCTAAAACTCACTCTCTACATGTGAGCCCCCTTATTCTATTATGTACATAATGAATAAGTATAGTGGGCGGGCACCTGGCCTAACCGGCCACATCGGGCTTTACCCCAACAACCTCCCACGTAAAGGCCAATGTGGCCGTGAGAGAGAAAAGAAAACCGTACAAAACCTGTACAAGGCCATCACAAGTATGACCTCAGCCAACTCCCACTGGCTCACTGGATTTGTGTGCATCCAACTCTAATCATAGAGGAAGTATAGAGGGATCGACACCATACTCCTCACCAAAGCTGCACACATCCTGCATGTATCTCACCATACGCTGCAAAGTACCCCTATGCTCAAGGCCAACGTCTGTCTCACTGCACGACTAACTGGTCCCAATGCAAATTCACCTACTACAAATGCAATGTCGGGTCGCAAGATGAGTATCTCGTATATGAGACTCCCGAATGCTGATGCAATCCTAGCAATATCTGCCAATTTGATCATCTCAGTCAAATCTGGCTCAGACTTCCACTCATGGAAATCACCCTGACACCCAAACTCCGATCCCTGGAATCCATCCTCATGGCCATCGCATGTCACATGCGCACTAAGAGCATCTGTCTGTCCTGAACCCTGTGTGGTAAGAGAAATGCCTAGCTCTAACTCACATACATCAGCCTCTGGCCTAAGCATATCCATGAATGACTGAATCACAGCTTAATCCTCAGCCCTCAAGCCATCCATATTTGTCATCGTATCCATGAATGACATGCCCTGCTGCACAACTGTCTGCACAACTGGCTCAACATGCTCACAAACTGGAGCATCATGCAACCTATCCGCAACGGAGACATGCCTCATCTCTCTGCATGGCTGCGTACTCACAAAAACTGTGCCGTCTCGCACATGACGTACTCGCATCGCATGAATCATGCCAACACTAGCACCTCTAGCTATGACTAGCTGTCCACGATGCAATCTGAAACTGTGCTCATCCATCACTACCTGGAATCCGCTGTCTCGTAAGTGACTCACAGAGATCAAGCTCTGTGTCAAACCTGGCACATGGCGTACATCTCACAACACATATGATGCACCACTTGACAACGATAGTCTGACATCTCCTGCACCAACTATGTCATGCACTGAACCATAAGCTAGACACACACGTCCAAGCATACCACTAGCATATGTGCTAAACCACTCACGACTCGGCGTGACGTGAAACCTAGCACTCACATCTAGTATCCAATGCAAAGGTAATGTGTCATCAAAAACCGACATAAGAAAGTCAAGAGTAAACATGGAAGCAAATGCGGCATCTTCGTCATGTGTAGCCACATATGCTACATCTGCTCCCACATCATCCAAAGTGATAGCATCCCTCCTGTGTTGTCTCCTACGCTGTCTCATCCGTTGAAAACAACACCTACGTACATGCCCTGTATGACCACAATTCCAACACACAACATCTCTATGTCTACAAGATCGTCCTTTGATTGTAGGCATCTCTCTAGACTCATTTGTGCCAAAAACATTGCACAATCTTTGCCATAACTCTCTAGTTGTACATGCATCCAAACCAATGCGATAGACAGACTCACCAAGGTGTAACATGATCGTCGAACGTGCAAGCTCATCCAAGTCCTCCCACTCATCATCAGTCATAGACTCTGGCCTAGCATCCATGCCCTGTAGTGGAAACACTTGGCCCAACTGAGTCAATGCATCATGCATACCTACTTTCCAATGCTCAAAGTTTGAACCATCAAAATTTGTATGGAAAAGCACAAACCCTGACAATGATGTACATGCCAAATCCATGGCGATAACCTGTGACAAGACCAAGCACAAATCTATCAACTAATCAACTGACAATAGCCAAAGCTTGGCTAACTCATACACCAAGTACTGTCAAAATACAACATAAGCTGGCATAAGCTGTCTAAGAGAAGTATCAGCAAATATGGCGATCAATGTAACGAACAAGTGAGCAAAACCGCTCAAATGATGCCAAAACACCCGCTCTAATCCAAGAGCACTATGTGGTAATCGATGAAGCTATCATCAACAATCTCCCTCTTGAAGAGATTACCAGATGGATGTCAAATGACATAATCCGGTGAGCAAACACTCTCACAATGCGATGCCAAAAAACTATGGCAAAGCAACCACCGAGTGCCAAATGCAAATCAAAACACGATTGCAAACTATGCGCATAAACAAATGAACTCGCAAGAAAAATCCGGCAGAGTTTCGACAGTATTTGGCTATCTAACCATAATAACCATACTTGCCATAAACATGCTCAAAACCATGAGCAATCATGCGCAAAATCCGCACTCAAGTATATATGAGTTGCCCCAAAGTCTCAACTCCTTAAACTTGAAAAACAATCCTGTAATCCGAAACACAAAGTGCATCAACCACACTCTACAAGCGAAGCACAACTAGCATAAACTTGGATGCAAGCCAACCAAAATGTGACACAAATTGATGCTCAAAATAGCTGAAAATCAGCCCACATATGCCATTGCAAGGCGAAGAATACCATCCGCCGAAAAGTACACATCATGTGCATCCACATGGCAATATAAACGAGCATATGTACCAAATGTGTATCAAAGAGCATCAAAATGAGCTGAAAATTCAGCTCACAATCATGCCAAAAATGCTTGCAAATCTCTCTACAAATCCGTGCATCACACTTTCCGAAATCTGCTCAATCGCATAAGTCAATGCACATAACCTGTGATGAATCCACTCTCGAACCTGAGAGTCCACAAGAATGCATACATCCACGAAGTGTTCTCAATGTGTACGCATAAATGTGTTGAAAATATCAACCCACACTCTTTTCACTGAGAGCAGAAACATCAATGCACAAAACAAGAGAATGACAAAAGCTCAATCCGAGCTCCCTGAATGTAGCAAATCACCACAATATGCATACATAATCCGAGCTCTCTGAATGTAGCAAATCACCACAATATGCATACATAATCTTCAACTTTTCGAATACCCTGCAGCTTGTCAGCCCATATCTTCCAAACCGCTTAGAATTTGCAGAAACTTCCTTCTGCAAAGTTGTAGACCTCGCGAAAACAGTTGGGCCTCGTGGGAATGGACCTAAAATGTACTGTTTATATAGGTCAAAATAGATCTGTAAAAATATGCACTTGTGTACCCTAGACGTGCAGGCAGTCTGAGTGACATATCTCAAAATTGGTGAATATTTTGAGAAAACTTTCTTCACAGCAAAGTTGAAGAGGACGAAAAACCAGTCAGGAGTCGCGAGAATCAGCTTGAATGAAGACATTTTGGTAGGCCAAAACAGATATGCAAAAATGTGCTGTAGTTTGCTGCTTCTCTACCTGCTTCCCTGCTGAGCTCCAATGGTGCTCCCAATCCCTGAGCTATGATACCAGTTGAAGTGTGTGAGCGACAGTGTGTGTGTGTGTGTGTGTGTGTGTGTGTGTGTGTGTGTGTGTGTGTGTGTGTGTGTGTGTGTGTGTGTGTGCGAGAGTGTGTGTGTGTGTGCAGCAATGGAGAAGAGAGGAGAGGAGGAGACCTTGTGTTTGCAGGGGCTAAAACTCATTCTCTACATGTGAGCCCTCTTATTCTATTATGTACATAATGAATAAGTATAGTGGGCGGGCACCTGGCCTAACCGGCCACATGGGGCTTTACCCCAAAACACAAAAGAAAAAGGGTCTCTGAGGATACAGAATCCTCTCAGGCAAAAAGAAAAGTGGAGTTTCATGATCGATTACTCCACAAAAGCTATGTACACTTTTGTCCATTTTGTCCATATGAACATAATATACCCTTTGGTGATTCATAATTTTGTAGTTCAAATACTTAATATCAACTATCGATTCTTAAATATGTATCATGGTGTCATGTAAGTTTAAAACAACATAAATAATGATCACAATAAGGTAGAGAAAAGATAAATATATTTACAAAATGCAATGATTATAATATTGAACTTGTTTTTTCAAGTCCTTGCAAGTGGCTCAAATACAACTCTTTTGGGGGGAAGGCATGTGATGCAAGAGGTTGAATTCTCCATCCTTGTGCTCACCACAATTTCATCCACTTTGAATCTATACGCAGGAGATGTTTCATCAAGAAAATCAAGAGATTCTCTAACATCATGTAGTCTCCAATTTGTTGTTACTATAAGGCTTCTATACTCGGTGTGTGGATGGACTGTGACCTTTAGTTCAAACTCTGGACAATTTTCCTCAGAGTCGAGAGGAACCCAGCTACCTAATTTGCTTCTCCATCTCCTATAGTCGTAGCCTAGAACTGATGATTCACGACATAGTTGATATGAGATAGACATAGAATTTGGGCTTACTCTACAACTAATATTATCACCAATATGGAAAGTTTCTTTTGTACTCCATCTGTCTCCAAGTACATTGTAATGGAATTGGCCTATTTAATTTGAGAGTAGCGGAAATTAATGAGAGTACTTTTGAGAAATGACTTTGTGAGCATAGCGGGTGAACATAATTGAATATAGCAACATAATTATAGCAATTAGTTAACTTGGCATGAACAATACTTTTGCAAGAGAGAGAATTTAGAGAACATGACAACAGTTGAGGACCAGATTTATGTGGAGGCGGTCCCCCCTCCAATAGGCATTTGTATAATGATTTCTCCCATTAAGAGAGACTTGTTACAATACAATCTTTGTGTTCCTTGTAACCTAGGTGATGCAATGAAGATGGAAAGCTTCATGCATCACAAACATAACATAAACTTGAATAAATCTTTAACTATCCCAAGCTCAGTCCCAAGACCTCAAACACCTTCGAAGGTGGAGAGAGCTAGCATGGAATGAGGGTAGGGAAGAGGAATTAGAAGAAACATTTCGTAGGAGAAAGAATTAGTTCCTCACTTATCATAACTCTTGTTGTTAGCATACATAATAGCATAGTAATGAAGAAGAAGGAGATGGCAAGCTTAAGCATTGAAGCATGACTCTTGGTTGGATTTGCACTCCATATCCAAGAGTGTTGGTGTAGGCTCTCAACCTCTACTTGCTTGGAGAAGGAGAGGGAGCTCTTGCACTTTGCATAGCACACAATGAGAGTGTTTGTGAGTGTGTGTGGGTGAGTATACCCCCTGAGCAACCCCCTAGATTGCTTGGGTTGACCCCCCCTTGTAGCTCATGCTTGAAGCTCATTGGACCCCTCCAGGCCTAGCCAATCACAAGCAGGAGGCATTACAAGCAGTAAGGGTAGCCTTGAGACAACTGTCCCCCTTTCCCCTTTGAGAGAGAGGGCTAGATAAATGCTAAATCAATTAATTAAATCTCCTAAATTATTATTGGACCCCTTGGGTGGCCAACCAATAGGCTTCAGGCACACCATGAGAGCAACACGAGGAGGAACTTGACAAGTGTCCCTTTTGCTTTCTTTGTACCATGCATGCCTTGTGTGAGTGTGTGTGTGTGTTCTCTCTCATCCCCCCTCATGTAGGGCTCGCCCCCTCCTTGTAGGGATTGAATATTTGACTTTTTGACACCTCAAGCCCCTCATGCATAGGCCGAGTTCGCATCACAAGCTTGGCTCATAAGCACTTTAAGCTTGGGCTAGGTTCTCACCTCAAGTGCAACCCTAGCATCTCAAGCATGTCAAGCACCTCAAGCATCTCAATAATTAAGCATCTCAAGCATCTCAAGAACCTCAATCATCAAGTACCTCAAGCACCTTAGTCATCAAGCATGACAAGCACGACAAGCAACTCGAGCTGGGTCCGGTTCCCGTGCCTCAAGCTCAGCCCTAGCTTACCTAAGGTTAAAGACCTTTTACACACATTATTGGAGGTCTTCAATGAAGATAACGCTAAGGTCTCAATCATCTCAAGAACCTCAATCATCAAGCACCTCAAGCACCTTAGTCATCAAGCATGACAAGCAGGACAAAAACCTCGAGCTGGGTCCGGTTCCCACGTCTCAAGCTCAGCCCTAGCTTACATAAGGTTAAAGGCCTTTTACACACATTATTGGAGGTCTTCAATGAAGATAACCCTAAGGTCTTATGCTCCATTTGTTAGCCTTGCTCTTTGATAGACCATCTCTCATTTGGGCCCCTTTACCATTGGCCCCGTGTTGAGATAGATCTATAAGCACATGTCTATATCTTAACACTTGTTCCCGTTTATTCTCCCACATTAAGTGATCAATTTAATATGAGAAAATCATTTGGGTTGGTTAGATATCAGATATTAGATTTTATGACATTACCTCTCTCTTGAAATCATAGTCGTCCTCGACTATGAGGTAGAAGAGATAAAGCGTTAGTCATTAGTCAATTTTACTTAGCGGGTAGAGGATCCCTTTTTACCCTACGACATCTTTCCAAGATGGATGACTAATCCGATTGGTGATTGGGAGACATAGTTGCCGCAAGCATGTCTGCTCTTTAGTCCATTTCATTCTCCCAAAGTAGAGTGACAAATTCAACTTGGTGTTTGAGAGACGTCGTCATCACAAACATGATTCTAAGCATGCATACTAGTTAAATTTGTGCACAATTAAAAAGAGGACTAGTCTTATAAGACAAAAACATGAGTCATTTAAAAGAAATTTGTACATTTGCTTACTCTAATGTAGCATTGTAAGCATTGACAAGGTTCATACTATCCTTAAGCTGTATTCCTTGCATCCATCTAGCATCTTCAAAAGGATAATTTTTGAACTTAATAAGATACCGTCGGATAATCTTACCATGTCGTAGTACCTTGTCTTCATGCCGAAGAACAACTTCCAGTTGTAGCACCTCTTCTTGGTCTTCAACTTCGGGAGGGTCTTCAATAATTGGTTCAGTTGGTGGCTCTCCTTTGTAGGGCTTAAGTAGGCTTACATGAAAGGCATTGTGTATGAGCCAATGGTTGGGCAACTTGAGTTGATAAGCCGTCTCATTGATGGGCTTCAAGATTTGGAAAGGACCATAGTATCTTTTTGCTAGTTTAGCAGAATACTTTTGATGGCCCATAGGATTTTTGCTCGTCGTTTGCCTTAATCGAGCCTTAGGAAACTTGAGTAAGACCCAATCATTTTCTTTGAACATTAAGGCTCTTCTGTGCTTATCAGCAGCAGCTTTTTGCCTTTGTTGAGAGATGGATATAGCCTCCTTAATCTTTTGAAAAGATTCTTGTAGGTCACGACTATACTCATCGGCGGCGAAGATCTTCCCATGTACTTTGAGTAGCAAGGGACTTTTAGGTCTTCCCTCAATGATCTCAAAAGGTGCTTTTCCCGTAGAAGTATGTACAGTATTATTGTAGGCATACTCTACAAGAGGTAAGTAATTTTCCCGTTGTGAGCGTTGATCTACTTCGGTAACATAAGTCTTGAGTAGATCGAGTATCGTTAGATTGGCTATCTCACTTTGGCCATCCGTTTGTGGGTGATAGGCCGAAGAGAAATTCAATCTTGTTCCTATATTTTCAAAGAGACCTTTCCAGAAATTACTGGTCATTCTAGGATCTCTATCTGACACGATGGATGTGGGTAATCCATGGTGCTTGAAAATCTGAGATATGAAGAGAGTTGCCATTTGATGTGACTTAATAGTCTTTTCGACAGGAATAAAATGTGCTTGCTTGCTAAACCTGTCAACTATTGTCCATATTCCTGTATTCCCATGGATAGACTTGGGTAATCCAAAGATGAAATCCATGGATATACTCTCCCATGGTGAATTTGGGATAGGCAAGGGCTGGAGTAATCCAGGTTGCTTCCCTCTATCATACTTGGTCTTTTGGCATACTACACATTTTGAAACATACTCTTGTATGTCCACTTTCATGGTAGGCCAATAGAAGTACGTCTCTACTCCTTGGAGAGTAGGTTGAATACCTCTATGCCCCGCATATGGAGGAGCATGGGATTCATACATAACTTTATCACGAAGGGAATGGGTAACACATAGCCTATTTCCGTGGAGAAGATAACCATCCTGCAAGGTGAAAGGTTCCTCTTTCTTCCCCAATGCAAGGGCTGCCATTATGTCTCTAAAGTCAGGGTCAGTAGCATACTCATCTATCATCGAGGATAGATCATTGTAAATAGCTATAGACACCGCATTAACTTTGGGTCATTGTGAAAGTGCATCGGCCACTTGATTGTGCTTACCAGCTATGTGAGCAATATGGAAATTAAATTGTGAAAGAAAATTTGCCCACCTCATTTGTTTGTCGAAAAGCTTGGTTTGCGTCATGAAATACTTGAGACTTTGGTGGTCGGTTCGTAGGATAAATGGAGTCCCCAATAGGTAGTGCTTCCATGTGTCTAGGGCATGTAGAACACCTAAAAGCTCTTTCTCATAAATGCAAGACTCGTTCATCAATATTGAGCCTTCGGCTCTCATATGCTATGGCATGCCCTTCTTGAAGTAAAACTTCTCCAAGGCAATCACCACAAGCATCACATTGGACCTCAAATGGCTTTGAGAGATCCGGAAGCACGAGGACTGGTTGGGAAGTAAGCTTCTCTTTGAGCTTTTCAAAAGCATTTTTCTCCTTAGCAGTCCATACAAACTTAACGTTCTTCTTAGTTAAGTCGTGTAGTGGTCCTGCTACTTGAGAGAATTTTGCTATGAAACGTCTATAGTATGTGCACATACCAACAAAGCTTCTTAGCTCATGTAGATTTCTTGGGTTAGGCCATGCTTTTATTACCTCTAACTTTGATGGATCCATTCGGATACCATCTTTAGAGAAAATATGACCTAGGTATTGAATCTCTTTAAGGAAGAATTCTCTTTTCTTTTGGTTCAGAAAAAGCTTATTCTCCCTCAATGCTTGAAAAATCACTTGGAGATGTTGCTTATGTTCCTCCAAAGACTTGGAGTAGATGATGATATCATCAAAGAACACTCCAGTGAATTTGTGGTATGGTCTAAAAATTTTCTCCATCAAACGATTGAACGTAGCTGGTGCATTGGTCAAGCCAAAAGGCATGCCTAGATATTCATAAAGACCAAACGTTGTGCGAAACGCGGTCTTTAAGATATCTTCATCCACTATCCTTATTTGATGATAGCCACTCTTAAGGTCAATCCTACTGAAGTAGGTAGAGCCTTGTAGCTTATCAAACAGATCTTCTACCCGAGGTACGGGAAATCTGTTTTTGATAGTGATATGGTTTAGTGCTCGATAGTCCACACACATATGGTATGTACCATCTTTCTTTTGCACTAAAAGGACTGGAGAAAAAAAGGGAGAGGAACTAGGCCTCACCATCCCTTTTTCTACCAGCTCTTGTACTTGCCTCATGATCTCCTCTTGTTGATCTTGTGAGACTCGATAAGGAGGCTTGTTAGGTGGTGAGCTTCCAGGAAGGAGCTCAATGCGATGGTCATCATCCCCTCGTTTTGGAGGTAAGTCCATAGGGATATCATCGATGAACACATCTTGTAATCCTTTTAGAAAATTAGACAAGTCTAACTCTTCTTGATTCCTACCATTACATTTGATGAAACATTAGTATCTTTTAGAGACTCTTTGACAAAAATCATGTACGCAGAAACTAAGCTCTTCAATGACTTATCAAAAGCAAGAGGATTTACAAGTGGAATAGTGCGACCACGCTCACTAGCATCTATATACATGTTATTTCCCGTGTAGGTGAAGTAGATTATCCTTTCAGGGAACTTCATGTTGGCAGCCATGCGATCAAACCATGGTGCCCCTAGGATAACATCCTCATGTTGGAGAGGAGAGATAAAGAAGTCTTCTTTGTCGACATAGCTTTGGACATGAAACCTCAACTTCCCAATCAAGGGAGTAACGGAGGCTTGTTGTCCCTTGAAAGCTGCATCAGTCACTACTATATCTCCCATCTCAAAAGCTTGAATGCCCAACTTGGTGGCCAACTCCATTGATATGAAGTTAAGAGTAGAGCCAGGGTCAAACAAGATGAAGGCATCATGCTCTCTTACCTTTCCCCAAGCATAGGAAAGTGATGATCCTTTGCAATGAGCATCCTCTTTTGGAGCTTCGATGGTGGAAGCCCTAGGAGTCTCATTGCGAGTATTCTTCTTGGGGCAAGAACGATAGCCATGTCCTTGGTCCCCACACTTGAAACACTTATGGTCCTTGCGAAAAGCTTCAAGCTCTTCAGGAGAGAGTTTGTTTTTACCTTTGTAAACTCCCTTCTCCTTGGACCGATTGTTGTTGTTGTTGGAATTGACTTGGGAAGTATTTTGAACATTGGTTTTCCCCTTTGCATCATTTTTGTCTTTGTTTTCCATGGGCTTGACATTACGTCTAGCCCCTTGATGGAAATTGATGCGTGAAGCAACCATGTTGTGATGGATTACTTCGCTAATAGTACCAGGCCGTTGAGAGTTGATGTATTCGGCCATCTCTTCAGGTAATCCCGCACAAAATTGCTGCCTTTGCTCGACAAAGTCTATCTTTTGAAAGACAGTAGCCTTGAGATGTAAATCCCAAAACTTGTCTACATATTTGTGGATAGACTCATGGGAGAGGAGCTTCAAGTTGCGCCATTCGGTAAGCACTTTGTCCTTTGCATCGCTTGCAAGGAATTGCTTCATGATGGAAACTCGTAGAGTTTTCCATGTCTTTGGGGCTTCACCATTTCCACGAAGGCTAGCCCACCATTGACGAGCTGATTTTTGGAAGTGCATAGCTACATGGCGTAGCTTAGAGGACTCTGTGAAGCCCTCATCTCCAAAGGTCACATCAAATTGCTGGATGAAGGCCAACACTTTGTCGGTAGCACCGAAGGTGCCATCATAGGTGAGAAAAGAGATACTCTTTCCTCCCTCCTTGAACTTCTTTAGCTTTTGTGACCTTCGCCATGCAGGAAATGATTTGCGATGTCCTCCCCTCTTGTATTATCTAGGAGAATAGCCATAACTTTCGTTGGAAGAGGAGGAAGGTGAAGAAGAAGGAGAAGAGGGTGACCTCTTCCTAGCCCTTTTCTTCCTTTGTTTCCTCTCTTGCCTTTCAGAGTGATGAGGAGAAGGATTATGTGTTGATCTTTTCCTCTTGGGAGGAGTGGGCGATCGTCTAGACCGCCGTCTTCGTGGAGCCACATCTTTAGAGGAACTTAAACTTTCATTGCTTTCTTGCTCTTTGGATTCGTCCTCTTGAATGGGAGAGAGTCTTCTTTTGGGGGTCTCTTCAAGAGGCCTCCTAAGCTCTCTCTCCTCTTGGAGAGGAAGGGAAATTCCATAAGCACGAAGTTGTTGAGTAACTTCGGCTTGCAAAGCAGGGTTACCCATAACTTACTACAACCTAGTGACGAGATAATTCACAAACATGGGAGCATCATCATTAGCACCTTCATGTGCAAAATCAAAGCTATCAATGTTCATTCTACTCTCTTGATTATTGTCAGCCATGTTAACAAAATTTATGTATGTACTTAGTGTATGCTTTGGCAATTCAAAACCTTAGTTGCCACTCCTCTTAGCCTTTGAAAATCGGCTCTTAAGTATCTACACCCACGGCTCGAAGTGGTTAATTATAGAGAGTAGAGGAGTAGGTCTAACATAGCAGAGTTGCCAAGGGCTAGCTCCTTTCGGACTTCTTATGGATCAATAATGGTAAAGCCGTAGGCAAGTCTAAAAAGGCTCCATTATTAAGTCCAAATCTCCCAAGGTGTGCACCATCCCCCACATAGTGGGCTCAACAAAACCGATAATAGATCCCAGTTCCACATACCCTAATATAATTAACAACATCAACCATTTATAGGCTACTTAAGGACCTCTCTTCTTAAGCAACAAAAGAGAAACCAAAGGCTCTAATACCAATGTAATGGAATTAGCCTATTTAATTTGAGAGTAGCGAAAATTAATGAGAGTACTTTTGAGAAATGACTTTGTGAGCATAGCGGGTGAACATAATTGAATATAGCAACATAATCATAGCAATTAGTTAACTTGGCATGAACAATAATTTTGCAAGAGAGAGAATTTAGAGAACATGACAACAGTTGAGGACCAGATTTATGTGGAGCCGGTCCCCCCTCCAATAGGCATTTGTATTATGATTTATCCCATTAAGAGAGACTTGTTACAATACAATCTTTGTGTTCCTTGTGACCTAGGTGATGCAATGAAGATGGAAAGCTTCATGCATCAAAAACATAACATAAACATGAAGAAAGATTTAACTATCCTAAGCCTCAGTCCCAAGACCTCAAACACCTTCGAAGGTGGAGAGAGCTAGCAAGGAATGAGAGTAGGGAAGAGGAATTAGAAGAAACATTTCGTAGGAGAAAGAATTAGTTCCTCACTTATCATAACTCTTGTTGCTAGCATACATAATAGCATAGTAATGAAGAAGAAGGAGATGGCAAGCTTAAGCATTGAAGCATGACTCTTGGTTGGATTTGCACTCCATATCCAAGAGTGTTGGTGTAGGCTCTCAACCTCTACTTGCTTGGAGAAGGAGAGGGAGCTCTTGCACTTTGCATAGCACAAAATGAGAGTGTTTGTGAGTGTGTGTGGGTGAGTATACCCCCTGAGAAACCCCCTAGCTTGCTTGGGTCGACCCCCCCTTGTAGCTCATGCTTGAAGCTCATTGGACCCCTCCAGGCCTAGCCAATCACAAGCAGCAAGGGTAGCCTTGAGACAACTGTCCCCCTTTCCCCTTTGAGAGAGAGGGCTAGATAAATGCTAAATCAATCAATTAAATCTCCTAAATTATTATTGGACCCTTTGGGTGGCCAACCAATAGGCTTCTGGCACACCATGAAGGCAACATGAGGAGGAACTTGACAAGTGTCCCTTTTGCTTTCTTTGTACCATGCATGCCTTGTGTGAGTGTGTGGGTGTTCTCTCTCATGCCCCCTCATGTAGGGCTCGCCACCTCCTTGTAGGGATTGAATCTTTGACTTTTTGACACCTCAAGCCCCTCATGCATAGGCCCAGTTCCCACCACAAGCTTGGCTCATAAGCACTTTAAGCTTGGGCTGGGTTCTCACCTCAAGTGCAACCCTAGCATCTCAAGCATGTCAAGCACTTCAAGCATCTCAATAATTAAGCACCTCAAGCATCTCAAGCACCTCAATCATCAAGCACCTCAAGCACCTTAATCATCTAGCATGACAAGCAGGACAAGCACCTCGAGCTGGGTCGGGTTCCCGCGCCTCAAGCTCAGCCCTAGCTTACCTAAGGTCAAAGGCCTTTTACACACATTATTGGAGGTCTTCAATGAAGATAACCCTAAGGTCTTATGCTCCATTTGTTAGCCTTGCTCTTTGATAGACCAGCTCTCGTTTGGGCCCCTTTACCATTGGGCCCCATGTTGAGATAGATCTATAAGCACATCTCTATATCTTAACACTTGTTCCCGTTTATTCTCCCACATTAAGTGATCAATTTAATATGAGAAAATCATTTGGGTTGGTTAGATATTAGATATTAGATTTTATGACATACATTTTCCAGTTCATTCATAGAAAGTCTTCTATTAAGCCACATCGTCTTTGTCCTCTGCAAGTCCATTATTTTGAAACATTCCACAAAGACATGTATAGGCAAGAACCATTGAACTTTAATCCTTCTTGATATCCTGTCCGGAGACATAGCTTTAAGGATGTCTTCTTTGATCTTGGATTTGAAGCTTGATATAGTACATGCAATAGGAGCTTCCCAGTCAAGTGAACTTATGGTGGGAATGGGTAATTGATGTAGTTCTCCATATGCATCTTCTCGTGATGGAACTTTGTATTCTGCAAAATAGACAAACAAATCCATTGTTTTGTAAAAGGAACGTGGTTTGTCAGCATACATAGCATCTGCAATCCCTTTATGCATTGCTTTGAACGTCCCACTTAGACTCTCCACAGGCTGCCATTCCACAGCTGTTGAAGGAAATATATCTGGAATGGAATCAAAAAATGAGAAAAACAATGGGAGAATGAAAAATTCATTGTATCAAATAGAAGTTTTTTTTTATGCTTACAGTAAGAATGCAGTGTGGGATGTTCTTCCCAGTCTAACACCATATCCTTGGCCATGTACACATGTTGAACCTTAGCTAGCCAGCCATTGTCGGTCACTTTAAAAGCAAGAACACTACCTTTCCAATGGTTTTTTACTTTATCACGTTTAGTTCTCGTCACTTTGTGTACACCTTTGCATGAAGGAAGCATTGTTAGCCAGTCATTCACACAAAAAGATATGGGCTTCCAAAGACCATCCTCTCTAACGTTATGAAAGTCACAAGAAGTTATGTTATGTGAAGGGCAACGTGTAAAAGACGCCATGGAAACTCAGAGATTAGAGAAGAAGAAAGAAAAGATAGAGACAGAAAGACTTAAACCTCTCACAAAATAGAGAGAGAGTGAAAAAGGTATACGTTTGAAAAAAGTAGGTGATTTGTCATTAATCGCCTTGTTTTGAGAGCCTTCTGACATAGATTTCGTATCTTTTGACAACGCTTTTGTGAAATATAAAATAGAATAAAAGATGAGACTTCATTAATGAGCTCTCTCGCCGAAAGCACCTAAATATAGCAGTTTCAGCCTTATGATCAAGACATTTAGCGATTCTCCGTCAAAATAGGACCACCAAAACCCAAAATAGAGGAGACAAGAGTGCCATACTTTTGTATACGTGTCAAATAACTATTGGACTATTCTTTAATTCTTAGATTAACAAACAACCCTTTTTGAGTCGTTTTTGGCCCTAATGGAGATGCATCATGATGCCATGACGTGAAGACATAGCAAATTCGAGAGCATTTAGAAACGGTGAGCTTTGAGAATATTCCATGGAGCTTAAGTATGGAGAGTGTATGCAATGAGAGAGAGAGAGAGAGAGAGAGAGAGAGAGAGAGAGAGAGGTGCACAAGAAGAGTTACGGTGACGCGTCACATCCTCACTAGCTGGCGTGGTTTTATAGGCGGGCCGAAGAAGCTAACCGTCATAGAGGCTTAACCGCTTTATGAGGACATGAAGCTTCCCAAGCACCTTCCAATGGTTTGATGTTCAATATACTTCAAAGAGACATAAGTATTTTGTCTTTTTATGTCGTTCACACTAAACCGGTCATAAGAATCTTAAAATGGGTCTGTTTTTTGTTTTGTTTTAGGAGTCGCTCTCCTTATACACCGAAAAAATATACAAGAAGAACGACCAGAACTATGCACCCAGAATCCTAAGGCAAACGCTTTTCTCACTAGTTTCCTTTGAATTAAATTTTAAAGTAGTTAGCCGATGTAAAAAAAAATAACTCTCATAAACTATCGCACCGCCTAATCTCAAAAATCAGCGTCGCGAGCCTCCTCGCGTGATCAAAGTAGTCAGCCGATGTAAAAGAAAATAACGCTCGTAGGGTAAAAGCCCTAATTATGGGACATGCCCTGAAATAAGGGCGAACCTGGTGTCAATAAATTAACGTAGTGCATACTACTCAGTTAAGCGACGGGACTGCGTGGGTAGTTGGAGAGAAAATGTAGACGTGTACAAAGATGATAGGCTACGGCACGGGTTCGAGTCCTTGTCCTGCTTTTGGCTCATGGTGAGTCTTGCAACAGGGGAATTGTTTTGTTGTTCTTCAAAATGATCATCCGCTTCGCGATGCTGCAATTCTCAACCGCATTCATCAACGCTTATTTTGCAAGTAAAGCAGGTTCTTAGCTACAGAATGCACCATTGTGCGCTTGAAAAGCTGTAGCGTAGCTCGAGTTCTGCATTCGACTCTCCTTAACATGGGGCTTTTACCCTGAACTAAAAATCAGCGCCGCGAGCCTCCTCAGGTTTGTCATATTAAATTTTAAAGTAGTCAGCCGATGTAAAAGAAAATAACTCTCGTAAACTATCGCACCGCCTGATCTCAAAAATCAGCGCCCCGAGCCTCTCGCGTGATGAACTGCCGCTCAAAAAGCTGCCGCTTAAGGACCTGTCTGCTTTGCATCGCCCTTCGCTATACGTGCGCGTGTCACCATCCCCTCGCAAAGGCACCCACCTGTCACGCGCGAGAGGAAGCCACCTCAATTGGCCACCCTGTGCACCGCGGGAGGCTGCCTCGTGCCCTTGCATACTACTACGCCAGCATTGCCACAACAACCACACGTCAGTGCCTACAATGGCCTTCGAATGCCCTAAAATTCGCATGCGCAGAAGATAGAGTTGTTGCGAGCCTCCTTGTGAGGGCAGCGGCACTTCAATGGAGTTGCGCACCGGGGATTATTGCACCACAAGACAATAGTACACCAAAGGAAACCATTGACAGGTAGCCTCCCTATTTGGCGAATATTACAAATTGCATGAGACTCCAACTTTGAAGCAAGTTTTTTCCTACCGGACCATGCACAAGCACAAAAATAAAAACAAACCCGAAGGGGCTTCTTCAAAAGACACCCTCTTGCAAGGAACGGGTAATAGAGAAGACAATAAAGAAAAACAGCTCTAATAAAATTTTGAATGTTGCCATGTCAAATGCTCGCATAGGAGAAGGCTCTGATACCAATGTTACTCCCGCGCTGAATCCCTCCTGCACACATGACATGACTTAAGCCATACACATAAATGAGAGTAAAATACAGACATCAAACTCATCTCCCAACCATACAGCCAATATGGGCTCACCCCCGAGCCTGAGAGCCTGTAGCCTACGGACTAGCCTCCACCACAAGGGCCGGTGTCCCATACCACCAAGCCCACACCAATATGGTGAAGCTGCCCAAGGCCTAGAGTCTAAGTGTAGTGATCCCACAACATAGCTCACAAATGAGCCGAGGGTCCTATTTATAGGATTCCTTAACCGCCCTAACCATGGGCCATGTTCATAATTGGTCGGGCTTAGACGTCCATCGTGATGTCTAAGGACATAACACCATGGATGCACAATGGGGTTTTGGATCCAACATGCTAATGGAACAATGCCAAGCATTCAAGGTTCTTTTCCTAACTTAATAGGGCTATGGAAAATGCACATCACCAACTTTTGGTGGAGGAATCCAAAATACTATGTTATGACCTACCCCCTACAATCATCTCACACCATGGGATGTCTCAAAAGACCACAAGGAAGGAAGCCAAAAGGTCAAGGTTGACACTTTTCATGCTCCTCAAAATGAGGAGAAGGTGTCACGTGTGCACTTCACTTGCACTACTCGGACATGCTTCTGCTACAGTCTAACATGAGTCTTAGTTGAGGACTACTAAGCCTCGCACCTTTGTGAGCCTCTAGTAGGATATGCGGGTCCACGCCGGTCATAGTCGCATATGCACAGTTAGGTTAGCATATGCACTTACCGCATGTGAACCACCCCTAGCATGGCACTTATTAATAATTAGTTTTTAGCCCATTCATTAATGAAATCGTGGACTCTCTTCTCAGCCAGGCTGCTCGACCCAGTGACTTGCACCTATATATGCAGCCTATGGATAGCACTAGAGGGTAGAGGGAGGCAGCAGTAGTAGCAGAAGGAGGCTCGACGTTGCAAAGCCAGCAGCCAACGTTTCCAAGCCTCCCTCTCCAGCAGTGTTTTCAACCATGTATCCTCAACGTTTTCAGTCAAGGATCATCAACGTTTTCAACATGTAGAGTTCAGCCCCTTGATCGTTACAGATCCCAGGCCTAGCCTCATCATGTTTGCGGTCCCTTACCATCGACAGTGCTAGCCGATCCGGCTTTTAGCATGAGCGTTGTCGTCGTCGACATCATCATCATCGTCTTCATCTTTGTAATCGTTGTCGTTGTCACCGTTGTCGATACATTACCCCAGCACCTAGTACCCTTGATGCCTTGGGCTCGGCATAAGGGTCCACAGACCTGTCAAGAACCTTGTCATCGTCGTTGACATAGATCCACACACCCGTCAAGAACCTCGTCGTCGTCGACATAGATACACAGACTCGTTAAGAACCTCATCCTCGACTTTACCATCTTCGACATAGAACCTCTTGGTACCTCAATACCCATCAATGCCCAACATCAGTAGTATCAGTACCCATTAGCATCAGCATCTCAGCATTTAGTCATTGTATTAGCATTGTGCAAGAATAAAGAAAGTACTTGCTCTGGCAACACAGCAAGGGGGCCCTTGAGGTTTTGGGACCCGACATTTGGTGTCGTCTCTTCTCTCTCTCTCTCTCTCTCTCTCTCTCTCTCTCTCTCTCTCTCTCTCTCTCTCTCTCTCTCGTCTTCTTTCAGAACAATTAAGTCTTTCAAATGAAGTAAAGTGTCCCTTGTGTTTGTTTGGAGTACTAAATCCGAGCTGAATCCATAAACACTTCCGCTGCACCTCACATTGGTATCAGAGCTCTGTGCGTGCTTCGACGTCATGAACTCAAAGGAAGAACTAGCAAGAACCAAGAACCCCAAGAGCCCAAGAACCATCAAGAATCCAAGCAGAACCAAGAACCCAAAGAACCTCTCCTAGTTTTTTTGTCTCGAGAGAATTTTTGAGTCCCGATCATGGACTCATTAGCTCCCATCTTCATTGCCATGTCTTTGAAGGAAGATCGACATCAGATACACAAAAATCCAGATCTTGAGTACCATGATCTACTTGCTTCTTATGCGGATATGGAAGGAGTTGAAGACAGGATCCCTAACCCTCTTTTGGATTCGTATTCGCATGTAGCGTGCATCCACTTTCATCAACAAGAAACCCTTGGAATTACCTCGAAGCACCCTTACCTTTCATCTTCACCCGCAATATTTTCACGACAGGACTATTCGAATGGTCACTACTTGGTCGCAAGGCAGAGTCAGTACGAAGGATGGTATTCTGCGACAGTAGTAAGGCTACCTGGTAACTTGTGTGGTAAATGTTAACATCGCACCAGATCTACATCCGCACTCTTCACCTGTGTTGGAGGAATCTTCATTGTTTGTGCATCCACATGCATCACAAGCAGTGAGCATTAGAAGTACCACAAAAGAATCCCAAGATAGAAGTTCGTCGAATAGTTGTGCCTCACCTTCAACAGAGAGATGTCACGTGTGCACTTCACTTCATTGTCATCGTCGCAGTATCCCAGCAGCATCTAGTACCCCTTGCGCTTGTCTTGGCTCGTGCCTAGCTTAGCGTAGGGATCATCGGGACCTGCATTTTCTTAGCACCCAAATACCTTCAGTACCCCGCAGTACCGAGTACCAAGAACCCGTAGTACCCCTCAACATCCATCGCAATGACGTGGCAACTGCTAACCTTAGTTGTTGGTTTCGTTTCGATGATTTCTATTTAATTTCTGGGACCCTCTTTTTGAAGTCACAAATGGCCGGACATTGTGTGGCCAGTGTGAAATGGCCGACGAACGAGAGTTTCACTCGCAAGAAGGGTAGGTTTCCATGAGATGGTCGGGCTAGTCGACACTGGAATCCGAGCATTAAAAGGGTGTCTAGGCTCAGTTCAAAGTCATTTAGGCTCCTCACTACACTTATAAGTTGGTGGGTACTAGGAAATTAACTCAATAGAGGCAAATTGAACACTTGACGGTTCCAGGTGCACTTGCCAAGCTCATCCTAGGTGGGACGCCCATTTTGAGAGAGGGGGCTAATTTTTGCTCCACAATATGCTACAGTGTGTGTGTGTGAGTAGTGGGTGCAGGTGATCATAGCTTTAATGGAAAGCTTCCCTTCTCCCTTGCTCTATGTAGCGCGACGATTTGCTCTCACGCGTCTCTCTCTCCCCTTTGCACACATGGTAATGCCCCACTAGTTTGGCTTCTTAGATGACCAAGTAAAGTTCTGGGGTTTTATGCGTGTTTGCCAAGGCAAGAGCCTTCTGTACAAGAATCGGATTGACTAATTGCTAATCCCCTTCTTTGTACGCACAATTCCATCATGAAAGAATGCAAAAATGAAGAGTTTAATTCTCGCGTAAAAACTCGTCCGCTTTATAGGGGAATTGTCCCATTGCATGCGGAGCATCTGACACACACACAAACGTGTTTTCTCTGCCCAAAACGATCCAAAATAGAAAATTACAGCCTGCTGTGTTTTTCTGCAGGTTTAGGCTATCGTACCTAAATTGCAGGACATTGCCAAGGGAGCCTCGAGAAATCTGTGGGATGCTTAAACAGGGCTTTGGGCAGTGACAAAACAGGGAATTACAGCATGCTGAAATCGACCTGCAGCTCATTGGAAAGCTTCTATATCGCAAGGAAATTTGTCCTTGACGTGTACTTTTGACCTGCAAGGATTTTTGCACCGTTATGCTGGCAAAATTGGGTCAAAAACCTGTAATTACAGCCATAGACATGTTTGAACAGCTTGGTGAGGGTTAGGTGGAAGCGTTTGGATTGTTTATTTGCCAAGGGAGCCTCAGGAAAGCATTGGGTGCTTGTACATGACAATACAGAGAGATTTTTCATGAGGAATCTCGTCTAGTTCAAAGGGCAAGTGACCCTACAGGTGCGAGAGTTCGAGGCTAGCCACAAAAGTGATCGGCACATGAACCGAAGCGCAAAACAGAGAATTCAACGTGCTGTAAATTCTCGCCAGGTTTTGTAAAGTGCTCTAAAGTGAGTGGAAAGTCACCATGTACTTGGGATTTTGTCCGTGGAGACTTCTATTGTGGTTATGTTGCTGAAATTGGGTTAGAGTAGAGGGAATTTCAGCCCGATAAAAGTGGGACAGCTTGTTGAAGTTTACAGGTTTTTCACAAGTTCAATAAGAATAAAGAAATACCTAAAGGGGCGATAGTCTTTGGGGCCTACAGGGTGTCGTTCTCTGCTTGGTAGCGCTCTAGCTACCAAGTCGTGAAATGTCTTGAAGTGTTAAATTCCAGTCACAGGTTTATTTGTGAAATTCCTTTGTGTCTTAATATTAAAGTCTAAAGTAAAGTTTCGAGCGAAAGCCAAAATCTACCGCCCTACGGGCCAGTGTCACTCAGCATCAGTAGCTTCAAGTAGTATCAAAATTTGTGCAAGTAAAAAAGCAAAGTACTTGCTCTGGAAACAGAGCAAGGGGGCCTTTGAGGGTGGTTGGGACCCGACATGCCGTGTCGTCTCTCTTTCATTCAGTCCAGTTCAGTGCTTTCAAGTGAAGTAAAGTACCCTTGTGTTTGTGCGGAGTACTAGATCCGAGCTAGATCCTTAAACACTTCCACTACACATTACATTGGTATCAAGGATTTGTGCATCCTTCGGCTTCGATAACTCAAGGGAAGAACCCAAAGTACACCAAGAACCCAAGCAGAACCAAGAACCCAAAGAACCTCTCTCAATTTTATTTTTTTCAAAGAATATTTGGGCCCTAATCCCGAACTTATTAGGCACACCCACTCTTAGTCCATCACGCATAGGGCGTGCTCCTGTCTTTATCGCCATGTCTTTGAACAAAGATTGTTATTGAATTCACGAAACTCCACATCTTGAGTACCAAGATCTACTTGCCTCATATGCAAGCAACCCCTAGAAATACCTCCAAAAACCTTACCTTTCATTTTCACCCTATAATGTTTTCACGATAGGACTATTTGAGTGGTCAGTACTTGCTCGCAAGGCAGAGTCAGCATCTAGGTTGGTATTTTGTGACAATAGAAAGGCTACTAGTAACACGGTTCGTCAGTGTTAACATTGCAACAGTACCTACGTCTGTAATATCCACCCGTTTGGAGGAGTTCTTGTTGGCTTATGCATCCACAAGCATCTGAAGCATTCAGCATCGGAAGTACAAGAAGTATCCAAAGGTAGAAGTTCGGTAGTTGTGTCTCACCTTTAACAAGGGGATGTCATGTGCGCACTACACTTGCGCCACATTGACAATCTTCTGCTACGGTCTAGCATCGGTCTTAGTTATCTTAGGATCTAGTCCATTTTGTGATCCTCCAGGAGGATATGCATGATTAAGCAGGTCATAGTTGCATACCCTCACTTGCACAGTTAAGTCACTTAAGCATATAGGCATATGAATACTCACTTCAATCATTTATTAGGAAGTAACTTTGACAGGACATTTATTAAAAGTAAGTAGGGAAAATGGCTAAAAGACCTATAAAAGAAGCCTTTTGGAAACCAGTAGAAGGCAGAGGAGTAGAAGTAAGTGGCTCTCAAGAAGCACTAGCAGCGGGACCAGCGTTTTTGCACCAACAAAGGCCAACATTTCTTCCATCAGTCACCAGCATTTTCAGCCACAAAAACGCCAGCAGCCATCAATATTTATGGTCAGTTTTCAGCCCTTTCATCGTCGCCATTAATTCCCTCATTGCAACAGATTTCAGCCTTCAACCCATCAACATCACTAGCGATTTCTGTTTTGTTAACCCTCATGCACATTCCTATCACCTACGACGGACATTGTATTATTTATTTGGTAGAGTCAGGTACTGGGCTTGTCGGTCCAATAGGAAAAGGGTAAGAGTGATCGCCGATGAGAGGTGCACTCTAATTGGAACATTCAAGGGATTAGTTGGCTAAGCATGGGCGCCCAAGTGTGAATGGGGCAAGCTCATATAAAAGTCAACTAAACCTAAAATTCACTCATTCTCTCATTTGTGCAATTGAAGAGTTCTCTTGCTCCATTTCCATCTTCTTCTTCATCATCTCCTTGTGTGTGTGTGTGTGTGTGTGTGTGTGTGTGTGTGTGTGTATGCGTGAGAGAGAGAGAGAGTGTGTGCGATCGAGCATTGCGGCGGCACGATGGCGGCGAGGCGGTTGAGCGCGGCGTAGTGGCGTCTCCCTCTTCTTCGCGGCGAGGAATCCTCCACGATAGCAAGCGTAGAGCGGTGAGTGACACACCATCGCCATCTTTAGGCTTGTTGTGTGCTTGGAGCCATTTGTGGCTCGCATATTGGCAAGTTCCTTGCATTGACATGTGCGACATACACGCACATTTTTTGCACTGCTGCCGTGGAATGCCATACACTAAGCTTGAATGGCACTCTGTACTTCTTTTGTGGTGCAATTTCAATTGTAGGAAGGGTAGGGAAGGAAGGTGTGTGTGTTGAGAAGGAGGATTTTGTGTTGCTACTATGTATTTTTTTGTTAATGAAGTTTTGAAAGGTTACTGTGTTTTCTCTGTGTAAGGTGTTAGTATTAACATTAGACTTTTAATGAGCCACAAAAGTGGTTGAAGCCACAAAAATGGCTCACATCAGGATTCTAGTAAATGAAACATAACTTTTGTATATGACATCAAAATTTCATGAAACTTCTTAATTATAGGTGCAGGATATGAAAAAAGTTTCTAAATACACAATTTACATGAAAAGCTCAAAAAAAAAACTTTTCTAAATTTAGTAAATTTTATGTAAAACTGCACTTCAACACTTAACTTGGAGAGGTAAAAAATGTCGACAGTCTTTGTATATGGTTAAAAAAGCTTGGTACATCTATCACATACCTATTGAGGGTTTTTTCAAAGAAGTTTGGGCCTGCTTAACAATGATTTGATTTATTTTCAAAAGAAAATAAAAAAAATTGTCCATCCGCACAAATTAGTTGCAGAAGATGGCAATGGAAAGACACCTTTAAACCTTCATTTAGCTATGTACCATTTTTTATCAACTCTAATTGAGCGTTGGTCATAATTCCCTGAAACCATTTTCTATTTAGATAACTAACATAGTGTTGAGAAATTTTATACAAAAGTCTCAAAAAGCCACAAAAAGTGGCTGATTTTTTACAGGACTAGTGTTAAGGTTGTTAGTTTCGTGTAATGTAATGTACAGTAAGTAGGAAGTAGATCTGTGAGAGCTAATGAAGTGTGTTAGTGTGTAACAGTAGGTGTATTAGTTGTAAGTAGGTAGGTAGAGTGTGTGTGTGTATGTGCTCTCGTGCAGGCCGGGGCGACTTTATCTTTTAAAAAAAAAACTAAAAAAAAAATATTTAAAGGTAGGATCGGGATCGAGAATATCTCTCAGACCCAAGCCCAAGCTCACGCTCAGGCTCAGGCCTTAGTCGCCCTTTTAAAATTACGTATTTTAACATCACACGTAGCTAAAAATCGATTTTTTGAGGACCAACTGAGCTTCAAGTGACCGAACGTTGTGTTGTAAAGCACACTGCGACCCTCTGAGTGATATGCTCGTTTTGAGCTATCACACACTTTAATCAAAAAATCGATCATTCAAAAATATTAAAAAAACATTAAAAAAATGAGTGAAAACGGACGCCTAAAAAAGTAAGCGGTTAACCTTCGAGGTGATTCGCCGACGCTTGTAGGGTGCCAAAGGCACATACATCTGCACTTTGGTCTTGTAATAGAGATGGAGCAACTTGAGAGAATTTCAACTTACGCGAGCTCTCAATATCCACCTACCTTAGGTTCCGGGCCCTCGGCAGGGATCCAAGGTAGAACAAACCAAGACCCGAACATAGCGGCTAGTGACTCTTCCTCTGACTATGACGTCATGGAGGGTTTCCCAATGCCTAATCCTAATAGCTCAAGCCAAGACATGCATGCCATGGGCCCACAGTCCGGGCCGAGCGTGCTTGGCCGCTTGACGGAAACCTTTAGTAGAGTCACTCGCTCCGAACAAGGAGCTAATGATGTAAATGAGGGGGGTGGGGAAGTAAATTCTCCATTCATGACCAATGTAGACCCTATGCCCTTAGAGAATGTGCATGTGAATACTTCATTCACTGCACCCCCTAACTCTTCAGAGTTATTTTCCTCCGAGGTCATATTACCCGATGGTAGAAGCCTTGCTGAAGTGCAAGAGGTTGAGCGGTATATCCTTGCAGCGAGGGAAAAGGAAATTGAGAGCTTACGCAAGGTGGAGCAACGAAGAGAGTTAAAATCAAAAGCCCCTATGTCACTATCCTTGATAAGAGAGCAATAGAGTGTTCCTGACTTAGCAACCGCTAAGGGCCAACCCCTAGAAAGCAACATTGCATCTAGCTCAAAGGACACCCCTAGCACCTAGATGGAGCATTCTTAAATGAGAAATGGGAGTACAAACTACAACGAAAACTCTCACCGACCTATACACAGGTCACACCTATCACAAGGGTTGGTTAGATGTCCTACAATCCACAATGGGCGCTACTAGTGTGGAGGATCAACAACAAAGAGTTTGTGAGGTCATCCATAGGGTCATTGAGTTAGAGAGACAGAACAAGGGGATCAACATGCCTTCAACGGGTCTCATGAGATTCTTGGATACAGGAAAGGCTAAACAACCGACCTTATCGCAAATGGAGACTCCCTCGGTAAGTCCGATGGATCCTCCATATGTTGTTTCTCCAGAGGTCTTAGTGCAATCTGAGCCCACAAGTGATAGCTTCACCTTTCCAAGTCTAGCTCATCTTTCCCTTGATGACACCACGGCTACCATGCCTACCCCAATGATGGGCATGCCAAGAAACATACCATGGACCTCATTTGTTAGTAAAGCACCGCTACATGGTAGCTCAATGCGACAATAGTACCTACAAGTGTGTACCAATCATATACACCCATGGGTCCTCGTACTCATGTAGTCCCTACTCCTCCCATTGTTTCAACAACCTATGCTCCACAACCACAACACCCAAGTTCTTATTTCCATGGGACTATACCAGCTAGCATTAGCATGTCACATCCGATGTCTGCTATGCCTAGGGCCACACATATGAACTTTGGGCAACCACATGGCACAACATCGTACCCAACGTGGAACCCAAGGGCTTCCTATGCGCCAAGCCCAATGCCAATACCTACTCCACATGTAGTCTCTGGAGCGCCTTCACCCACGGTGCCTGCTCACTTAGGTGACTTGGCAATATTTGCTCAAGCTATTGGTCAATCTATTGCTGAGAATATGCATAACATGCCTGATAGAGAGCCTAGAAGTAAGGCAGTACAAATAGCCAAGCTCACACAAAAATTTAGTGGAGACGGGGATGTGAGAAAGCATATCGAAGTGTTTGAACAAATATGCGATTCTCTAGGAGAAAAAAATGACGTGCGTAAGAGTAATGCTTTAAGCCTAACCTTAAGTGAGAAGGCAAGGGATTGGTAAAGAACCCTAAGGGTGGAAGAAAAAACGATTTACCCTACTCTTAGGAGACTGTTCTTGAAAGAATACATACGAGAGGGAGTGCTTTGGCGTGTAGCCTCTCAGCTCAAGAAAGCCCAACGAGAGGAAGGAGAGACGGTGAGAGACTTTATAAGTCGCTTGAAGCATTTGAATTCTCATTGTAATCCAAATGAGCGCTTCAAAAATAACCAATTGCTTGATAGATTCATTAGGGGGTTACGATATGAGGATATCTACAATGCCCTAGTCATTAGAGGTATCACCACTTGGGAAGCAGTCACCACCAATGCGATCCAATTGGAGGATAATTTAATGATTGAAGGAGAAAGAGGGTCTATTGAGCCTAAATCTATTAGCTCGCAAGCATCAGGGCTCAGCCAATGACCCTAAAGCCTATTGTTAAGGAGCCAAAGATATCTGAGATGACTTTAGTAAATCTCACCAAGGCTATTCAAGAGAGTCTTAGGGACAATCGTTCTCCACAAAACAATCATATGTATCCAAGAAGGGAGCAACAATGGTGCTCAGTATGCTATGGATCGCATAGTACCAGTGAATGCACTACTTTTAGAGTAAAATTCAATGGGAACTGCAATGCCTGTGGGAGGTATGGTCATCAAGATAAAGATTTCTTATTATTTAAGCGCGCGATGGCCAATAGACCAACCTTAGCATGGGTAGACACAGCTCGAGTGCCTGCATTGATGTCGGCCCCACCTCTTGAACAAACATCATAACACATGGTCCCTAGGGCCCAAAATGTTGTTCAAACAACACCTTTACGACCTCCAGTGCTAGGACTGCAACCACCACATCTGAGAATCACTTCTGTGAATCAAGTGGGTTGTGAGTCATCTATTGCTTGTTTGGAAGGCTGTGAGGAAGATATAGATCCTAATATTGCGTATGGGATAGATGTGCTTGAAGAAAGTCCACAATACTACATGGAGGAATATTGGGGACAAGTCAAACCTATATGTCAAGTAGCTGCTCTTGTGGAAAGAGGCCAAAATATCAATTACACTACTAAGAGACCACCTCTTGAATGCTATGAGTGTGGAGGTCCACGTCGTGTAGCCGAGTGTCCTATTAGGCTACAAAAGAACGCCACACTAATGCAAACTAGTCAAGCGAGCACATCGACAATGCCAATACTCATGTGTAATCGATGTGGCATAGATCATTTGATTGCCCAATGTCCAAATAATCAAAATGCACCGAAGATCACGCCATTAAATTTGATTGAAGTTACCGAGGAGCCATCACAAAGTACACCTGTGGTACCAGTAAACGTACTCACACGATCGATGCTCCAAAAACAAAAATACATTCTTGAGGAAAGAGACATGGCATCAATTACCCAATCTAATGAAAATAAGAAAACGCGAAGAAAGAGATCGCAAAAAGCAGCAAAGTCAGACCCCAGTTCAAAGACCAACATAGGGACTGGTGACGACCCCGTATTTATGAATGACGCTGAAGAGGATTATGATTCAGGAGAAACCATGGAGATGAAAATGAACACCAAGATAGAAACCAACAAGGAAGATCTTCATGAGCCACAATGTCCAGGATCCAAGAAGAAGATAGCAACTTATCCAAACCCTACAGAGGAGATTGAGCGAGTAAAGCAATTAAGGAGTTTGGTAGAATATACCCAAAGGGATCTAGAACCAGAACTTAGGCAGATCCAGATTACAGACACTGTGTTCCCTATGCAACAACAACCTCACCAAGTCCATAGACCCTTAGCCATACCTAGTGTCATCCAAGAATAAAGTGACTTAAAGTCATGGGAAAGTTGGCGTACTCACTTCTTGATGGAAAGAATGTTTATAGAGGGACTACTTGATCCTATCAAAGAAATGGAGATCCCATCTTCCCCACGTCAAGGGACTCAAGGCCAAAAGGTTCCATTAAACATTGCCAAATTGATGGATTTCATGTCTTCAGAAGTTAGAACCACCATCATGTCCAAACTATATAAAGACCCTGATCTAGTCTCAGCTCTTCGAGCCTTCCTCAATGGAGAACTTGCACATATGGATGGAGCTGGGGAGATGCCAACAGAGGAGGAACACTTAGATCCACAACCCAACCTAGATGAGAACCTTGTTATAGAAATACCTGTTAACAAGTTGGGACAATACTTTGAGGGTGATGAATCCAATGCGACCATACCAATCACTACTAAGGGATTAACTATGAAGGGAATCCTTGATGGTGGTGCTGGGGTTAGCATTGTGACTAAAAATTGCTTGGAAACTATGGGAAGACCTCACCTTGCGACCACAACCATAGTAGTGAAGATGGCCAATGGGTCTATTGTTAAACCTATTGGGATGCTAGAACATCTCAAGATCAAGGTCTTTGGACATAAAATAAGGATTACTTCATTGTTATGGACGTCCTTTCATAAGGGAAGAAAAAATGGTGCATGACTGGTCTAAAAACCATGTCTACTTGTAGTTTCAAGATTCTGTCATTCGAGTGGATCTTGTTACTAGTCGAGCACATCCACTAGGAAACAGGTTTATAATTGATCATAGATATGACACAACAGTTCACTTGGCCCCATTGCAGTATTGTTACACGTGTAAAGCGGACACTGATATTGGGGAATATTCTCCTTATATGGATGTACTACCTGGGATGACTGAGTTGGACAATGTGGATTGGGTCCACCTAGCAGCAACCATAGACACTTGGGGGAATAGGGGGACGATGTGGGTAACACCTGAGGGGGATGAAATGCCACCACTCGTACCCTTAAATATGCTAGAAGCAATGCATATAGCTTATGATGAAAGTTTGACTGGCATTGGAACCAGTAGCACCTCACAAGACTATAGCCCACACGATTTGGGGTCAGGATCATCAATTGAAATTGACTCTGAGGATGAAGAATCTGAATTAAATCTTAGTGCAAATGTGGGGACAAACCATTCAGGGCTCAGTGGTAACCTAGATGACAATCTATCCAAGGGAGTAGAAGACACAAGTAGTGATTCATCTAGTGACTCTTCACTAGAGATCGGCCGTAATAGAGAATTAAACAAGAAGAGTAAGAGATATAAGAGGCGACGATATCAAGAAAATATGTGTGCTAGAATAAATAAAAATAAATTTACCGCAGAATGGCTTAATTATATAGGGGCATGTGATGCTCATCGAAAGTTGGTAGATAACTGGGGTGAATACCTTCAAAGCGTTATGTGGTGTAGTCCACAACCCATTGACATCGCACAACTAGAGGCTACAGAGAAGCCAAAGTTGAGCCGTACTGTAAGGAGATGACAAAATCAAGAGTTAGCTCAACAACGAAAGGAATCGGAAGTGAAATCACAGTCCACAGAACAACAGGACTCCGAAGACTTACACCCTATACCTGAACATTTCAAATCCTATACCACATTGGAACGTAAGGTTGTGTATACAAAGGCTCAAAGAAAACCTATCGATGGGAGCAATGGAGTCTATGACGCTCCAACGATAGTTAAGGAAATAGAGTTAGCAGACCCAGGAGAAGAGTCTAAACTTGTTTTCATTGCCCAAGACCTGACCGAGATTGAGGAGTGTGTACTTAAAGAACTTCTCAAGAAATTCAAGGATATATTTTCCTGGACATATCATGATATGAAAGGTGTTCCACCTTCCGTGGTGCAACACACAATCCCCATGAATAGCATGGCTAAACCAGTTCAGCAACGACCCTACCCAATGAATCCTAAATAGGCAAAAATCGTTCAAGAAGAGATTGAAAAGCTTGTGGAATGCCAATTCATATACCCTATTGAGCACTCAGAATGGGTGTCTCCAATACTGATTGTGCCAAAAAAGAATGGGAAACTCAGAGTGTGTGTGGATCTCAAGAAGGTCAATGCCGCCACTAGGAGGGACCATTACCCCTTGCCATATTCAGAACATGTGCTTGAAAGAGTTGCAGGGAAGGAAGCTTATAGCTTTTTGGATGGGTACTCTGGCTACAATCAAATCAGAATTGCGCTGGAGGACCAAGCTAAAACAGCCTTTATAACCAAATTTGGAGTGTTCTCATTTCGTGTTATGGATTTTGGCTTAACCAATGCCCCTGCTATTTTTCAAAGATTAATAAACACTGCTTTTAGAGAATATTTGAGGGAGTTTTGTGAAGCTTTCTTAGATGACCTTTGTGTTTATTCCTCTCGGAAAGAATATCTATCATGCTTACGAAAAGTGTTTGAGAAGTGTAGATTGTATTGCATCTCCTTAAACCCTTTCAAATGCCAATTTTGGGTTAAACATGGAGTCATTTTAGGGCATATAGTGTCCAAAAATGGGATTTCCACAGAGGAGAGAAAAATTAAAGCTATTGCTGAATTGCCACCACCTACAAACTATAAAGGAGTTCAAAGGTTCATGGGCCATGCTCGTTATTACCGACGATTTATTTTAAACTTTGCCGAGATAGCTCGTTCTTTGTACAAGCTTCTTATTGAGTTCCAATGGACTGCGGAGTGTGACCATGCTTATGAGTCATTGAAAAAGACCTTGATTAGCGCTCCTATTCTACGAGTGCCGGATTGGAATGTAATTTTCCATGTGCATATTGATGCATCGACCTTTGCTATTGGGTGTGTTCTAGCTCAACCAAGAGAACATAAACTGGACTACCTTATTAGCTTTGCAAGTCGTCAATTGAATGATGCCGAGAGAAACTACACCACTACAGAGCGAGAAGGTTCAGGTATGATTTATACAGTGAAGAAATTTTGTTACTACCTTCTGGCCAACAAGTTTGTGTTCTATGTTGATCATCAAGCCTTGTTGTATCTAGTAAATAAACCTGGTTCCACGGGAAGAATTACACGATGGTTGTTAATTCTCCTTGAGTTTGATTTTACCGTTGTGGTGAGACCTAGTAAAAGACATGTCATGGCCGATCATTTGTCTCGCATACCCAATGGTGAAGCCCCTACTGGAGTCGATGATGAGTTGCCCGATACTTCTCTATTCCTAGTCGAAACCATACATAAATGGAGTGAGAAGATTATGAACTTCCTAGTTAATGGTTTTCCACCCAAAGAGCTTCGTAAAGACATAGCTCGAAAACTATTAAAAGAATGTGAATCTTACTCTCTCATTGTAGGAACTCTCTACAAGCTAGGGAAGGATGATATTCTTAGACGTTGTGCCCGTGAGGATGAGTATTTATACATACTGCAAGAAGCCCACATGGGTATAGCCGGAGGACATTTCTCAGGGGAGCTAATAGCTAGAAAGGTGTTGCAATCATGTTATTGGTGGCCAACATTATTTAAGGATGCATCACTTTTTGCAAAAGGATGTGATGAATGCCAATGTTACAAGATCACACAACGAAAGGATAGGATGCCCTTACACCCTGTTAAAGTGACTCAACCATTTGAAAAATGGGGTTTGTACTTTGTAGGCTCAATTAGTCTAGCAACTCGTAGCACTCAATCTCAATATATTATCATTGCCACTGACTATGTGACAAAGTAGGCGGAAGCGAGGGCGACACGTAAGGCCAATGCAAGGTCAACTGCCAAGTTTCTCTTTGAGAACATTATTACAAGATTTGGTTGTCCCTTTGAGATTGCGAGTGACAATGGTACTCATTTTATAAATGGAGTAATAAAAGAACTCACTACCAACTTTATGATAGCTCACCATAAGTCCACACCTTATTATCCACAAGAAAATGGCCAAGCTGAAATTACCAATAAGACCTTAATCTCTATCTTAACCAAAACGGTGGAAGCTCATCGCACATATTGGGATTTAAAACTTAGATCAGCTCTAAGGGCTTATCGTACTCCGTAGAAAGTTGCCATTAATTGCACACCATTCAAGATGGTGTATGGCCAAGAAGCGGTTATGCCATGGGATTTTGTCGTTCCTAGTCTTCGAGTAGCTTCTCAAGAAGGTTGGGATGGTAACCCCTTAGTTGAGCGATTATATATCCTTGAAAGGCTAGATGAAGAGAGGCAATTAGCTGTGCAAAATGCACTTGTGGAGAAAGATAGGAGGAAGAAATGGTTTGACCGTCATCTAAAAAACAAAGATATCAATGTTGGTGATAAAGTAAGATCTTATGTATGGAGTGCGTAACTAAAAGAAAAAGTTCAAAACGTAAAAAGCTATCTCCTCATTAGTCGAGCTGGAAAAGACGACTGGCTTTCCACCTTGAAATCTGGACCAAAATCAGGGCTAGCTTTCTTCCATAAGGTTGTAGTGGGCCGCAGCATGGTCCATAAGCTCTTGAATAGTCTAAACAAGCCTCAATAGGCAGTGTTCCTGTAGCGGTGATGGTAGTCCCAAGACATAGCAACCACACTGGACCTCCAAGGTTATTGGTTTGAGAAGAGACACATGGTGAGAGATGTCCAAAAATTTCAATTTGTAATTTGCTAGGGTTTCCGTGGCAATTTTAGGATACGCCACTCTGCCAGAAGCTGTACTCCGAACGAAGATGTCTAAAGGCGTGTAACTTCGGACAATTTTTTTTCTTGAAAGCTTGCCAAGTCCTTGGAGTGTGCGGCTTGGTAGCCATAGACTTCCATCGCTTCATGGCATTGCCTCTGAGAAAAACAGTGGCTCGAAAGATTTTTGATCCTTCTCGTGCAAGTGATCTTGAATTCCTTATGGCTTATGCCCTGTAAGACAGAGCGATGAAGATTAAAGCGCGCTCAATGCACGATGGGGTAAGGGTGGGAGTGGATAATAAGTCCGAAGTTATAATAAGTTCGAGGTTAGGATGCAAAGATTCTTTAATAAAACTTTCAGTAAACTTTGGAAGCGCCACCTTGCTCTGTCTGCTCTTTGGTAGGACCGGTATGCTTTCAGAAAAGCACACGCCTAAAGCTCTGATACCATTGTCACGGTATGGGCACCATGTGCCAATGAAAAGAATAGACTGACTAACTTTAAGCACTTCAAGTAACGACTAAAGTAAAAGAGAGCAGGAGTACACCACACACAAGACGGGGATTTGCAGACTACTACCACTAAAGAGCACTGGCCCCAAACCTTGGCGTCCCTTTCAGTATCTCTTTATATTGCTTCAACTCAGTACATTGCCGGTACTCAATCCTCTACACCTTCACGCAGAAGCATACAAAAGAATGAGCCCTTGGCTCATATTTTAAGGCCCTTGGCCTCTCAAAAGCAGTTTACATGAAAAGCTATAAACTCAAAAGAATTTGTTCCAAAGCATCTTGCTCAAAAGCTACCAGTGCAAAACAAGGGCTCCTGTACACTGCCATGTTAGCAGCTGTTAGTGCAAAATGCGAAAATCCGTATTGCTGCCACATCATCATGTGAGCGCAAAGTCTGGAGGTGCCATACAACTGCCACATCATCATTCCAATAGCGCAATAATTTTCTCTTTGTGGCTTTATTTTATTATTATGCCCCTGGCTTGGGCCCCATCGGACGGGGTCCCCTAAGTGGTGGGAACTTCTTCTACTTCTTCTTCTTCTGCTGCTACTACTTCTTAAGGTTTAGGTTCCTTGGCCGAAATATGCATGTTGGCTCCATTCTTTAGTGGCTTGACACGTCAACAATTTGTGATACCCCTCCGGTTTAAATCGTTGGACTCGACTGTCAATTCCTTCCCGTGTGGGAAATTCCTGAGAGACGAGCTCTAAGTTCAGTTTCTGTCTATACCTAGAGCGTGAAGGCCTACACTGGATCATTCTTGATTCCGTTTCCAGAATCTCTGAGCATAGGCTGAAGCCTCCTTGCTCCTTCTTTGTGATGGAGCACTTGCAAAAGCACAAACACAAAACAACTTGTATCGTGAATTCACAATTGGTACCTGTTGCTCTGAGTGAGGAAAACCAAACTTTGTGTACTGGCTTCTCTCGAGATCACTTGCAGATGCACAAACACGAAATAACTTGTATCGTGAATTCACAATTGGTACCTGTTGCTTTGAGTGCGGAAAACCGAACTTTGTGTACTGGCTTCTCTCAAGATCACTTGCAAATTTCCGGTGAAAATGCTCTTTACTACTAGTGTTGGTGATTCTGGGAAGCTGAGAGATAGGTCGCTTGTATTGCTCCAACCGGAATAGAGGTGGGAGGTAACGCTAGAGATAGGGGAAGGCTCGCTAGAGAGAGAGAGAGAGAGAGAGAGAGAGAGAGAGAGAGAGAGAGAGAGAGAGAGAGAGAGAGAGAGAGAGAGAGAGAGAGAGAGAGAGAGAACGCTGTGTTAAATTCATCCGTACAAACCTAGCGTTGCCTTTTTTTTTTTAAGGACTCGGTTTTATTTTAAGTGGACTGCCTACTTATTAAGTGGGTGGCCAGTCACTTGTTTAAAAATGTGAATTTGAGCTGAAATTCAATGCTATACAGTCACATTCCAGGCATCCTCGAAAGCAGTTCTCAGGCACAAATGCAATGCAAACATAGATTTTTTGTGGAAAAGCATCTGCTTTTCTCGAAAAACACTTAAAAATATCTCGCATTTTAGAAAAAGCTTCTCAGAACCCATCTTTATTCTTGTGCTTTCGTCTTTATGCGTATTTCTTTTTTCAATTCGGATTTCCTGCCAGACCAATGGAATATTTCCTTTCTGATGGTCCTGTCACCTATCACGTGACGCATCAGGAATATCTGTTTCCCGGTCTCTCCTACCGAACTAACGGTTCAACCCCCTCGTGATGCTTAATGTCACCATCATATGACACATCAAAGTTGTCCGTCTCTGATGGCTTCTAATAATTCCAGTAGATCTACAGGTTCTAACCTTGCGGTTAATTGTACATATTTAAGTATCCTATTTCAATAGATAGAAATTACGCAAAACAAACAAAAGTCGAGTTAGCAACACCCCTTTATATTGGCTTTCTAAGTGCATTATTTATGGCATATGCTTTTTGGCTCCTTGCCTTGTACGTCGGTAATTTCGTCTTTGTGTCTCTCGTGCATCTTCTTTTTGCGCAATCAAGTTCAATTGTTCTCTTCTTTTAGTTGCGGGTCCACCTCAGTCTCTCCTTTCAGAGTGCTTTTCTCTCAATTATTCAAGGGCCACGAAAATATCCAACCTCTACTTTCGTAAAAGTAGGGGCTCCCCAAGCCTTCCCATTTTCCTAAGTTCTAAAACATAAAATCTATATACGATTCAAAACCATTTGTTTAAATAGAGCCTCAACTCTTAATACACTTAATAATGCTCCTAAAATTCAAAAATATAGTCTTGAGAGGATGCAAAATTTGTCGGGGAAAAAAATCTTAGGTACATTACATTTTTATCATAGTGTTGAAGAGTCTCTCCTTCTTCAAAAGTTAATTGATTCTAATATGAGAGAACATCTACTTGAAAGGATGAAGTCGACCATTAAGATGCAACAAGTCGTTTGAATTTAGGCCATTTTCTAGGAGCCTGAACTTGTAATAAAAAAGAGTAGACCGCCATTGTTTAGCATTTTTCTTCAAGGAGAAGGAAGCTGTCAAGTATAGTTGAAGTGTTTAAGGATTTAACTAGGATCTGGTACCTTACTTCACTTGAAAGAACTGAATTGAATTGAATGAAAGAGAGAGACGCACACAGAGAGAGAGAGAGAGAGAGAGAGAGAGAGAGAGAGAGAGAGAGAGAGAGAGAACGACACGGCATGTCGGGTCCCAACCACCGTCAAGGGCCCCCTTGCTCTATTGCCAGAGCAAGTACTTGCTTTATTACTTGCATAATGCTGATACAATAACTAGATGTTGAGACGTTGAGATGCTAATGGGTACTTGATGCTACTGGTGCTGGGTCTTATTGAGAAGCTGAGGGGTATTGTGGTGGATGTTGAGGGGTACTATTGGTTCTTGGTACTTGGTACTGTGGGGTACTTTGGATATTGAAGGTACTTGGGTGCTAAGGACACGTAGGTCCCAATGATCCCCACACTAAGCTAGGCGGTGATGCTAAGGTGCTAATAATGGGTACTATTGGAGATGCTTGGTACAACTACGACAATGAGGAGGAGGCTATGGGCTGATCTGCTGTCGCCAAAGACGGTGATGGGCTGAAAACTTGTGTGTGTATGTCACACGTGTCGATGTAAGGAACTTGCTAATACAGTGTGTGTGAGCCACAAATGGCTCCAAGCACACAACAAGCCTAAACTAGTAAGCTCAAAGATGGCATTGGTGTGTCACTCACCGCTCTACGCTTCCTGTCATGGAGGATTCCTCACCGTGAAGAAGAGGGAGACGCCGCTACGCCGCGCTCAACCCCCTCACCGCCGTCATGCTGCCGCAATGCTCGATCGCACTCTATATTTCTCTCTCTTTCTCTCTCTCTCTCTCTCTCTCTCACGCATACACACACACACACACACATACACACAAGGAGATGAAGAAGAAGAAGATGGAGATGGAGCAAGAGCACTCTTCAATTGCACAAACGAGAGAATGAGTGAATTTTAGGTTTAGTTGACTTTTATATGAGCTTGCCCCATTGGCACTTGGGCGCCCATGCTTAGCCAACTAATCCCTTGAATGTTCCAGTTAGAGTGCACCTCTCATCGGCGATCACTCTTACCCTTTTTCTATTGGACCGACAAGCCCGGTACCTGACTCTACCAAATAAATAATACAATGTCCGTCGTAGGTGACAGAAATGTGCATGAGGGTTAACATGCCCCCCTTCCTGATGTAGATTCCGTCCTTGGAAGCTATTGAGTTGAAGCTCGTTCCTCGAGGTGGAAGAGATTTTGAGATGACTGTCCTTAGCCTCCTTCAGTTACTACAAAATCAAACAACATTGGCACAGTAATTGCATTCTCATAAGCAATTAAAAAGCATATGCAGTTGTAGGCAGACAACGTGATTGGTAACAGATTGCAATATAATCAAACGCATAAATACGTGTAAAGATAAAAAATTAAACAAGTCCGGGTTCACTAATTTTACAGTCGAAAGGCACTAAAGATCGACTATTAATAACATGGGTAAGCTTCTTAATTATCTATAGTCAATTAAGTTGTTTAATCACGAGAGCCAAGTATTTCATGTTCGAGGGCTGACTAGAGGCTATACCTAGAAGACCTTGTAGTTAATCTATGATAAAAGGAATTTCTCGTGAAATCATCTCCTTACTGATTACCTTTTCTTTGACCCCCCAAAGTCTTTTCACAGTGATTCAATTTTGATGTGTGTGCTTATTTTGTATGCCTTAGGTTTTTTTCTTTTCAAGGAAAAGCGCCCACACTGGGAACCTCTAGGGCTCTAGTACCATAGGCAATACATGTGAGTGAAGTACCAAATCAAGCTGAGATTTCTCTTCCAGCTTAAGATTTTACATCGTGGCACTTTGATTTTTTGTTTGTTCATTTTCAGCATTTTAATTTTGTAAATTTAGGGGGTCATATAACATTGTTACCCTCCCCAGGCTCATCACACTAGTAAACTCCCTTTATAATACTTAAGCTAAAGGTCAATAGGGACTAAGCCCAACAGAAAGCCCTAGTACATTTCACACAATGCTGCCTAAATCGGATTAAGAACCTAAGTAACCATTAATTATTAGGAAGGCATTCCCCATGGTATTAAGAGAAGATCTCTAGCGCCTAGCTTGGTCAAACTAGTTTAGTCGGACTGCTTGATTTCTAAACCTAGACAAGTGATTATGACAAAAATTACATTGAATTTAATGTTTGATACTAAACAAAGGCACTGAATATTATGCTACCAATCACAATTAAAGCAGACAAACATGGATGCAAAAAAGATAAGGGGCAATGCTAATGGACAAGAAACACCTATTTGTGCTGATGGTCGTGCTTGATTTGAAGTATGAACGAGATAAAGATTCCATGAAGGTCCAAATCCTAACAACATCAACACGTTCGTGTACACACTAGGAAACACAAAGAATACCTCTAGGAGGCACATCAGTGGGAAAAGGTACCAACACTTATTGAAAACAATTTAAAAAAACATAAGGAACCCTAACCTAATTATTTGCACTCCCCTTAGAGAGTAAAGGGAATAGGATATTGTAGATATTTGGGGGAAACCCTAAGGCTAAACCCCTATCCTCGTCATCGAGATAAACAAAGTCATCATCCATGAGACCATATGTGCCATCCATGTAGTCATGTAAATCTTCTTCTTCATCATAGGTACCCATGTTTACTAAGAAGGTCACTAGACGCCTATAGTCATCTTGGTCAAAAGGGTAGGCTTGTGCAATGGGAGAAACGCTCTCTACTAAGTATGGATTAGTCGTGGTCAAGAGACATATCAGCCGTTCTAACTCCTCGAAATTCCTCTCACATGCTAGCGTACCCACCAAATCCCATTCACATGCAAGCACCAGAAAGACCATGTGAAACATTTGTGAAAAGTAACGAGGGTACCTCTCACCCAAGGCATGAGTGGATGACTCTAGCGTACTAGCCAAATCTGTACACGCAAATAGATGATGGTTAGAGTGCAAATATTATAAGGGTCGTGTTCTTGTGCATAATGTGTTTTTATGATTTTGTGTTATGGCTCTTGCTCTTTTACTTTTTTATCTTGTTTTTGTGAGTATAAGGCTTTATATATACATTCCCTAAGATTGGAGATTAAGAGGTCAGGGAGGAAGGTTGAGAGGGAAGCAAGTGAATGATGGATCTCAGCAAACACTCCCCCCTTCCTTGGGTAGATCATATGTTTTGGAATGATGTCGTCACCTTTTGAAACAAATTGTTCCAAGTTGTTATGGGTGAAGGCTTTAACCAATAGTTTTCGATCGCCCTATACGTTTCATCTCGTTGCAAGGGTGGTAAGATACTCTCCCATGATTTTATTTGCAACATTGTTGTAGGTGGTGAACTTACAACAGGAGGTGCAAACTCTTTCTTGCTTGTATGGATATGTACAATGGTAGGTGGAGGTTGTGTCAAAGCTTCTATTTCCGTATAGGAACTAATTGAAGAGCAAGAAGCTTCATTTGATTTCCCTGTTCTTGAGCTAGGTGGAACAAATCATTCTTTCTTTGGTACCCAAACTAGCTCTAGAGCAGGTGTATAGCATTCCATGATTTTTTTCTTTTTGAGATCTTCAATTTGTTTTGGAGCCACAGGATTAAGCTCACATGGGCCCGGTGACAAGTAAGAGCATAATTTACATTTTGGCACCCAAATTTGATCATTTTCTTCGTAGTAGCCTTGGGCTTCCAATAGTTTTTTAGGAATCCAATGCAACGTTTCTTTACATTTCTTGGGGCGAATGGGACGTCTCTTACCAGGCTCCTGCCTTTTAGCACTGGCTATGGTCGCTAAAGAATCTTTAGGGACCCACTTGTATGTTTTCTTTGTTATATTGGGATGGGTCTTGTGTGTCTCAAACTTTATTTCAACTACATCAGTTGAAGCTCTAGTGAGTTGAGCTATGGGGACATATGGTTCAACCTCTTGGACATGCAATGTTTTGGGTTTTATTTCCTTAAAAGGAAATATCTCAGAGACTATGGCTTGCATGGCAGGGCTAAGAGTTGGTTTTTGTGTTGTGACACCCTCTGTCCCCCAATCAATAGTGCATTTGGTGGCTATCATCCACGTGCATCCTAGATTTATATTACCCACCATAGTTCCAACAGGCATGACCAAAAAGTCTTGAGCTACAACCCCATTGTCATAACTGACAGAAGTGTGCGAGATTCCAAAAACCAAAGTTTTTTTCTTGTTGACACCCTTGACTTGGATAATACTCTTAGATAGAGGTGGCTTCCCTAACTGACACCATACCCATATGATAACAGATTATATTTAGCACCCGTGTCCAATAAGGCGTTATATAGCACTTTTCCATAGGTGCTGTTTAGCTCAATAGAGTATCGTAGAGGTGTGTCAGAGTCCAACCAATCCTCATCGGTTTCAACGTGGAATGCAGGTGTGACTCCAAGGTTAGCCTCTCGTTTTTGTCTTATGCGTTATTGTCGCTCCTTAGCCTCAGCTTAAGCTTGTATCTTCTTCAATTCTATTTGTGCCTTAGCTGCCTTTTTTTTATGGATGGCACGTAGCTCCTCTTGGCTTAAAGGATCATAGTATCTTTTAAATTTGCTCCCATTGAGGAATCCAATGGTTTCAACTCCATCAAGAGTCTCCACACGAATGGTTCCTTGTGGAGTGATCTCACATACTCTATATGGTCCTTTTCCCGCATTTGAACTTAGTTTGAATTTTTTTTTGGTGATCCAGTTTGAAATTTGTTTGAAATGGATAGTATCTGCTTTTGAACCTATCTTGGTGTTGATTTCAATTGTTTGGCTCCAGTTTTAATACTTGTTTCAATGATTGGTAATTTACTCCCAGGTGGAGTAGTGAGAAATGATGTTTGAGAATGCTTGCACATACTCATGGCTCAGACCCTTGTGGTTATTTGTGGGGGGAGTATTGAATGCTTGAAAAGTGTTGTTTTTTTTACTCATGGTCGAGACCCTTGTGGCTATTTACGGGGGAGTATTGTAGTTGCTACTCATGGCTCACACCTAGATGGTTCTTTACGTGGGGAGTATTAAGAAGTTTTAGTAGTGCCAAGGAGACTAAGAATTGGGAAGTAGGTGCGGCTTTCCTCGGAGGACTCTGGGTTCGCGCGCTCGCTACTGCTAACTCCCCCCCCCCCACGCCATCGCTGCCCCCTCCCTCTGGGCCTGTCCTCATGCGCGGCAGCCCAGCCCGCCCCCCTCCCTACTGCGCGTTGTACCCCCCGCCGCTCCCCTCTCGCGCCTCCACCCCCCACCCGCTGCCTCTTGAGCCACCGCCCCCCTGCCCCCCTTATCAACTTCCCCCCCCCCCCCGCCTTCCTCTTTCCCAAAATTTCCTGCAATTGCTCTGGCAGCATTGTTCTTTGGACAGTGCTTGGGGCACTCGGTTGCAGAGTTTTTTCTCCGTCCGCTTCTTCGCCATAGTAGTAGACACAGATGGAGGCTCCAGCTCCACCACAGAGGGACTCGTCCGAAGCCCCCTCGCCCAACCCCGCTGAGCCTACCATTCGACTTGCTCTTTCACCGATAGAGCAAGCGAGCCTAGCCGCAGAGGTAGAGCGCTTGCAGGCGACTTCTGTCACCTGCAAGATTCTCATCACCCGACCTAGCAGAGGAGAGCTGCGTGACCTTCTCCAGACCTGCCTTCTCGCAGAGGTGGGCAAGATCTTGGACGTACAGATACTCGGACGAGGTTACTATCAGATTGAGTTTGAGACCTCTGAGATGGCGTCCAAGGTCATTGCCATGAGTCCATTGACCATCCGAGCAGCACGAGCGCGCTTTCGATAGTGGAGACATGGTTTCGACCCTACTTCGGATGTTTTGGTAGAGGAGGTAGACATCCCCATCTCCGTCTGCTTTCCAGGTTTGCGGAGGAAGTACTCACCACTTTTGTCTAGGATAGGCTCAGCCATTGGGACTGTCTTGGAGACACCTCGCACGGCAGCCTCAGTAGCTGCCAAGGCGGCTGGCATTCCCTCAGTTCGCGTTTTGGTTAGGGACACTCACACACTTCCGAAGTTCATTCTTTTGCCTCGGGTGAGTGGGGGTTGGTTTAGACAGAGTGTGGAGTATTCGGGCCTCCCGAACCAGTGCTTCATTTGTCGACAGATGGGCCATATTGCGAAGGCCTGTCCACGGAAGAGGCCTCGACCTACACCACGGACTCAGCCCCAGCCTGCAAGGGCTGGCAAAAGCCACAGACAGAGACACAACGCACACATACAGAGGCACCCTCTGAGCCTGGGTCTCCAACGGAGGAGGGATGGAAAAAGGTTCGTGGTCAACAACAAGAGGGGACACAACGATAGCCTGGCACTCAGAGTGGTCCTCAGGCGCCTACCCAGCAGTAGTGGGTTCCCATGGGGAACCGGTTCGGTCCTTTTGAGCAGGATGAGGTCCTTGCTCCAGCCCCCACCTCAGCTTCACCCTCAACAGCTCCTCCCCCCCAGAGTTCCCCCCCTCCTCATCATCGTCCCCCCCGCCCCTCTTCTCCACCTCTCTCCCCTGCTCCTACTCCCCCCCTCCCACTTCAGCTCCACAGTCGACCCAGGGGGTAGGGCCTTCTCCGGCTGCTAGGAGATCTCTTGGCATCGCCTTTGCCACAAGTCGCTTGGCAAGAGAGGGACAACCTTTCTTGCGACCCCCTCTACAGGTACAGAAGTATCCCCAGCAGCTACCCCCTCATGGTCTGACGAGCATCGACATCCGACGTCGATGGGACTTCTTCGACTACGACTCTCCTCACTTCTTGGTGACCCCTCAGCAGACCATGAGGGACATTCCACAGCTTTGGCAGACCGCTTAGTCCCACTCATCTTCAGCGCAAGAGCGCCTGCTTCAGGGTCCATGTTATGTTCCTTGCAGCTAGGGGGACAGAGACCTTGGACTCAGCAGTTGGCTTCTCCTTTTCCCTTTGCGGCAGGGACCATAATTAGTGGACTCTCGACTCAGTGCTGAGATGGTTGCACACACAGGTCCTAGATTTCTCTCGCCACATGGGAGAACTAGGAGTTACAGACAGGCTTCAGACTTTGTGGCCATCGGCCAAGTTTGCGGTGACACCTCCAGATACAGCAGGATGTAGACACATTGTGGTTTACTTCTTTGGCGATACAAAGTGCTTGCCATGCTATGTACATTCATGAGGACTCCTGGATAGAGGAGGTTGCTTTACGTACGGCTCACTCTGCTTGGGCTTGGGCCAGGCACTTGTTGCAGTCACGCCTATCTAGAGGACGCTTGGATGCGGATTACTCCCCATCCAAGCCACCCTCGAAGATAGCCCGTTTAGCTGATGCGGCAACATCTGTTCTCTCTCGCTCCCCATGAGGATCATCTCATGGAACGTGCAGGGACTTGGTAGGCCCTAGTTTCAGCGTCAGCAGGGCCGACTACGTCAGAAGCTTCAGTGATGCCTTGTGGGAGGAGAGATTGATCTCCTTATGCTTCAGGAGCACCATCTGTGTGAGAGCTGCATTAGACGTTGTGGTTAGCTCTTGCGTTGACGATATGATACTTTTTGGTCAGCTGCTTTTGGACCTGGAGGCATCCAGGTTGGGGTATGTATGCCGATTGTAGACTCTTTGCAGCAGGCCATTGTGGGCAGAGGGATTATTATGCCAGGCAAGGATCAGTGGTTTACTATGTAGGTTCAGGGTTGCCTTGTGGGTTTCCTGAACATCTATGCGCCCAATGTGGAGAGTGCTCGAGCAGAGTTTTGGTCACAGATAGTTGAGTCTCTGTCGCAGGCAGAACACAGGTGCATAGGGGGGAACTTCAACATGTTGTAGAACCCTTCTGACAGGATTGGTGGTAGCCATTCTATTGTGCATGGAGTTGAGCTAGCAGCTTGGGAGAGGTTTTGTATGACTCTGAGGGTCTCGGATGTTTGGAAGCACTCTAGTTTTGTGAGGCCCCCAAATAGCCTTGCTTTCTCTCTTTTGGATCGCAGAGTGGGAGGAGTGAATTTATCGCGGATAGAGCTCTTCTACACTAGTGACCACTTCAGTGACTTGGGAGGGACAATTGGCATTCTGGCAGGACTTTCTTCTCAGACCATGCACCAGTGATCCTCACAGTGGCAGACAGGTAGAGGAAAGGGAGCATGATGCTTCGCATCCCAGAGAGGGTCTTGCTGGACTCTACAATCAGAGAGCAAGTAGAGGCTCTCTGGACAGAGAGCTTGGACAGGCAGGATTCTCCTGCTAACAGAGTGGCCTCAGGACTAGCTCAGATTAGCCGTTTCTTTCTCCAGGAGTCTTTGGCTCGCTGGGCTGCAGCGAGAGAGGAGGAGCAGCATCTCAGATGGGGCATTGCTTCATTATAGAGGATGCAGGAGCAGCATCTAGACAATCCTTGGTTAGAGGAGCAGCCAACAGGCTCGCGAGGAGCTTGTTAGCACAGAGGAGAGGCGACATGACTCTGCTTTCCATCGACACGCATCTCAGTGGACACAGGTGGGCGACAGAGTGATTGGTGCTTTCTTTGAGGTAGTGGGACCTCGGCATTCACATGCCAAGGTCAGTCAGTTGCGGAGGCCCGACGGGTCAGCTGCTTCTGAGCCCGAGGATATGAGTGCAGTTGCTACTGACTTTTACCATGATTTACTATCTGCAGAGCCTCAGTCAGAGCGTCAGGATGCATGCAGGGAGCAGGTTTGGGCACAGATGCCTTGTCTTGTGACTGAGGAGATGCGTCAGAGGCTTGAGCTACCAGTTCAGCTTGAGGAGCTGCACACGGCTCTTAGGGTGCTTCCCCGTGGTAGCTGTCCAGGTGAGGATGGGTTGACTCCCATTTTTTTCTTAGAGTACTGGGACCTGCTTGGCCCAGATCTTTGTAGTGATTTTCAGTACATTTTGCACACAGGAGTGATTCTTGACAGCATGAGTGAGGGCTTGATCTACCTCATTCCCAAGGAGGTTGGCTCCTTGGATGAGATTCGACAGTGGCGCCCCATCATCATCCTCAACTCAGCCTACAAAATTCTTGCCAAGGCTCTGAGTTTGAGGATTCAGCCACTTCTACAGAGCCTTATACATGGGAGTCAGACAGGTTTTGTCAAGGAACGCAGTATCCTTGACAACATCTTTACTTTTTGGGAGGCTTCTGCCCTAGCATATGACAGAGTTGACTGGGACTTTATAGAGGGCACTCTACGCAGGATGGGATTCTCAGATGCTTGCATCAGAGGGGTGTCAGCTTTGTACAAACAGGCTCACAGTCAAGTACTTTTGGCAGGAGGTAGAGGTGATCGCTTCATGCTCACACGTTTGGTCAGACAGGGTTGTCCTCTTTCCCCCTTCCTCTTTCTGTTCTATGCGGAGGTGATGATCAGGTTTTTGGTGTCGCAGCAGGTTGGTCTATGGGGCTTAGCACTCCTATTCGGGGAGATGAGCTACTAGACGTTGAGTTTGCCGACAACTCGGCCTTGTACTTAGATGGCCAAGGGGCCAACCTTCACAAGTGTGAGCACGCTCTGGAGACCTTTTGTTGTGCATCGGGCGCACTGATCAACTGGAGAAAGACAGTGGCTTTCTCGGTTGGTAGTGCTCCTGTGCCCGATTGGATGACAGGAGAGGGTTTTAGGTGGATTCCCTCAGAGACTGCAGTTTGGTACTTGGGCTGTCAGGTTGGTTTGGACTTGTCTCCCGAGTAGCAGATTACTCCCCTCCTCCTGTCTATCAGGAGGAAGTTGTTACATTGGAGCTCAGCACGACTTTCTTTGGCTGGTAGAGTAGTAGTGGCCAACCAGGTGTTGTTGGCGACTATGTGGTACATCACTTCTTGCTAGATCTTCTCGAGTTCTTGTATGATCCAGGTAGAGAGGCTGATCAGGAACATCCTTTGGTCAGATGTGCCACTCAGATAGCCCGAACCAGAGTGGCTTGGCAGGTCATCACTCTTCCTTGTTCATAGGGAGGGCTTCGGATCATTGACCCAGCAAAGTAGAGCAGAGCCCTTCTTGGGAAGTTCATAGTCAGAGGACTTCTTCCAGGTGAGGAGCCCTGGAAGGAGTTCTTGCTACAGCGGCTTCGTGCTAGGGTGCCTCAGGCTGGAGGCCCCTGGCGACCTTCGACCAAATGGATCTTCACAGAGATGCGTAGAGTTGGTTTGAGTAGGAGACTGGAGGACCGCTTCGCTGTGAGTTTGCTTCGATCTTGGGAGCTCTTGCGGCGAGGCCTGGAGCAGAGACAGCCTACTGCACAGAGGAGCGCCTACGGCAACCCCTTATCTGGAACCCCATGGTTAGCACACATTGTTCGACTCGGATGTCATATACTAGCAGCACAGAGAGAGGCCCGCCCCGCTGCATCAGCTCATTGGCAGGAGGAGGGTATCACAGCTGAGTTCTTGGAAGCCTTCTAGGAGAGGTTGTGGGACTCTAGACAGCCAAGACGAGTCACCTTGTTTAAGTGGACTGGTCGCACAAAGAGCTACAGCAGTTGGGAGATGGCTACTGCATAGTGGTCTCTCAGCCGCATGTGCAGCTTGTGACCATCTTGTGGAGAGTCAACGTCACTGTCTTTGGGACTTTCCTTCGGCACAGCAGGTGTGGCTTTGAGTTCTGCGGCTGATTCCTACTCTCTCCACGGCTCAACAGTACACTTGGGGAGTAGCGGCTTGGTCCACCCTCATGGGCCCGATACTTCAGTTTGAGCTATCTTCCACCAGCAGGATGACAGTGATGCAAGAGGGGCGACCTACACTCCAGCTTGCCATAGAGCTTACTCCACAGGAGTAGTGCAGTGAGAGAGAGGAGTGTTGGGAGCTCATCAGTGGCCTAACACTCTGGTTCATCTGGCGGGCCCATTGCTTCCGCATCTTTGAGGCTCGCCTTGTGCCACTAGCAGAGACTGTTGGCGATTTTTGGCTAGAGCTGATCCACACTCTCAGAGGACAGCTTGAGAGACTACAAGGCAGCTCCGACCGCATGCAGGAGCGCAGAGAGGCTTTCCTTCGACTCTGGGGTCCTGGGCCTTTCTACACCATGGTCCAGGGTATACTCCGATGGCACTACCGACCACCTGTGTGGCTTTTCCCTCCCCCCACTTCTTGATTTAGCCCCATTGTACATATGCTGTTTTTTTCATTGGGAGAGTCTCCCCACCATGGTTGTTGTAGCCCTCTCTTGAAGAGGTGGTTGTAGCCCTATGGGCAATTTCAGTAACTAATAGAAGGATCTTTTTCTCAAAAAAAAAAAGAAGAAGTCTAAGCAGTGGTTACTCTCAGCACCTCCAAACGACGCAGGAGGCATTTGGTTGTAAAAGGCCTCTATGTCTCATGGCCCGTGTCTCATGGCCCGGCCCTTTTTATGTTATTTGCAAGAAGGAGTGATGAGGGAATCGTTGAACAGCTCATGGCCTGGATCTAGATGGTTATTTGCCGAGGGAGTGTTCATTGGTGACTTTATGTTTCTATGTCTTGTAACATGCATATGTGAGCATTTGTGTTGTATTGTGATGTGCCAACCACTGAATACTCCTTATTGGATGAGATTTTTATAAGAAACCAACCACCCATGATATCATGAGCTCCAGTTTGGAATGAGACTCCTTATTGAATGAGCTTTTTATGTGAAGCCAACGAACCAAGATCTCAAGAGCTCCAATTTGGAATGAGAAAACTGATTGCCCCTCAGAATGACCCTTGGAAATTTTTGAGCTAACTTGAGTTGTTGTGCAGCTATGTTGTAATCGCGGATGATTACTTTCTTTCAAGAAGGGGGGTTATCACAAATTGCTACCGTATCAAGCCACTGAAGAACGGAGCCACATGTAGATCCCGACCGAGGAACCTAAATTCTAAGAAATAGCAACAGCAGAAGAAGTTCCCACCAACTTATGGGACCCCGTCCAATGGGGCCCAAGTACCTAGGGGCATAATAATAAAATAAATCCACACAAAAAAAATCATTGCCCTACTGGAATGATGACGTGGCAGTTGTACGGAACCTCCGGATTTTGCATTGACATGATGACGTGGCAGCAATATGGGTTTTCGCGTTTGAAGCCGCAAGGAACAAATGCCGATGGGTATCAAAAAAATCATGCCATTGGTAGCAACCCGCAAGAGGAGGATGCAAAAAGAGGTGCCGAAGCGCACAAGGAATCTCTGGATCAGGACAAACGGCCCTCCAAGAGCAAGGGCCACGAAAAAGAACTTTCTCTTCTTAGCGAAAGCAAGAATGTCTCTATCTCTTCTCCATCATACTCGTGATTATACTACTACATCTACTTCTCATACAGTATCTCAATCTTCTCCAAAGAAGAAAAATCCTACTACTTCCCTACGTAATACTAAAGAGAAGCCCAAGTTCAAGAAGGATAACCATAAGCGTCACCGCAAGATGCAGGTTTTCAAATCCGGTGACAAGGATGTCAAGTTTGACAACTATACAGCATGCAAAGACACCTCCAAGGCACTATACTTTATCAAACAGTTTGAGTTGCTTTTGCCAACGGGAGCTTCATCGAAAGAGCCAAGTTATATCATGTTGGGATGCATCTCAAAGAGACGGCAAGCAACTAGTGGTTAGCCAAGATTCTGGAAGGTACACAAGCCAGAACATGAGCTCAATTCAAAACTAAATTCATGAACAATTTCTTCCGCCTAACTTTGAGAAAAACATTCGGAAGGAATGGAATTGACTCGCCCAAAAGGAACATGAGAAAGTCATGGCTTATGTTGACGGACTTGGGGTGTCCAAGTCTGTTACAGTGGTATCAGAGCTCAGCCAATTTCTCTTCTACCAAGAAATCCGCTCCCTTTTTCTGTGACACACATGGATTCTTGCAAGAATCAGACGACTCCTCCTGCCTCTTTGGGAACGGGACGCAGCACGGGAAATTCGAATGGATTAGTTGATCAAGAATACATGCCGCCTAGGCCTACACAGTATCAACTAATGGAGATGCTCTCACGAGGATGTAGCAATTGCTAACTTGAATTGTTGGTTTCTTTCCGATGATTTTTGTTTAATTTTTGGGACCCTCTTTTTGAAGTTGCAAATTGCCGGACATTGTATAGCCAGTGTGAAACTTCCAACAACCAAGAGTTTCACCCGCAGTCGGGAAGGGCAGGTCACCATGAGTTGGTCGGGCCAATCGGCACTGGAATCCGAGCAGTAAAAGGGTGTCTAGACTTAGTTCAAAGTCATTTAGGCCCCTCGCTACACTTATAAGTTGGTGGGTACTAGGGAATTAACTTAAAATAGGAAACTTGGACACATGGCGGCTCCAGATGCAATTGCCAGAAGCATCAGCAAGAGGGGGCGCCCATTTCAAGAGAGGGGGCTGATTTCAGCCCATAAGGTGTGCTATAGTGTGTGTGAGTAGTGGGTGCAGGACCCAGGTGATCACAGCTTTAATGGAAAGCTTGCCTTCTCCCATGATCTATGTAGCGCAACGATTTGCTCTCGTGCATCTCTCCCTCCCCTTTGCACGTATGGTAATGCCCCACTAGTTGGGCTTCTCAGATGACCATATACAGTTTTGGGGGTTATATGTGCGTTTGCCAAGGTAAGAGCCTTTTGTACAAGAACCGGATTAATTGTCCCATTGCATGAGGGAGCGGGAGCACTTGAGACACGCATAGGCGTGTTTGCTCCGCTCGAAACGGTCCAAAATAGAGAATTACAGCCTGCTGTGTTTTTCTGCAGGTTTAGGGTTTCGCACCTAAACTGCAGGGAATCGCCAAGGGAGCCTCGGAAAGGCCTTGGGATGCGTGTACAAGGCAGTAGGCACCTAATAGTGGCAAAAAAAAAATTAAATCATGTTGAAATTGACTTGCAGCTCACTGGAAAGCTTCCATACCGCAAGGGAAAGTGTCCTTGAGATGTACTTTTGACCTACAGGGGTTTTTGCACCGTTATGCTGGCAAAATCGGGTCAAAAACCTGCAATTACAGCCATGGACAGCTTGGTGAGGGTTAGGTGCAAGCGTTTGGATCGTTTATTTGCCAGGGAAGCCTCGAAAGAGCATTGGGTACTTGTACAGGAAAATTTAGAGAGATTTCCCGCAAGGAATCTCGTCTAACTCAAGGGGCAAGTGACCCTACATGTGCGAGAGCTCAAGGGCTATCCACAGAAGTGATCGGCACGTGGATAGGAGTGCAAAACAAAGAATTCGGCGAGCTGTAATTTATCGCCAGGTTTTGTGAAGTGCTTTAAAGTGCATGGAAAGTCTCAGTGTACTTGGGATTTTGTCCATGGAGACTTCTATTGTGGTTATGTTGCGGAAATTGGATTAGAGTAGAGTAATTTTAGCCCGATAAAAGTGGGACAGCCTGTAGAAGTTTACAAGTTTTTCTCAAGTTTTATAAGAATAAAGAAATATCAAAAGGGATGCCAGTCTTTGGGGCCAACATGGTGTCATTGTCTGCTTGGTAGCGCTCTAGCTGCAAGACCGTGGTTTGTCTTGAACTATTGAATTCCAGCATTGGCAGAAAGCCATTGACACAACAATAAAATCACCCCAAGGGTGTTTACTGAAGAAGAACTTGATGACGTTGTCGAAAGACGAGTCATCAAACTTCTGGGGGCAAAGAATCAATCAAAGATACGGAACAAGGGGACTGACTATCCCGGTTATTTGGGCCGTCAATCTTCTTTTGCAAGTGCAAGAAAACAGAAGAAGCATGTACACTTCAAAGAACTCTCCACTTCGTCCTCATCTTCTTCTGACAATTCCGATAGGTATTCCTCTTCCGGTTCGAGTGGTGAGGACAGAAAGGGCAAGAAACAAAGAAAGAATCATAATTTGCAAAGAACCAAAGAGAGTAGATCATACAACACATCTTGATATGTTTCTGACAGTTCTGATGAGAATTCATCCTCCTCTGAGAGTTCGAGATCCAATGACCGCATGTCCTATTCAAAGAAGAAACACATTAACAGAGCCAACCAATATGACTTTCTCAAGGACAAGGACAAAAAGACCAAGGAATTTAAGGAGAGTGGACATGCAGTAAAGTTTGAATCCTTTTCAGGGTTTCGAGATGCTCCCAAGGCTTTAGCCTTTATTCAACAGTTTGACATAGCATTCTCTGGAGGGTGCTACTCAGAGCACTCCAAAATCAGGAGGACGGCATCATTTTTTAAAAGAAAATGGACGAACGTGGTGGTCCACTCTTCTCTTAAGAAAAGAAGCCCCGACCAAGTGATTAAAGTTCCTATGGATCTTTATTTTCTCTTGGCTGACTCAAGAGTACGAACGGGATGTCATTACTGCTTGGAACCATCTTTGGATGACCAAGGCCGACTCTTTGGATGCTTATTGCAAGAGATTTTGGGATGCTTTTCTACCTGCCTCTTCTTTTAAGAAGGTCACTTTCAAGCAGCAAATTGAGCGGTTTTGCTATAGACTTCCAACAGAGATCCGAGATTACTACCTTCAACAGAAGTCCAAGTTCATGCAACAATTGATAGACATGTTAAGCAAGGATTTGCTATGCATTCTGGCAACTTGACTTACCCCATTGATCAAGTTTCGACACCAAGGAACGGAAAGAATTCAACAAATGATAACATAAGAAGAAGGAAGTTTCAGAAAAAGAAGGATGCACGACCCTGATTGACCGACAAACAGAAAGCAAACTACCTCAAGGAGAAGAAGTGTTTTGATTGAGGAGAACAAGGACACATCTCTGCAAGGTGCCCCAAAAAGGCACATCAAGGACAATCAGAGGACAGGCCAGAAAGCTTTAGAACAACTGAAGGACGTGGCAGAAAAGGAAAACAAAAGCAAGATTGGTACCAGATTGTATGGAGACCGACCTGGATCAGATGGACAAAAGCACATAACTTTGTCATGCATGGGACAAAGTACGAGATCAGGAAGCCCTCATCTTCTTTGACAGAGGAGCCAAGCCCAACTTCATTTCAAATGAATTGGTGGCTCGACTTGGAATTACGCTCGACAAAATGGGGCCACAGGTAGAGGCAATTTTTGCGGCACCCGGATGCGATGTTGCCATTACATCTGTCATTGGCAAACTTCGGTTGCATTGTCAGGGGTATTTAGGGAACGAGCACTTTTACATCATGCCTTTGGAAGGGTGTGACGTCCTCCTAGAAATCCCTTGGTACCACAAGAACAACGCCGTGGTTGGCTATCGGGCCAAAAAAGCTACTTTGACGAATTAGAAGGGCCAGAAAATTGTGCTTATGTAAAATTGAAGGGCGAGTCCGTTCCTATTGTATCGGCTTCGGCCATTTCCAAAGTAACAAAATCCAGTCTTTTTGTTTACTCGATCTGCTTGAAAGAATTGAATGATGAACAATGAACTAAGATATCTGAGTTGGATAAGGAACAACAAGAATTTCTGCACACATAGGCCAATTGCTTCTTTGAAGGCCTATCAGGCGAGTTATCTCCACCTTGTCCTAGGACCATACGATTGATTTGATTCTTGGAAGTACACCACTAAATGGGCCACCTTATTGATTTAGCCGAGCCTAGAATGAAGAAATAATGAAGAACTTCTAGAAAAGAGTCTCATCCAACCCAGCATGTCAGCTTTCTATTCTCGAGTTTTGCTAGAACTAAAGAAAGATAGATCTTAGAGAATGTGTATTCATTATACATCTCTCAATAAAATCAGCATTAAGAACCAATTCCCTATCCCAAGGATCGATGATATTCTTGACAGCTCCAGAGATCCTCTTGCTTCAACATAATTGATTTGCAAAGTGGATATCATCAAATCGAAATTGCTCCGGGGGATATCTACAAGATAGCTTTCTGGACAACTTTTGGTTTATATGAAGATTTGGTGATGTCTTTTGGACTTACAAATGCTCCAGCAACCTTTAATCGGATGAAGGATAGGATTTTCAAAAGTGTCCATCTTTTGTGGACACTTTCATTGACGACATTATAGTTTTCTTCAAGACTGAAGTAGAGCACATACATAATGTACTATAGGTCTTTCAGGCATTGTGGAAGCATAGATTGGTTATCAATGCCATTACCGGAGATACATTTCTTGGGGCACATCGTCTCAACGGAAGGAGTATAGATGGACCCGACGAAAATTGAGACTATCCGCAGTTGGCCTGACCTTAAGAATGTTTCTGAAGTTCGGAGCTTTTTGGGTTTGTGCTCTTACTATCGACGGTTCATTCAAAAGTTTGCAGAGATAGCTTCACCTTTGCATTTACTGACTCAAAAAGGAGTCCCTTTCATGTGGGGATTGACAAAGGTGACCAATTTTCATACGCTCAAAGAAAATTTACTACCAGACCAGTGTTGGTTTTGCCAAACTTGCAAAAGACATTCGAAGTTTATTATGATGCTTGTGGTCATAGCCTGGGAGCAAGTTTGATGCAAGAAGGCCATGTCATTGCTTAGAAGAGTAGGATGTTTTCACATCCAAAGCTGGTAGCACAGATTTAAAAGAAAGAGCTATTTGACAATGATCTATGCTCTTACACAGCGGCGACACTATTTACTCGAAGCTGATTTCACAGTCTTTACGGATCATCAGAGTTTACACTACTACTTGTCACAGAAGAAGCTTTCAAAAAAGCAGATGCGATGTGCTAACATCCTGTCAGAGTTTCACTTTCAGATTGTCCACGTTCAGGGACAAAAGAACGTAGTGGCGGATGCATTGTCTCGGAAGCCCTTGGTTCTAGCTATTTTTGCAATTCATCACCAAAGCTTCGAGGATATGGTTGACCAATATGCCACAGATCCTGATTTTGTTGATATTTTTACTCGGATACAGAATGGGGAGACAGTTTCAGGCTATTCCATATGGGACATCTATTTGGTGCGGAAAACGATGATGTGTGTTGCACAACCTTTGAGGGAAAAGGTTTTGATAGTTCCATCGTCCACCTTTTACGGGCCAACGCGGCATAGATACCACCTTGAAAGGTGTGGATCATTACTTCTACTGGCCAAGGCTCAAAAAAGGATGCGGATGACTTTGTTTGCAGTTGTTTAGTATGCCATAAGGTCAATTTTGAGAGACATAAGGCATAGGGACTTTTACAGCCTTTACCTATTCCTTGCCGCCCTTGAGAAACCATTGCTGTTGATTTCATCTTTGACCTCTTTAAGACTCAAGGTGGGCACAATAGCATTTGGATAGTCATTGACAGATTTAGCAAGCAAGCTCACTTTATTCCAGTTAAGAAAACAGTCAAGTCTAATCGTTTAGCGAGATTGTTCATTCCTCACATTTTTTCGTTACATGGCATGCCTAAGACGATAGTTTCGGACAGAGATCCCCGATTCACGAATTTGTTTTGTGAGTAATCTGAGATAGTTAATTCATTGGTTTTGGATTTATTGAATTCTTACATCGCCAATCAAAAGACTCAAAGGGAAAAGTATTTGCCTTTGGTGGAATTTTCCTACAATAACACGGTTCCCTCTTCGACGATCAAGGCGTCATTTGAAGTAATCGAGGTGCTATAAGAAGGTCCCTCCATTTCTAAGCACCAAGGAAAAAAATTTTGAAGCAGATCAGCACACGATATTATGGCCCTTTCCAGATTCAAGAAAAGATAAATGATGTATCCTTCAGACTCAAGTTGTCAAGCACTTCATACGAGTCTCTTGAAACACTTTAAGGGTGAGATACCAGTTGGACAGGGAGCCTGATGAGAAACCTGAAGTGAGAGAGAGAGGAGATACTCGTTCCAGAATGGGTACTGGCCCATAAATAAAGGAAAGTGAAAGTAAAGTGATTCGGCGGTTCTTAGAGAAATTTAAGAACTATCCAGCATTGGATGCGAAATGGAAAGGGGAGGACCTAGCAAATACTCTTCAAATTTTGGAACTTAAACTTGAGGCTTTCGGCTTTGCTGCGCTTACTTTGAAAGATCTCGCAGATTGGCAGGGTTGAACGTGGTGTAGAAGGGACTGTATAAGAGGGGAGTCACTCCACTCCTTTGTCAAAGATTACATGGACGGAATAAAATCACTGATTTCCCTTTGGATTTCAAGGATATTGTTGTGCTGAAAATATTCTGTTGTATGACTTTATGAATAAGGAAACTGAAAATGGGCATTCCCCAACTTGAATCTGATTGATGTGTACTCTCTCATGTGATTTTGTTTGAGTGCAGGATTGAAAGACAAAATGACTGTAGCATTTTGGTCTTCACAATCTATAGACATGATCGCAATAAGAATTAGCTAATCCAACATCAGTCAGGTCCAGTGTGGATCTAGATGCGATTGCCAAGACGTTGCCTGGACATTATTTTGCCAAGGTTTGCGGGGCTCTGTAGAACTCTCAATCATGGCACAAGAAGGCTACAAATAGACATAGACGCGATTTGAAGTTGAAGGAAGGAAGATGATTGGGTGCTCTTACGTTTTCAGAATGCACTCCTAAGGAAACGATAGGGAAAGGAGCGGATTTTTCCAAAGCTCAACATGAGGTATTATGGCCCTTTCCAAATTCAAGAAAAGATAAATGATGTATCCTTCAGACTCGAGTTGTCAGGCACTTAGAAGATTCACAATGCTTTGGACCTAGAAGCTGTTGATACTGGCCGTTGGAGGCTATGGGCTTGGGAGAGTTGTCCACTAGCACGAGTGCAGTGGGATCCTAGAGAGTGGTTGTGGAGGGACCCTTTTGCCTCAGCCGACCATCCATGTGTCCCTTTCTTTCAGTACACTGTTCGATTGGGACGTCACATACTGGCAGCATGGAGAGAGGCTCGTCCTGCTGTAGCACCTCATTGGCAAGAGGAGGGTCTCACAACTGAGTTCTTGTCAGTGGATCCTAGAGAGTGGTTGTGGAGGACCCTTTGCCTCAGCCGACCATCCATGTGTCCCTTTCTTTCAGTACACTGTTCGATTGGGACGTCACACAGCTGGTCTCTTGTCACCTGCTTCTTTCAGCTTTTGGGCGAGGTTCTGGGACACCAGACAGCCGTAGCAAGTCACTTTGTTCTAGTGGCTAGTTGCACATAGAGCTACAGCAGTGGGGAGCTGGCTTGTACATAGTGGTCTCTTGGCAGCATGCGCTGCTTGTGACCATTCTGTGGAGAGTCAGCGTCATTGTCTTTGGGACCGTCCTACGTGTCCTTCCGCTGATGCTAGCTCTTTCCACAACACGACAATACACTTGGGGAGGCAGTTGCTTGGTCCACTCTCATGGGCCCGGCACTACAATTTGAGCTATCCTCCACTAGTAGGATGATAGTGGTACAGGGGGGGTCGAACTACACTCCAGTCTGCTACAGAGCTTACTCCATAGGAGTGGTCTAGTGAGAGAGAGGAGTATTGGGAGCTCTTCTACGGCCTGACACTCCGGTTCATTTGGCGGGCCCGTTGCTTCAACATCTTTGAGGCTCGCCCTGTACCACCAACAGAGATAATTCAAGATCTTTGGCTAGAGCTGTGATCCTTACTCTCAAGGGACAGTTCGAAAGACTCCACGGCAGCTCTGACCGCATGCGAAAGCGTAGAGAGGCTTTCCTTCGACTCTGGCACCCTGGGCCTTTCTTCACTATGGTCCAAGGTGTGCTCAAATGGCACTACCATCCACCTGTGTGGGTTTTCCCACCTCCCATCTTCTGATTTAGCCTCATTGTACATATGTTGTTTTTTCATTGGGAGAGTCTCCCCTTATGATTGTTGTAGCCCTCTCTAGTAGAGGTGATTGTAGCCCTATGGGTAGTTTCATTAACTAATAAAAGGATTTTTTTGGAAAAAAGAATAAAAAGAAAAAATCCAGTGTTGGCTGAAAAACAGCGATCTCTCTCTCTCTCTCTCTCTCTCTCTCTCTCTCTCTCTCTCTCTCTCTCTCTCTCTCTCTCTCTCTCTTTTTGGAAAATCCTTTGTTCTATATTACATTATCTTACATGTTAACATCGTGTTCAGGACTTCCATTCTCTCAGGCATTACACCTTTACCTATGGATGACTTGGAGCACCCTATCCTTCAAGGCTCGATCTTGCAATGAAACTGTATCCTCCAACATTCTCTCTTTGATGACTGACATAGGCACTGTCTGCTTAAATCCTTTGTTACTGTCAAATGTAGCCATATTCCTCATTGACCATATAAACCACAAAAACCAAACTCTAAATGATTGTATTGCAAATTCTTGGGCATGGTCCTGGTGTGTGTTCACCTTGGAGAAAGTCAATTTGAACTTTGTGATTTGAACTCCCCAAGATGTAGACCACATATTCTCATCCCATTTCCACCACTCTGAAACTATTTTACAATGCCAAAAAACATGTCTAACAGTCTCATTACCCTTACATCTGTTGCACTTCCCATCTGTAAATCCCTTTTTTTAAAGGTTACAAGCTGTAGGCAATACCCCTGTACATACTTTCCATAAAAATACTTTGAATTTGAACTAGTTTGGAATTAAACATATAACAGATAATACATTCAACCACCATTTATTTTGCATATGTAATCCCCATTGTTTACTACATCTTCCATCAATACAAGAACCTAGTAAAGAAGATGAGTAAAAGCCTGCAGAAGATGATTTCCACCAGTTGGCCATACATCCTGGCAAAGTCCAATCTCTATGTCTGTCTTCCAACTTTAGCTGCCCAAAAATAGGTAGGCTGAATACATCAGCTCCCAGCTGGTGCCACAATCCTTTGAACCTGAGTCCACATTTGTATTGTTGTCTAGCTGTAGAAAATACTTTCAACTCAAGGTTAGAGTCCAACATTTGATTAATTTGAACACTACCCTTTTTGAATAGGTTAATAGCAGGTTTTCCCATCAATTTGGCTGGAGGAACTTTAAACACAAAGCTCCAAATACATTTTCAACACCCAAAGAATTACCAATGTACCTGATTTTTCCTTCCCAATGCAAAATAGAGCAGCCCTTTTTCCATGATTTATCAGCATATTGGAGATATCGAACCCAATTTTTAATGGAGCAGCTTAAAACAGTTTATCCCAAACATTCATATGCCAAACCCCATGAAAGTACACTACAGCTGTATCAATCAATTTCCACAAGCATACTGACCAATCAGTATCATTATCCAACATGTGCTTTATGAGGCAAGCCCTTCTTGCCTGAGCATGGCATTTCATATTTAGAATGTGCAGACCACCCAATGTGTATGGGAAGGTCAATTTATCTGAGGCAATCAAGGCAGCGGCGGCAGAATGAATCCTCCACAAAAACCTAGACATAGCTGTTGTACATTTTTGTAACATTTTGTCGGACCATTCCAACAAAGCAAGTTGTACAGCATGTAAGGGATGAAGATATATTGGACTATCCTTAATCTGACTTGTAGGGGCCATTCATCACAGTACCAAGCTGCAATTTTGGCTTGCACCTTCTCCACTACCCATTGTTGCAATTGGTATTGAGAAACACCCACTCCAATGGGGTATCCCAAGTGTCTGAATACATGGCCTTTTGGGTACCTCTTCCCAGACCAGATTGAGCATCAAAGTCCCTGGCTGAAATATCAATGAGGGCAGATTTGGTTAAATTTAGATTTAACCCTGCTGCTAATGCATATAAGTCTAGTACTTTTATACATCGCAATACATTGATATTGTTTGCTTTGAGGAACACAAAGGTGTCATATGCAAATCCTTTACCTGTTACTTGTTTAGAGCCCAGATGAAGAGTTTGCAGGTGCCCATTTGCAGGCAGGGCATCCAAATAAGAAGACAAAGGGTGAGTTGCAACAACGAAAAAAAGTGGGTTGATAGGACAGCCTTGCCTAACAGATCTTGCAATACTCACCTTCTTAGAGAGTCTACCATTAATCACAATTCTGGAAAAATCCTACTGCCCCAGCAAGTTGATGAAGTTGCTTATTCTGTTGCGAAACCCCATCTTCTTTAGTACACTTTGCACAAAATCCCACTACATTGTGTCAAAAGCCTTGACAAAATCAATTTGAAACATAACCATGTCCTGCTTAGAATTTATAGCATGCTCTATACCCAATTGAATTGTAAGTATATTATCATAAATAGATCTACCACCAATGAACCCTGTTTGGGCAAGGTGAATGTGTTTTCACAGCTCAGGTGCTACTCTGATACCAATAGATTTAGCCAGCATTTTGTAAAGAATCCCCATCATGGTGATGGGCCTCCAATCACCCAAAGTTTTAACGAAGGTGTTCTTAGGGATCAGCTTTATGATTCCCTGCTTGAGGGCAAGATCCATGAATTGAGACATCCAAATCGCATTCACCAATGGGCAAACTATTCCTTTCAATTCTGACCAAAAGGACTACGTAAATTCCTTGGATAATCCATAGATGCCAGGACATTTTTCATTTGGTAATTTGCTCAAAGAATATTCCAACTCTGCCTCATTCAGTGGCCGCTCCAAGCTGTTAGCTTTTGCAACCTCAATGCATGGAGTGATTGCAGTCAAGAGAGAGTCAATAGCATTTATTCTTTCAGAAGATACATCAGGGCTTACATTAAGCAAAGCACTATAATACTGAGTAGCCATATCCAAAATTTCAGTTCCCTTGGTTAGAGGAGGCCCATCACCATTGCGAAGAACTGACAGATTCTGCCTTTTTCTTTTGTTCCTGAGTTTTTTATAAAAGGATTTGGATGAGTCTTTCCCATCTGCAACCACCATTGTCTACATAGATATCTCTATTTTTTACATTGATCCATTTCCCAATCTAAAATTACATCTCTAGCAACAGTTAGCTCTTGTATTTCCTTGTGACACAATGGAGTAGACTATCTACCAGCTTTGAGCACAAGCTGTTTTGCTCTTTCTCTGGCTTGCATTACTTTATGACTGCCTTTTTGAGCATTCAACTTTCCAGCAGTTCTGATACGGTGCTGCATATTAGAGACTATACACAGCCAGGTTGTGCTAGCAACAGATGCAGAGTGAATAAGATTGAGGACCTGTATCCTAAACAGCTGGTGAGTAAGAAATGAGTTACTAATCATTAAGGGTTTGGAATTTCCTACTGCCTTCATATTTTGCATTTCGAGATCAATAAGCTGTAAGACAATAGGAAAGTGATCATATAGCGCAGTACCAACATCAAGCTTCCATTTTTTCTGAGTTCGGGAGACAAGCACATCCAACAAAGTAGAGTCTATCTAATCTGGACCAGGATCCTTGGTGGGATAGGAAGTGAAAGGTAAATCATGTAGAGGGTGTAGAAGCAACAGTCCAGGAATCAACCAAATGAGCTTGGCTCTGCAAGGTGTCCCATTCAAAGCTTTCAGCAGCAGCTGACATTACAATAGATAAGGAGGTGGTTTGGTCAAAGTTCTGGACCATGTTAAAGTCTCCTCCAAGAATACCTTGTGACCAGTTTAGATGGGCGAGCCATCTCCACAACTCTATTCTAGATGCAGCATCATTAGGAGCATAAACATTACTTATTTGCATTGGTCCCCATTGGGATTCCACTTGGAAGATAGAGCATCTCCCTGATTCATGGTCAAGGGTCCATTGAGGCTTGAGGGAGTTTCTGATATATGTTAAAGTACCTGAGTATTGTCCTCTTTTCCCACCAAAAAAAAGACTTTAAAGTGCATTACATCCCCAGATTTATCATGCAACTTATGCTCTTGAACTAGACAGCTATTCAAATCAGAAGTCAGCAACCAATTTTGAAATACCAGCAGCCTAGAGGGGTGGCTGAGGCCTTAACATTGAAGGATGCAACTTTCATGAGGAGAATTATTGAGGGGTATCCATAACTAACTGAGTGTCCTCATCACTAGGACTATTTGTCATCAGCACCTCAATATTGACATGGGAGGGGTTTGGAGCTGCATTGCTCTTAGTGGCAGAGTGTTGCATGAGTACATAGTCAATAGTTGCCAAATTATCTGGGGAAGGGATATCTTGAAGAACATCAAACACATTAGGGGAGGTATATCCTCATATACCTGGTGGAGTCCTAAAATTTTTCTTTGATAATTGGTATCCATCAGAGTCAACCACTCTTTTACCCTTGTCTAGAGATCTTGGGCTCCTAGAAGAAGAGGGAGAGGAGTTTGCTTGGCTCCCTACATGAGGGGAGTTTTTAGTCTGAACTGCTGCTTTATACCTTATAGGAGGGACTTCATATTCAAGGGTAGCTACTTGAGCATGAGGGGGGGAAGGTCGCTCTATAGAATTTGAACATGTTTTGCCAAAAATCTGTTCTTTGGGCACCAGGTGCTTACTGCCAGGATAAGAGGGAATCAGCTCGATTGAGCCTTTAGCCAATGTAGGGAAAATGTCCCAGATGTCCACAACGATAACATGATCATGAGAGATTTCCCCACATTTACCTGCCTACCTATAGATTCTAACTCAATTTCCATTGTGTCAGGCATCTTCTTATCAGTGTTCCACATAACACAAGCTCTATTCCTGTTGGGACAGTTAATAGTGGGGGAAAATAGAACTTTTCCTAGAGAGGCAGCCAGATCCTTGATACAAGGCCACAAAAAACCAAGTAAGTCCACAAAATCGACCCGTACTGGGCATTTAGACAACAATTCCTCCTTAATTTGCTTGACCGACTGCTGCCAGGGAAGAACATGAAAAACTTGCCCACATAAGATAATTATTGAGGTAGAATAAAAGGATTTTTGATCCTCTGCAGAAAGAAATAGAACTTCATACAATCCTGAACCATTGTAGAAAACCTTGTCGACTACAGCTTTCTTAAAGCCCTGGTCCAGATAACCTGCTATCTCATTTAGGGCCGGAAGTTTGCCTGTGAAATACAGCCCTATAGCACGACCCTTAAAAGCTGAGACATGAGACATTACCGTTATGGCAGGGATGCAAACTGTATGCTGCAACTAGTTAGTTCCGCTTCAGAGAGTGTGCCCTTGTCAGCCCTTACAGGTGGCATGGATGCTTCCTTAGGATTCAGGCAAAACAAAGTTGGTAGAGCCATGGCGCAAAGTGGTCAAACGAGGACCTAAGATAAGATGGCTGAAGTGAGTGCCAACGGGAGAAGGTTGAAGCTCGCAACCTCTGATTCTGATTCTGAGTAGAATATGTGACCTGAGCCCTGTTGGGAGAACGAAGCACCCAAGGATCCCTCAACCTCTCACTGAGATAGAGAAGTGCCATCTAAAACATCAAGCACATCCCTCGCATAAAAAATCCGCACTCTGTGTGTGTGTGTGTGTGTGTGTGTGTGTGTGTGTGTGTGTTTGTGTGTGTGTGTGTGCGTTGGCCGAAAGTAGCCGCATCCCCCTTCTCTCCTCTAGCACTACCTTCAAGTGTGAGTTCGCAATTTGCGTTCTTGTTTTTTGTTTGTGCTTTTGCAGGTACTCCATCACGGAGAAGGAAGCAACGAGGCCTTGGCCTATGCTCAAAGATTTCGGGAACGGAATCAGGAATGGTCTACAGAACTTCACGGTTTGGGAACACTCGGAAACAGATTTGAGAGCTCATCTCTCGAGAAAATCCTACACAGGAAGGAAATTGACCATCGAGTCGAAAGATCTAGAGTGGAGGGATCACTCGGGTTCTTTTGCTTGTAAAAAGATTCTCCCTAATAAAGATTCTCTTTAAGGGGGGGACCAACCCATCTTCTGGTCCCAAATACTGTGTCGATCTTCTCCCTCGACTCTTTTAGTTGAAAGTTTATTTATTTTCAACTTGATTAATTGTGTGTGCTCCCGTTTCTGACAGTGGTACCAGAGCTTGGATTGCTCTCTTTCTATGCAAAGGAGGACAATTTCGGGAAGGAACGAGAATAACCATGATGAGCCACAGAAGAACCACTAAAGATAAACATTAGCAAGTGCAAGCTCAACTTGCGGAATTGAAACAACTTATTTTGTTGCCGGCTGTCCAAAAGGTTTTGGATGGAATCAAGAAGCCACAAGGAACAAATGCCGATGGGTGTTAGGAAAATTTTGCTGGTGGAAGCAACCCACAGGAGGATGGTGGGAAAAGAGGTGCCGAAACACACAAGAGATCTCCGGATCAAGACAAACAGCCTTCCAAGAGCAAGGGCCAGGAAAAAGAACTTTCTCTGCTTAGCGAAAGCAAGGATGTCTCTATCTCTTCTCCATCATACTCTCTTGACTATACTACTACATCTACTTCTCATACAATATCTAAATCTTCTCCAAAGAAGAAATCTCCTACTACTTCCCTACGTAATACGCAAGAAAATCCCCAGTTCAAGAAGGATAACCGCAGATGTCTATGCAAGATGCGGGTTTTCAAATCCGGTGACAAGGATGTGAAGTTTGATAACTACACATGACAGAGGGATATCTCCAAGGCACTGTCTTTCATCAGGCAGTTTGAAGTTGCATTTGACAACGGGAACTTCACTGAAAAATCCAAGTTGCGTCATGTTGGGATGCATCTCAAGGAGACAGCAAGCAACTGGTGGTTAGTTAAATTTTTTGAAGGTACACAAGAAAGAACGTGGGCTCAACTCAAAGCTAAATTTTATGAACAATTTCTTCGGCTTGATTTCAAGAAGGACATTCGGAAGGAATAGGCCTAGCTCAACAGAAGGAACAAGAGAAATTCATGGCTTATATTGACAAATTTTGGTCTATTCTTCTAAAAGTTGCACCTTTCATTGAAGATTTTCGACGAGGAAAAGATGTGAATGTTCGAAGCAGGCCTTCAACCACCGCTTCAGAAGAGCATGAAGGTGTACCCACACGACACCCTTCAATGGCCGGATGATGGAGTTGGCAATCATTGCCGAGGATTTACATTCAACTGGTATCCCTAGACGGATGGAACATAGCACGTACCGTGCAAGGCAAATAGCGGTTTATGATGACCATGGCAACCAAGGCAAAAAGCATCCCCAGAGGACCTGGATCAGCCTAAGAAGCCAGAGGGTATCGTAAAACGTCTCAAGTATCTCACATCAAACCAAGTACAGACCTTCAAGGAACAAGGAAGGTGCTTCTACTGTGGTAAGAACACATGAAGTCCGACTGCCGTGTTCGGCAGCAACGGTAAGAACAAGTGTTTTCGAGAGCACGCTGCCTTGAGCTTGAATTCCATTCCTGATGTACAAGGAAATATAGAAACCAAAAAAGAGAAGCATCAGCTCCTTAAAGGTTAAGGATCTATGAATACCCAGCGGTTTCTATATTTCCTGATGTACAAGGAAATATAGAAACCAAAAAAGAGAAGCATCAGCTCCTTAAAGGTTAAGTATCTATGAATACCCAGCGGGTGTTGATCCTCTACGACCCTAGATTGGCGAACAATTTCATCTCACTAGAAATTGCAGAACGCTTGGACCTCACACCAGCTTAGCTTGGACTCCAGTCACTTCCGGATCATCTTTTGAGGGGTTGACCACCAATGCAACTCCCGTGAATGCTTTTTGATGGCACCCATTGAGGGATGTGATATCATCTTGGTTATGCCATGGCACTACCATATGCAACCAGTCCTAGATTATGTAGAAAAGACCCTCGCTTTTGAGCCTAAGGGCAAGAACATTAAAATTCTTGTTGATGCAGGGGATTGGCTATTCCTTATTGTAAGCCATATCTCCATTAAGAAGGAAATAAAGAAGTGCATTTCTTCTTACTTGATTTTCGCATGTGAAAGAGGTAAAGCTAATGAGGGTTCGCTCTCTCGTTTGGAAGTTAAACGTTTTTTAATTGTTGAAAAGTATAAAGATTGTTTCACGGATACTCTACCGGACAAGCTACCTTCGAAACATCCGGAAGATCATCTCATTGATCTCGTACCGGGTAACTCTCCCCCAAACCAACCCTCTTACCGGGTAAGTCTTGCTCAACAAGAGGAAATTTTGAAGCAAGTTAGTGAGCTTCTAGAAAAAGGTCTAGTACGACCAAGTAGCTCGCCTTACTACTCTCCACTTCTACTGGTGCAAAAGAAAGACCGCACATTTTGAATGTGCGTAGATTACCAATCCCTAAACAAGATCGCTATCAAGAATCGCTTTTTGATTCCTTGCATTGATGGAATTCTCGATAAGTTACAGGGTGCAAGCAGCTTTAGTCGCATTGACTTAAAGAGCGGGTATCATCAGATACGCATAGCCCCTGAGGATGTCCGTAAGACTGTCTTTCGCACAACCTTCGGACTTTATGAATTTTTAGTAATGCCTTTCAGCTTGACCAATGCTCCTGCCACATTCAATTGAACGATGGATTGAATTTTCAGCCCACACAGAGCTTTCACAGGAGTGTTCTTTGTGATGATATACTCTTCTTTTCAAAGACTGAGGAGGAACATTGGAATCACTTGGATATAGTGTTTCAAGAAGTGCGAAAGCATGAGTTGCATGCGAATGCAAAGAAGAGTGACTGTGTCGTGCCAAGGAAGAGACATGGAATGTGACTTCCTTGAATGCATACTTTTCAGCTTTTCATGAATAATCCGCATACATTCGTGCTCATTCATGAGTGAAAGTGCTCAACGTACAAGATGTCATGCCTAGGAAAAGGGATCACATAAAGACGTTGTTTAAAATATAGGAAACAATCACGAATGAAACACTCGAACAATGCGTGATGATGAATCATTCGAACACATAGTACTTCTTGTAAGGGTTCTTTGAACCTAGGCTTGAGAGCCAAGATCAGTTCGTCGTGTTTGATCGAATCTGCCTGGGGGTTTGCTGTGGACCTCGACTCGAAAGGCAAGATCGATTCTTCGTGATCGATCAAATATGCAACGAGGTTAGCTTCGCTAGAAAAAGCATCAACTAAACCATCATCATGGTGAACAATCACGTCTTGATCATACAAATCATCATACTTATCATCATGCAAATCCTATGTATCGTGCTTTGGAGAAGACGAGACCGAGAAAGTCTATTCTCCCAAATCCGTTCAATCTTTGCCTGCACATTAGAAATGAGAGATGGAGAATGAACAACTTGCTCTCCACGAATGACAATGGGAGAGTCACTTTTGGCATTGAAAGTGAATGTATTTTCCGCCCAATCAATGAGAGGGTTATGCTCACTAAACCATCGAATGCCCAAAATTATGTCACATCCTGAGAGAGGAAAGACTATAAATTTTCTACGGAAAGCAGCTTGTTGAACTGTAAACAACATATCAAAGCACTCCTTTGTGATGAGAGAATCCATACCGGGAGCGAAGCCAAAGACCTCAAGAGGAGATTTTTGACTAACCTCTAGGCGGGCTCTCTCAACAAGAGAGGGACTGATCACATCATGCATACTGCCTAAGTCAAACAATATGACAAAACGTTGCCCCGTCATATGACCATAACATTTAATGAGAGACTCATCAATAGGAGGGTCATGAGAAACTTGGGGCACACTCGTGTTTTCATTGATTGCATTGACAGAGGAAGGGGGTTCTATGGATTCTTTAGATTCATTCGATTCAAGCTTAGGACATGTTCTTTTTATGTGACCCTTAATGTGACAATGAAAACAACGACCTTCCTTAGAATAAGTGCTTTGCTCTTCCGACGTGATGTATCCTCCTAAAATTCCTTGTGCTACCTTTTCATCTGGAGTGAGCTTAGGTTTAGCAATTGTGGTAGCTTTACCCTTAGGTTCATTTTGAGAGTTCTTTTCTGAGAGACTATTTGAAGATTGGTTAGAAGAGTTACCGTTCTGAGGGTTATGAGAGGTGAGAGAGGTACTTGTGGAAGTCTTGTTTTCCTTAGGCTTTCCCTTGTTGTGCTTCATCTCCTGTGCAAGAGCAATCGCTACCACCTTGTTCAGATCGGTTGGATCGAGCACCTTGACATCATACTTGGTATGCTTGTCCAATCCATAAAAGAATGCCTCTTTGTGCTCCGTATTGATTTGCATAATTGCATGCTGAGCTGCAAAACACGATTAGACAAAGACATAACTGGCATACCATTTTGCTTGAGACCGCGTCAATCGTCCTTCAATCGTGCTAAGTATTATGGGGGCATAAACCGTGCCTTGAGATTGTCTTGGAAATCGGCCCAATTGAAGGAAAGGGGCGTGAATTCGTTGGCTTCCTCTAGGTGTGCGGCTAATTGTGCCTCTTGCCATGCGTGGTACCAATTGATGGAATCACCGGCAAGGTACATAGCTACTGTCAAAACCTTGCTATTTCTTGTCTTCTTAGTTGTCTCAAAATAAGCATTAAATTGATGCAACCAAGAATGAATAATCATAGCATTCATCTTACCATCATACTTACTGAACTGGATCTTCTCTATGATTGGGTTGTTGGAGTCCGAATCTCAACTTGCGCCACTTGATGAACTACCAACATCTTTGGCTGGCTCGGACTTCGAGGCGAGAACATGTCGTACCAACTCTTGCATGCGTCATTCACTCCGTGCCACATGCTCTGCTTGTCTTTCTTTACGTTGTGCAATCATGTCCCAGCATTGTCTTGACCAAAGCCTCCATAGGATTTGGTACAATCCGTGGCGTAGATGGGAAAGGGGGAGGGTCGGGAAAACCTCCTGGTGAGAAAGACTCTTCTTCGCCACTCCCATGCTCACCACCTCCATGCGAAGTATCCATTCCGCTTCGGGTGATGACCATACACTGTGATCTTGGTTCTTAAGTTCACGAGGAACTTGGGTTCTTGTGGGTCTTGGATTCTTGGGTTCTTGGGGTCTTGAGTTCTTGAGGTTCTTAAAGTTCTTCTATCGCTTGCAATCTGTGTTAAGAGAAGGATCTTCTCTTCACTCGAGTTCTGCTCTTTTCTGCGGGCGCACCCCTTGGCGGCCCGTAGATTCATCTACATGTATGCAGTCATTGCTAAACCCATTCATAGCCTTATAACTCATTTTGAGTGGAAACATGAATACGAGGAATCATTCTAGAAGCTTAAACAAGCTTTGACCATAGCACCAATATTGAATACTCCGGACTTGAACAAAGTTTTTCAAGTGCATGTAGATGCTTCAAGTTTTGCTATTGGTTGCATATTAGCTTATCCAGGAGAGGGGACTATCTAATTCCCTATATCATATGCCAGAAAACAGCTAAACCTAGCAGAAAACAATTACACAACCATTGAAAGGGAAGGTCTTGGAATGGTTGTGTGCGGTTAAGAAATTTTGACATTATTTGTTGGCAAACAAGTTTGTCTTTTTCGTGGATCATCAAGCCTTACTCTATTTGGTGAACAAGCAGTGCAATACAAGAAGAAAAGTAAGATGGTTCATCATCCTACTTGAATTTGACTTAAGAGTGTAGTCAAGAAAGACACCACGCACCAAAGAGCGCATCATCTCTATCAAGGATCACGTCAGGGAGGCACCAAAGGGGGTAGACGATGATTTACCATATGCTTATTTGTTCTCCGTGGAAATGATTCCTAGATGGTTGAAAGATCTTGCATGCCTATTGACCATAGTGCAAGTAGATTCCCAAATACCACTTCCTTTTACACCACAATTGATAGAGAACGCCCTATATCAATTGCTAGCTAGAAGACTATATTGGAAGAACAAGGATGGAATTATACTTTTGTGCATCAACCCGGAGGAAGAAGAAACCTATTTGAGTCAAGATCATACTACAGTGGTGGGACTCCATTTTGCAAAAGACCAAACCCTAAAATGATCGACTTGGTTAGGTGTTTATTGGCATAGCATGAAGAAAGACGTTCATGATTACATGAACGATTTCTCTCAATGTAGAGAAAAATCCGCCATATCCCATGCCACGTTCTTTTAAATTTTGGTGACACCACAGTGGAGTAGATCCTGGTGGAATTTCTAAATAAAAGAACATTCCCATAAGATATGAGTAAACGAAGAGGAAGAGAAACAGAGATTGAACCAGCCAACTATGCAATGATTAGGGATCAGCTCTATTGATGAGGAAAGGACCAACAACTTAGAATGTGTGCCAATGAGGATGAATATCTTCTTATCTTGGAACAAGTGCACATGGGTCTTGCAGGAGGCCATTTCTCTCGTGAAACCACGACCAAGGCTATATTGATAGAGCAGGCACCTGGTGCCCAACATTGTTTGCTGATGCCAAAGAATTTGTTCAACGATGTGATTCATGTCAATGAGCAAAGATGTCGACACAAATTGATAGTGTGCCATTGCAACCTATGATGGGAGCACGCACATTTGCTAATTGGGATATAGACTTTGTGGTTCCAATACAGCCACAAGCATACAAAACTCAGGTGCAATATATCATTGTGGCCACAAATTACTTAACCAAATTGGATGAGGTATGAGCCACTAGGAAGAATGATGCTAGAACCACTACTGCATTCCTGTACAAATGCATATTCACTAGGTATGGACTTCCTATTGAGCTTGTAAGTGATAGAGGTTTGCATTTTCTCAATGAAGGGATGCTAAGCGAGTTCATGGTGATACATAATAAATCAACACCCTATCATCCTCTAGAAAATGGACAAGCTGAGCACACTAATAAGACCTTGAGCAATGTGCTTACAAAGATAGTTAGTCTGGGCAGAATACATTGGGTAATGCATTTTCATTCAACCTTATTGGTGTATCGAGTTTCATTCAAAATAGCCTTAAGCACAACTCGTTTTAACTTGGTCTATGGATAAGATGCAATCCTACCCATGGAATTTTTATTACCCACTCTCAAAGTTGCACACAAATTGGAATGGAAAGGGCATGAGTTGTCAGAATGACTCAAGGACTTGGAACCGCTCGATGAACAAAGATTAGCAGCCATTGCCCATATATATGCACATAAAACAAAACAAAATTTTTCTTGACTCACATTTGCTGACTAAAAATTTCAAACAAGGGGACTTGGCTCTAGTTTGCTCCTTAAAACAACATATACCCAAGTTTAAGAAGAGGGACACGGTCCTTTTGTCATTGAAGATGTTTCACCGAGTGGTGCCATCAAACTAGCTACATTAGATGGGGAAATCATGGAAAATTGGATTAGTGGATGTCGACTTCGTAAATACCATCTACCTTTGACTAATGAACTTTTGTAAAGAATGCATGCAACTAAGGAGCGTAAGCTTAAACGACAGTAGGTGATTGAGGAAGCCGAAGAGGAAGAGCACATTCGGGTTTTGAAATGAAAAGCAACAAGGCAACATATTTCTCAAGTACCACCCCTCAATACCCTCCAAATTCAACCCTTAGCAGATGATGATGTAGAGACCGATGATGGATGGCAGGATGGATTGGACCTGCATATAACTGTAACCTTGAAGGATGGGTTTAAAGTCAATGCACTAGCTAATACAAGTGCACGGCTTAATGTGATCAACTATACAATGTACAAAAAAGCAACAACCCAACCGCTTGAACATTGCAAAGCACAAGTCAAAGGCTGCCATAAAGAGCTAACACCAACATTGGGATTGATCAATCTCAACGTCTTTGTGCATGGATTTTTGTTGGAAACCTAAGTAGGAATCTAAAGCTAGGAGCGAGCCATCAACTATCCGTAAAAGACAATTCAATGCACATCCAAGGGAAGTGCTATATTGATGGGAACCCAAGACTCCACAAGTACCAACGAAGTCAACCACTTCCAGCAGAACGGTTGCGGCCAGTACATATAGCACTCTCAAAGAATGAGCTCAATTGCTACAGGATTTACTCTTCAAGAGAGTTAACAAACAAACTACTTCACCATTGGAAACCCTTGAGTACACTACTCAAGACCCACCTCTTGCATCACATAGTGTTTTTACAAGCATTGACATCAGTAGCATGATAGGGCCAATCTCGGACATGCATAGACATGATTTTATCGCCCATGCACTGCACATCCAGGTTATAATCTCTCGTCCTAGAGGACTCAGGCAAGGAGGGGGGGAGGCATTCTGAATGCGGACCCAAGCATATCAATTTGATAGAGAAAAGGGAAATGTTTGAAGTAATTGTGTGTTAACGTGTGAATTTTTCTAGAAAAATCATATGAAAATTCCCTAATAACTAAGCAAATGGGGAGAACATAATATGATAACCCTTAGGTGTGTGTATATATTATAAATACATGTTACAAAAGCTAAAAATATTACAATTTTTACTTCTTTTGTGTGTTTTTGGGCCAAAAATATGATCGAAATGGTATAATCCACAAAAATATGGCAAAGTACTAAACTTAGACGTGTTTTGGTAAATTTAGGATTGGTGTTCTCTTTTTTGGAGAAATGGCTTCATAGATGGATTCCCCATAGGTATTATAACCAATGTACTTTGACGAATCCAAGAGCAAAGCTCATTTGATGCCTTGGATATGGGAAACCGGCTCGGATGGCCACAAATCGTCATTTTTGACCTACGACCACAAATCAGCTCAAAATTGGACGAACTTGATAGGCTAAGTCAAAATGATCTATGTGAGGGGCCTGTATGCTTGGAGTGCAAAAAACAACCGCCACAATGTGCAAGGCCCAAAAACCGCTAAAGTTAGAGTATGAAGTGCCATGAGGTGCTAGCAAATCAAAAGAATACCAAGTAGGAGCCAAGTATTACTTGCTAAGACTATAGGACAACTTATGGACCATCAAAATTGCATTTGGCCAAATTTTTAATTATAGGCTATTAATCATGATTAATAGGTCTGAGACTAAATTTGACATCTTTTGCACTTTTTCAATATAGCACTCTTTCACATGTTGAGTTCAAGCCAAAAGCCCACTTAGTGCACAAAAATCACATGTTCACTGACTCCAAGACCAAAAAACAAACTTATTTTGCACCAAGGCCAAAATCTGACACAAAACACAACTTATGTGTCCAAGAATAATCAAACAGCATTCAATGCTTTGGGACATAATGACCAAACACCCCATAACTTCAAAGTGCCAAAAAAGTCAACAAAAATTGAACCTAGCTATTAATCGCAATTAATATCTCAGGAGTAAAAATGATAGGACTTGAAAAATTTTGGTCATCACCTGCTCCTACATACTCTCACTATCCCACAAATGAGCTTTTCAGCCAAATGGACATTCCAAAATTGTGCATCATCCCTTTTTCATTTTCAGAGATCTTCAAGACAAAAACTGATCAAAATCTAGACTTTTTGTATCCAAAAGTGAAATCCTATCATTGTCCAATGTCTTTCACCCAAGTGCATAGGCAAAACCCCAAAAATGGAGCCTAATTGGTGGAGTAGCTATTAATTGCGATTAACAGCCCAATATGAAATTTTTTGTCCAAGTGTTTGGAAAAGTTTACAAATTTGTTTTTGTGGCTTTTGGTAATAATATTTTGGCTTTCTTTTTAGAATGGTCACTCTCAATTCAAGTGGGACAGAATACCATATTCTGACTTTGAAATGCGCATAATCGCAAATTTTTGTATTCTTACACCAAAGCTACAAAGCTTTCTGGCCCCAGCAAAGAAAAAGTCTACAAAGTAGCGATTGCAAGAGCTTCCCCCCTATTAGTTGCAAGAAGAGTCCATAGGGGTCGCAAAGAAGACCTATGCAGGAGAAGCGCTACTCTAGAAACATCACATGGCAATCTTACATGGAACCTTCAAGACACCTGAAGGGAAGGTAGTGAAAATCCATCTAATGCCAAGAGAGATATATGATGTAGAGCGAAGGAGCCTAAATTGGCCAAAGCACACATGCGACTTGGATTACGAGAATACTACAAATTGCCACCATGCAGTGTGGATTTTCAAAGAGCTTATGAACTCTAAAGATACATTCAAGAGGATGGCACAACCAAGCTGATAGATCTAGCAGAACAAGCAATAGAAGTGCAAAGAACATTTGAGGTCAAGGGAAAAGAAAAGGAATGGGTTTTTTTACTAGAAATACACCAGCAACAACATTTGCTAATATGGTCCATAAACCAGCTAAATACCTAGCACGTCTTTCCTCTCAATGTTTCCATTTCACAGCAAACAAGCCAAGCAAGTACACAATTCCAAACCACGTAGTGGCCTCGGCTTTTATAATAGTTTTTAAGAACAAGTTACCGACACCACTCGACCATGCCCAAGAAGTACTCAATGCACTCAAGGCACAAAAAAGGGCGTAGACAACAAGTATTTGGGAGCATCAAAAGTCCTCACAAGGATAGCCTACCATGCGGTGGAGATGACAGATAACTTACCACTTGCTCCTGACTAGAATACATAACTCATCACTAGAGTCATGCCATGCGGTGGGAATGACAGATAACTTACCACTTGCTCCTGACTAGAATACATGACTCATCAAGTCAGGAATGAGGAGGAAAATCAGGAAGGACAGGAAGCACAAGCACCCAAACTGTGGCAATCAACCAGGGGAAAGACCTTGCCCTCTGGAGAAGAGATCGAAACAAGTGATGAAGAGAAAAAAAGTGAATCCAACAAAGATAAAGCTATAAAAAGTGCATCTCAACCCTCAGAAACTAAAGAAGAAAAGAAAAGAAAGGCCAAGGGCAAACAAAAAGTGGAAGAACGTGCAACTAAACAAAGAAAAGTGTCACCACCCATCATAATTGAAGAATCGACACAAAGAGCCTCCCGCCTTGCAAGAGAAAGGGAAGCCTTTGAAAGGAAAAGGGGCTTGGCATGAGACTTTGAAGAATTTTGGAAACCAAAGCCATCTAAGCTTCAAACAAAAAATCATATGTACCATTTTATCCAAAATCCCCACTCATACCTTGAACAAATCTATGAGAAGGAAGAAAAAGTACAAGAGGAAGGGCTACCAGAAGCCATCACTGCTCCTTCACTTCCTTCAGAAGCTCAAGAAACCACAAGGTTACCCTTGCCCATCAATGCGACACAACCACATGAGGAAACCTCAATTGAAAAGAATCAAGAGCTTGAAGAAGCAACTGAAGAAGAAATATTTGAGCGGGAAACAACACAAGAGATACATCAAGTGAGCCAGTCAATGGAGGAAATAGAAGTAGCAATAGAATCTCAACAAATAGAAAAAGTTCAAAAGGTGTTGAGCAGGACCAACTACCTAGCCAACCTGAGAGGCAACACTGGAGGAAGTGGTTGAAGATAAAGATGAACAACAGGAAGAAGCCTCCACATCCGAAGAGCAAAAGGCTTAGAAGACATCAACGAGTACACTCAATACGCACATCAAATTTTAGAGAAACTGAAGACTAAAGTGTACAGCCAACAAAATCATATCCAACTTGCAAGAATTGATCAACAACTACTCAAAGAGAAAATACAAGTTGCATATGCACTTCTAGAAGAGTACAAGACTTTGCACAAGACATCACAAGTAGATACACAAAGGCTCCAGGAGGCCAACACAAAGCAGCAAGCGGACCTCTCTAAAATGACAAGGCTAGTGGAGCAGTTGACAACTGCAAGAGAAGGTCAAGAAAAGAAGATCAAAGAATTAGACTCTACAATACTTGACACCAATGCACATGCTCAGTGACTACAGATGCAATTGGATGTTGCCAACCTACAAGTGGCACATACAAAAGCTAGACTCAAGGGTCAAAATGATTTGCTAACAAAGCTAAAAGAAAACCCTACAATACTCACACTTGAAGGCTCTGACCTAGCTTATCAGGTGATGGAAAAGTAGTGCAACGACTTGTGGAGACATAACTGAAACCGGAACGGATGTAAAGGAGGGAAATTTCCCTCAGTTTCATGAACAAGAAGAGGAATATCAGAAGAAAATAGCCAAGATACAAGCAAATGTGGAAGCCTCGAGAGCACAAAAAGACAAAGCTATTCTCACAGAAGAAGATACCAGTGAACTAACAATGCAAGAAATGGAAGCCCTTCAATTCCTCCAAAGTATAGACCCAACAAAGGCTTCTACATCTGCTCTTGAAGAAGAGACAATGGATCCATCATCTGAAGGTCCTATGGAAAATTTTACTATAGAAGCTGAAAAGGAGCTAAAGGTTCAGATTTGGAAGGCTTGAGAGCACAAAAAGACAAAGCTATTCTCACAGAAGAAGATAACAGTGAACCAACAATGCAAGAAATTGAAGCCCTTCAATTCCTCCAAAGTATAGACCCAACAAAGGATGCTACATCTGCTCCTCAAGAAGAGACAATGGATCTATCATGTGAGGGTCCTTTGGACAATTTTACTATAGAAGCTGAAAAGGAGCTAAAGGTTCAAATAGTTCAGGAGACTGCAAATAACTGGAAGGAGGCCATGGAGTGGGAAGGCCTAATATTGCATTCTACTAATGTAGCCCAACTCACTTCATAGAAAATAATTGCTACCTGGCATTAAAAATCCTTGCCTTATCCACCAATCAAGTACGAGGTGCTCAAAGTGAAGGAGAGACTAATGAAGGATCAGAATGCAGATGCATCACACCCACATCCCTTGTGGAGAAATACATGGTTAAAGAGTCATCCGAGATACATGATTTTGTACACTCAATCTCCATCAGAGATCCACAAGGATCCTATTTTTTTCTTGATGCCTAGAGTCAGGATCTAGGGCATCCATCAGCCATCAACTAGGCTAAATTACCAAAGGCACGTCCCACTCAAAGGTGGGACAAACAAGGATTACGCAATAAAGACGCTCATAGAAGCCATGGAGATTTTCAAGCGTATCCTTGATCTCACATGTATCATGGTGATCAAGATAGACAAAATGATCCTCACATGCATACAGACCTTCCAGTGTGCAGAACAAAGTGATGCACCATGGATGGATTTTTTTGAACGGAATCAAGGGCTATGCTACCATCTCTCTGATCAAACAAGTGATGAAGTACTATACGGAATTTTTGCGAGAGTCATCTTTTTGCCCTCATACTATATGTATACCTTTGAAGATTCTTTCTACACTGGCTTCTTCACCTTCATATCTAACCTTTTTGGTCCCATTGTAGAGAACTTGTCAACGTACTTCATTGTATACACCGCTATGGAGCTTAGACATCCAATTGATATGAAAATTTTGACAAAAGCTGACAAAAAGATGTGGATCAAGTACTATGATGTCCCTGAGGCCCTAAAGAATCAAGAAAAAGCTAGGAATCTGACCATTATCCCATTTTTTGAAGCTGTGTCGCGGATGACCCACAATAGGAGGGGGGGAATGTTAGTAGCTTAGCTAACACAAGATGATCTAGAGACACAATGAGGATGTATTATTTTATTTTTTCATACACTCTCGACACTTATAGCCATGAGCCATTGTAATTTATTGATTCCCAAAGCAAGTACTTTATTGAAAATGTAATTATGAGTCTATTCCAGTGGGGCTGTAAGCTTCCAAATTGTGACTCTTAATCCCTCAATTCCTTATTTTTGACCCAAAACCTTATGGAAAGGTATACAAGCCAACTTCTGTAAGGGTTCTTTAAGTTCACTTTGGATAAGGAAGCTACGTGCATTTTTAGAGAATGCTATGTATTCTCCCTCTTTAGTTTGAAGCTTGTATCTTCCTCGTGGATGGTCTATTTGAAGTGCCCATTCTTGCATTGCATTTGCAAGTGAAATCTCTACGCGACATTGTAAGTTTCTCATGACAAATGTCTGATTTTGCTGTCAATAAACTCATCCCAATTATGTCCATAACTCACATTTTACATATCAAATATGCAGTTTATGCACATGAGGGGGTAATAGGGCATCATTGCTAAGCTAGTAGGTGCATTTAGTATAAAAAACGATTAGACCAAATCTGCCTTGCAACTATTATAATTGTAAGTTTGGAAAGTGGCCAAATGGGGGATTTGATTGCACGGGAATGTGCTGGTAGGTGTTGTATACCCATCATATAAGTTTTGTCTCGTTTGGACATCGTTTTTTTCTTGAATTGATGAGATTTCCTTGCGGTGTTGTAACTAATTTTCATTGCCTGACATGTGGTTGAGTGTTGTTTTGGATAAGTAGATGTGTTTTTTGAGAGTCTGACAACCTCTCATAGCCTCCATGCACTAGTCGGGTTGACGCTATCCCATGGTATGACATTCATGTCCGTGGTTCTCACTATCACTACAATAAGATAGTAGGCTTGGTAAACAGAGGGCCCAACACCATGCAACCACAATGAAATTTGGGGGTGGAACATGGATCACAATCCATGTTTCTCCACCTCCGAATACATAGAAAATTTAGCAGAATAGTTCCCCTAGCTGCACTTATTCACTTATGCAATCACAATTGAAAAATGCTTCCAAAAATGGATTGCAATCCAAGTACTTTACAACGTTAGGATCTTACAAAAGTTTGCCAAAAGCTAAATCTTAGCTAGGGGATATCGCCATGCAAATTTGGATAGAAATGGACCACAATAGACCCTAAACCCTAGAAAAAGATAAAACTCAATCTCCAAATGTCCATTTTGACCTAGACAAAGAAAAATTGATCCAAATTCCAAAATAGTGTGACCTAGGGGCTTATTAAGAACCTTGCCCCAAAGTTTGGTGTGATTTGGCTCTAGAACATGGATCACGATTCATGTACCTAAGGGACAAAATTGGCAGAGTCAGAGTCCACAATCTATGCAAAGGATAATATCAATAAGTTATCAAGGAATTAATGCAAAACTATTCCAATATCAATACTTGTGCAAATTCAGAGATTTTAGTGCAAGTTGGGGAATCAAAGATTTCAGTGCAAGTGGGGGCATTTATTTAAAGAAAAAAGAAGTTAGGGTATGCTTACATGATTTAAAAGGAGTCCCACAATGCTTTCCAATTGGGATTTTTTTTCCAACTCAGTTAGAGGGGTCAAACAAGCTCCAAGTGCAATGAAAATGGATAAGCATCTATAAACTTCAATTTCAAAGCCTCATATTGTCAAAATTCAACACATTCTAGCCACAAGGATCAATCCAACTTGGCCCAAGGACACCAATATGGCAAAGTAAAAAACAATTGGGCCATAGAGTAGGAAATAGGTGAAACTTAGGAAACACAAATCTAAATTTGAAAATATTCCACCAGTGCGCTAGGATAGGCTATAGGGACATGTCCCCAAAGTTTCGTCCCCAAATGTGACCAAACATGGGTCGGGACCCATGTACCTTTTTCACACTTTTAGACCAAAACCTAGCCACCAGAACCTAAAGTTTTAAGTCATTTGGATATCAAAACCTTTGTAAAGATGCCAAAATTCTCTAAGTCTACAATTCTTTCCCAAATTTTGACTTAGATTCCAAACTAGTGATCCATATAGAAGTTTTGAAACCATAGCATCCCCATAATATACATAACTAGATGGTGCAATCAGATCTTCAAAAGGTGTTCCAACATGGGATTTGGATCCATGTACATCTAACCTATAATTGACCTGAAACCCATCAACCTAGTGCCCATAGTTGTCCAAGTCACACTGGAGAAGTTTGGCCAAATTTTGACTTGTTTTGATCAAGTTACACTCATTTTTCATTTTATGGTCAAGTTTGCATTATTTTTACTATTGGAAAACATCTCAGCCAATTTCCAGACTTAGATACTTGTAATTTTGGTAGCTGGATGTCTCGTTAAAAGGCTAAAAAGGAGTGCCCCCCTACAAAGTCATGGATATCTGAACCAATGGAAAAGCCCACATTACTGGCATAAATACCGGCAAACGTGTTCATAATATTTTTTAAAGCTAAAGATGGCACAAAGGTGAATACTACAATATTCCCAAAAGAGCTATGGACCCTGCACCAACAAAGAGAAGTCTTGAAGGGAGTAATGTGCCTGTAACTAGATGGATTACTGCCTTGGGGCACCGGTTACCAAAGAGCACATGAGCTCAATTCTGTATAATGGTGAAACAATCTTAATGGAGAAGGATGGGGGGCTACAATTAAAGTCCAAATCATAGGTGAATTGATCAACCATGACCTACACCTCCCAGTTGACAACCATAATCTATATATATATGTGTGTGTGTGTGTGTGTGTGTGTGTGTGTGTGTGTGTGTGTGTGTGTGTGTGTGTGTGTGTGTGTGTGTGTGTGTTTAATATGTATGTATACATATATGTACACTTATGTATACATATATATAAGTGTACACACACACACACACACACAAATGTGTGTGTATGCGTATTTTTATATATATACATATAGATATTCATAGCCATTTTTTGGCTAACCACGCTTTCCATAGTGAGTTACTTTGCCCTAGAAAAATAAACTAAACATTGTGGATATCCTCTGGTTTTATTGCTGTACATAGGGGATTTTTTTTCCATATCTCCCTAAATATCCTCAGCTAGCAAGTCACTCAGCTAGTTGAGCCAAAAACATATTTTTTTTAAAAAAAATATTTATTATGGCTCAATGTGTGTAAGTATTTCATTGTATGGAGGGCCTACATATAGTTTTTTTATTGTTATTATTTTGGTATGTATTTAAATATCTATACCTAGGTGTGCATTATTTGCATAAGTATGCCACATACATTGACTCACTGCTACCAAAATTTTCCTTAAGAAAAAATGCACAAAATATACTTTTCACTTAGTCATTCCTTTTTTGTTATAGATAAGTATTTCAACATGTTTTTTCTCTTACTTCAAGCAAATAAAATTGCATCAATAAAAACAAATAAGGGCCCCCTCTCTTGATTCTCCTATATTTTCATGTTTTATATTTTTCTATTTTATATTTATAGATGTGTCATTATCCTAGATTCCACGAATAGTTTATGGACTAACTTGCTGAATAATTCATATCCATGCATGTTTTCAAGAACTTAAGAATATATTAGGTCACACTCTTATGCAAAGAGGGGCTCACTCTTGGAGCCTTATGCAAATTCAACAAGTGTAGTGAGAAAAAACATGTATTTTAGTGAAATTTTTGGCATCCATGTCCACTCAAATTTTGAAGAAGTGGTCAACATAAAAAGTACAACCGACGAACTCAGAAATATCCTCAACTTTTGTAATGATTTTTGAAGCTTGTGGTTTTGAGATATGATTTTTTAGTGAACCACATTCTGCCCACACCTTCATACAAGGAGTCATCCTAGTCTCTTTCACTCCTTGCACACTTCCACATATACACATCCACTCATCATCTCCATCTCTCACGCAAGCCTAAAAATTCTATCTTCTTGCTCACCTTCCTCACTATTCACTTCCCTCCTTACTTCCATAGCTTCAAAACCATGTTTCTACACACATATGCCCTCCTATATCTCTCTATAATCACTTCCAGCTTACCAATTTTTCTTCATCCTTCCCAAAGTCATTTAAAATCACTGAAAAATCTCAAGTTTAATCTCTATAAATGGGAAACTTCTAGCATCACAAGTGCCCAACATTTCTACTTCAATGCGACTTTGCCGACAACCACAAGTTACGAGGAGGACTAGATTTATTAGATGCTTGATCTATTGGTGTACATAGGTAAAACTTCTTAGTTTTCTCATAGATTTCACACAATCTATGTGATTAATTATCCCACTTGAGAACTCATCCATTGTAGATTCCCATATAATACACCATGTGGGCATAGCTTTGTAATCTCACTAATTATTAACCTACTAACACAAATATCCATTGGTCTAACCCTAAAAGTCACCTCACCTCAAGACATGTGCATAGGAAAAATGCTCTATCTCTCACTCTTACTCTTTTCATCTCTATAATTTTATATTATTCTACCATCAATAATGCCCTTCTCTTGAGCCCACATCCATGGCTCAAGCAGACATGGGACACCCACCATACTTTGATATTTAAAAATATTATAATCTTGGTTTGTTAGCTTGTAATAGGATGATCAATAATCTTAATGAGGGAACCCCAACCTATAAATAGTCCCCTCTCCTTCCTTGTAAATAATATCTTATCTCTCACATATTACCCCAATTGTATATGTGTGTGGACCCCAATTGTATATGAATGTGGAGAGCCTCAGGTATAGTAAGCACTTTGTGGGCTTCACACTTGGTGTGAGGGAAGCTTTGATGCTACACATTGCAAGTGAGAGAGCAAGCGTCACATCTCAAAATCACTATTGTACACTCTCTTCCATCAAAAATAAAATTGAGTTTTGGTGCTTCAAAGGGATGATTTGTGCAACATGCTTTGATGAATTCATAGTGATTTATATCTTTAAAGTTTTGTCATTTTGAGCTTGTTATGAAAGTGCTTAGTGTGTTCTCATTATCTGATTCTTGTCATTTTGAGCTTGTTATGCAAGTGCTTAGTGTGTTTTCATTATCTATCTTGCTCATTGTAAGAGGATATCGTACTGAGAGGTTTTCCACAACCCTAAGACAATGCATGTGTGATGGAAATGTCTAGAATTCACTAAGCGTTGGCCTAGTTTATGCAAGCTCCATGATCTAGGTTGCATTTATATGCCCGTATCACAAAAGTACGTATAAAACAACATTATTTGGTGTAATCCCAAATAATATGCAATACCCGTATAAATGTTTTTGATAAAAAACCTTTTCAATCTAAATTTGTACTTATAAAACAGTTTTGCTAAATTCAATAAACAACATACCAACCATCAGTAACTACATCCCACCTAGCCACCAACAACAAAGCAAGAGCACCACTTAGGTTTAATATCTCACCCACGTTTGATGGATACTAACCTATTTTTGTGTGTTGTGCCAGACTCTTGTGGTGAGGTAGTTTCTCTATGACTAGATGACAAACCTTCATTCTCACTAGTGTGGTGCAATAGTTTATCTCTCACCACATGTACGCTTTGTCGTACGTGTTGAAGGCTGGGAACTTTCATGTGCACTGTGTGCGAGCCTCAAAAGGCTGCAAACACACACCTAGAGAATCCAAGCATGCTCAAAGAACAATGGTGTGTCACTCACCTCTCAATGCTTCCATCCTGAAGGATCCTATGCTGCAAAGAAGAAGAAGCTATCGCCGATGCCGTGGTCTACCGCCTCACCACCACCGATGTCGCCGTAATGCTCAATCACACGCTCTCTCTCTCTCTCTCTCTCTCTCTCTCTCTCTCTCTCTCTCTCTCTCTCTCTCTCGCACACACACACACACACACACACACATACACGAAAGAGAAGGAGACAAAGATGGAGCAAGAGCACTTCTTAGCTTACACCTAAGAGAATGAGGATTTTTAGGTCAAATGGACCTTCTATAAGAGTTCGGCCCGTTCACACATGGCCGCCCATAGCGGACGATTGTTGCACAACTCCTGTAAAAATAAGGTAAGTGGTGCGCCTCTCATGGGAGATCACCTACACACCTATTGGACCGACAAGCCCAGTGCCTGACTGTACCAAATAAATAATACGATGTTCGTTGTAGGTGATAGGGTGTCCGGAGGGTTAACATGCCTCCCTTCCTGATGTAGATTCCGTCCTCGGAAGCTATTGAGTTGAAGTTCGTTCATCGAGATGGAAGAGCATTTGAGATGAATGTCCTTAGACTTCTTCAGTCAAAGTATGCGATACATGTGAGTGAAGTACCAAATTAAGCTGAGATTTCTCTTCTTCCAGCTTAAGATTTTACATTGTGGCACTTTGATTTTTTTGTTTGTTCATTTTCAACATTTTACTTTGTAACTTGGGAGAGTCATATAACTTTGTTATCCTCCCCACGCTCATCACACTAGTAAACTCCCTTTACAATACTTAAGCTAAAGGTCAATAGGGACTAAGCCCACTAGAAAGCTCTAGTACATTGCACACAATGCTGCCTAAATTGGATTAAGAACCTAAAGTAACCATTGATTACTAGGAAGGCATTCCCCATGGTATGAAGAGAAAATCTCTAACTCCTAACTTGGTCAAACTAGCTTAGTCAGACTGCTTGATTCTGAAACCTAGAGAAGGGATTATGACAAAAAATTATATAGAATCTAATGTTTAATCTAGGCAAATGCGTGGAATATTTTGCTACCAATCAAAATTAAAGCAGACAAACATGGATTGCAAACAAGACAAGGGGCAATGCTAATGGACAAGAAATGTCATAATAACTAATATCTAATTCTCCTAAATGATTTTCTCATGTTAAACTGATCATTTAATATGGGGAAGTACCAGGGGAGAAAAAGCTAGAATATGGGTTAAGCTGGCAAACCGGCCACAATAGAGATCCAAAGGAGGGGAAATAGGGATTCAAAGGGGGGGCCATCTTCAAAAGAGAAATGTGCATTAATGGGCTTCAAAGACCCTAAGGTTCATCCCATTTGACTTCCAAAATGCTAAGGTTCCAAAATTCAATGTAAAGTCCAATGGTCAAACCTTAGGGAAATTGGATGCCTTTGTGAAGACCTAAAAAGTCTTTGCGAATCCCTACATGGGAGGGGGCGAGGCCTTTTAGTAGCGGATGAGAGAGAAACACACACACACACACACACACACACACACACTCCCTTTACACAAAACTACTTCTTCCTCTCAATCTGGTCTCATACCCCGCTAGCTCTCACCATCTTTGAAGGTGTGTGAGGTCTTGTGTATGAGACCGTGAGGGAATTGATGTTGTGTTTTATACCTGTGTGCATGGTGCTTGAGGCTTCCATCTTCATTGGACTAGCAAGTTATTGAAGGAACACAAAGTATTGTATTGTAAAATGTCTCCCTTGATGGGGGAAACCTATAATACAAAGCCTTTTGGAGGGGGGACCAGAGGGGGGACCGGCTCCATGTAAATCCGGTCCTCAACTATTGTCAATAGCTTAATGTTTCTCTCTTTTGAAGTATTGTTCATGCCTATCTAACTAGGTGTTATGATTTTTGGTTGCTGTTTCCATCCAAGCACTCTTGCTATGCTCATTAGGAATCTATTCTAATGAAATACTCACTATGTTTATGCTATTTTCTGCTACACACAAGTTACTAAGCCATTAAATGTTACAAGAAACACCTGTTTGTGTTGATGATTGCGCTTGATTTGAAGAGTGAACGAGAGAAAGACTCCATGAAGTTCAAAGTCCTAACATCCTGTACACATTAGGAAACACAAAGAATACCTCTAGGAGGCATATCAATGGGAAGAGGCACCAACCCTTATTGAACAGAATCAAACAACATAAGGAACCCTAACCTAATTATTTGCACTCCCCCAAGAGAGTCAAGGAAATAGGGTATTGTAGAGATTGAGGGGGAACCCTAAGGCTAGACCCTATCCTCGTCATCATCAAGAAAAAAAAATTCATCATCCATGAGACCATATGTGCCATCTGTGTAATCATGTAACTCTTCCTCATCATTAGAGGCACAAATGTTCACTAAGAACATCACTAGACGCCTATAGTCATCTTGGTCAAGAGGGTAGTCTTGTGCAATCGGGGTGACGTCCTCTACTAAGTATGGGTTAGTTGTGGTCAAGAGACGTATCAACCATTCTAATTCCTTGAAATTCTTCTCACATGCTAGCGTATCTACCAAATGCCATTCACATGCAAGCACCGGGTAGACTAGGTTGAACGCTTGTGCAAAGTAAAGAGGGTACCTCTCACCCAAGGTAGGAGTGGATGACTGTATTGTACTAGCCATATTTATACACACAGATAGATGATGGTTAGAGTGCAAAGTCAAAAGGTTGATTCCTTGTGTATAATATGTTTTTATGATTTTGTGTTATGTATCGAACTCGTAGGTTTCCAGATTTTTGTTTGGTGGCTCTTGCTCTTTTAATTTTTAATTTTTGTCTTCTTGTGAGTATAAGGCTTAATAATATGTGAATTCCCTAAGATTGGAGATTGAGAGATCACGAAGGAAGGTTAAAAGGGGAGTGCGTGAATGATGATTGTCAGCAAACACTCCCCCCTTCCTTGGGTAGATCATACCTTTTGGAATGATGTCATCACCTTTTGAAACCAATTGTTCCAAGTTGTTATGGGTGAATGGTTTAACCAATAGTTTTTTGACCGCCCTATGCATTTCATCTAGTTGCAAGGGTGGTAAGATACTCTCCCATGATTTTATTTGCAACGTTGTTCTAAGTGGTGAAGTTACAACAGGAGGTGCAAACTCTTCCTTGTTTGTATGATATGTACAATGGTAGGTGGAGTTTGTGCCGAAGCTTCTATTTCCATATAGGAACTACATGAAGAGAAAGAAGCTTCATTTGATTTCCGTGTTCCTGAGCTAGGTGGAACAAATCATTTGTTCTTCGATACCCAAACTAGCTCTGGAGAGGGTGTGTAGTGATTGCTTTCTTTCCGCGATCGTCGATTCATTTTGGAGCTACATGATTGGGCTCACATGGGTTAGGTGACAAGTAAGAGCACAATTTACGTTTTGGCACCCAGATTTGATCATTTCCTTCATAGTAGCCTTGGGATTCCAATAGTTTTTTAGGAATCCAACGCAACGTTTCATTATATTTCTTGGGGCGAGTGGACGTCTCTTACCACGCTCTTGTCTTTTATCACTAGCTATGGTCGCTAAAGAAGCTTTAGGGACCCACTTGTATGTTTTCTTTGTTATATTACGATGGGTCTTGTGTGTCTCAAGCTTTATTTCAACTACGACAGTTGAAGCTCTAGAGAGTTGGGCTATGGGGACGCTTCCCTAATCGAAACCACACCCCATATGATAGTAGATTACACTTAGCACCCGTGTCCAATGAGGCATTATATAGCACTTTTCCATAGGTGCTATTTAGCTCAATAGGGTATCATAGAGGTGTGTCAAAGTCCATCCAATCATCCTCTATTTCAACGTGGAAAGCATGTGCAACTCCTTGGTTGGCCTCTCGTTGGCATCTTATGTTGTCGCTCCTTAGCCTCAACTTGAGCTTGTATCTTCTTCAACTTGGCTTGTGCCTTGGCTGCCTTTTTTTGATATATGGCATGTAGCTCCTCTTGGCTTAAAGTATCATAGTATCTTTTAAATTTACTCCCATTGAGGAATCCAATGGTTTCTACTCCATCAAGAGTTTCGACCTGAATGGTATCTTGTAGGGTGATTTTTCATACTCTATATGGTCCTTTTCCCGCATATTTTACCTTTTTCTTCTCGTTACGCACTCCATACATAAGGACTTTATCACCAACATTGATATCTTTGTCTTTTAGATGACAGTCAAACCATTTCTTCCTCCTATCTTTCTCCACAAGTGCGTTTTGCATAGCCGAATGCCTTTCTTCATCTAACCTCTCAAGGATATATAAGTGCTCAACTAAAGGGTTACCATCCCAACCTTGTTATGCTACACGTAGACTAGGAACTACAAACTCCCATGTCATAACTGCTTCTTGGTCATATACCATTTTGAATGTTGTACAATTAATAGCCACTTTGTAAGAAGTACGATAAGCCCATAGGGCTGAAGCCAGCTTTAAGTCCTAATCTGTGCAATGAGCTTCCACCATTTTGGTCAAGATAGAGATTAAGGTCTTGTTGGTACTCTCAACTTGGCCATTTGCTTGAGGATAATAAGGTGCGGACTTATGGTGAGCTATCATGAAGTTGGTAGTGAGTTCTTTTATCACTCCATTTATTAAATGAGTGCCATTGTCACTCACAATCTCAAAGGGACAACCAAATCTTGTAATAATTTTCTCAAAGAGAAACTTGGCAGTTGACCTTGCATCAGCCTTACGTGTTACCCCGGCTTTTTCCCACTTTGTTACATAGTCAATGGCAACGATAATATATCAAGATTGAGTGCTACGAGCTGCCAGACTAATTGGGCCTACAAAGTCCAAAGTCCAAACCCCATTTTTCAAATGGTTGAGTCACTTTAATAGGATGTAAGGGCATCTTATCCTTTTGGTGTGATCTTGTAGCGTTGGCATTCATCACATCCTTTTGCAAAAAGTGATGCATCCTTGAATAAGATAGGCCACCAATAGCCTGATTGCAACACCGTTCTAGCAGTTAGTTCCCCTGAGAAATGTCATTCGGCTATACCCATGTGGGCTTCTTGCAGTATGTATAAATACTCATCCTCACGGGCACAACGTCTAAGAATATCGTCCTTCCCTAGCCTATAGAGAGTTCCTCCAATGAGAGAATAAGGTTCACATTCTTTTAGCAGTTTTTGAGCTATGTCCTTACGAAGCTCTTTGGGTGGAAAACCATTAACTAGAAAGTTCACAATCTTCTCACTCCATTCAGGCATGGTCTTGACTAGAAATAAGGAAGTATCGGGCAATTCATCATCAACTCCAGTAGGGGCTTCACCATTGGGTATGCGAGACAAATGATCCGCCATGACATGTCTTTTACCAGGTCTCACCTTGAGACCATAACGGTAAAATCAAACTCAAGAAGAATCAACAACCATCATGTTATTATTCCCGTAGAAAAAGGTTTATTTACTAGATACAACAAGGCTTGATGATCAACATAGAAAATAAAGTTCTTGGCCAAAAGGTAGTAGAAAAATTTCTTTACTGCATAGATCATAACTAAACCTTCCCTCTCTGTAGCGGTGTAGTTTCTCTCGGCATCATTCAATTGAAGATTTGAAAAACTAATGGGGTAGTCCAATTTATGTTCTCCTGGTTGAGGTAGAACACACCCAATAGCAAAGTTTGATGCATCAATATGCACATGGAAAATTATATTCCAATCGGGCACTCATAGAATGGGAGTCAAGGTCTTTTGCAATGACCCATAAGCATGGTCACACTCCACGGTCCAATGGAACTCAATAAGAAGCTTTTACAAAGGACGAGCTATCTTGGCAAAGTTTAAAATAAACCGTTGGTAATAACCAACATGGCCCATGAACCTTTGAACTCCTTTATAGTTCGTAGGTGGTGGCAATTCAACAATGGCTTTAATTTTGCTCTCATCTATGGAAATCCCATTTTTGGACACTATATGCCCTAAAATGACTCCCTGTTTAACCCAAAATTGGCATTTGAAAGGGTTTAAGGAGATGCGATTTAATATGCACTTCTCAAACACTTTGCAAAACTCCCTCAAATATTCTCTAAAAGCAGTGTTTATTAATCTTTGAAAGGTAGCAAGGGCATTAGTTAAGCGAAAAGCCATAGCACAAAATGCGAACACTTCAAATTCAAATATAAAGGTTGTTTTAGCTTAGTCCTCTAGCACAATTGTGTGATTGTAGCCAGAGTACCCATCTAAAAAACTATAAGCTTCCTTTCCTGCAACTCTTTCAAGCACATGTTCTGAATATGGCAAGGGGTAATGGTCCCTCCTAGTGGCGGCATTGACCTTCTTGAGATCCATGCACACTGTGAGCTTTCTTTATTTCGCATTACACTATCAATAGCAACATTCTGAGTGCTCAATAGGGTATATGAATCCGCATTTCACAACCTTTTCAATCTCTTCTTGAATAATCTTTGCATTTTTAAGATTCATCGGGTAGGGTCGTTGCTGAACTGGTTTAGCCATGCTATTCATGGGGATTGTATGTTGCACCATGGAAGGTGGAACACCTTTCATATCATGATATGTCCAAGCAAATATATCCCTAAATTCCTTGAGAAGTTCTTTAAGTACATACTCCTCAGTCTCTGTCACATCTTGGGCAATGAAGACAGGTTTGGACTCCTCACCTGGGTCTGCTAACTCTATTTCCGTAACTATTGCTAGACCATCATAGACTCCATTGCTTCCATCGATAGGTTTTCTTTGAGCCTTTGTATACACAACCTTACGCTCCTCCGTGGTGTAGGATTTGAAATGATCGGGTGCAGGGTGTAAGTCTGTGGGGTCTTGTTGTTTTGTGGACTGTGATTTCACTTCCGCTTCCTTTTGTTGTTAAACTAACTCTTCCCACTTAAGGTTAGGATTAAAGAATTGCTCTTATGTAGGTCATTGTGTTCTCCTAGAGAATTGCATATTTGTTCAAACACTTCGATATGATTTCTCACATCCCCGTCTCCACTAAATTTTTGTGTGAGCTTGGCTATTTATACTACCTTACTTCTAGGCTCCCTATAGGGCATGTTACGCATAATCTCAGCAATAGATTGACCGATAGCTTGAGAAAATGTTGCCAAGTCACCTAAGTGAGCAGGCACCATGGGTGAAGGCGCTCCAGAGACTACATGTGGAGTAGGTATTGGCATTGGGCTTGGCGCATAGGCAACCCTTGGGGTTCCAAGTTTGGTATGGTGTTGTGCCATATGGTGGCCCAAAGTTCATATGTGTGGCCCTAAGCATAACAGACGTCGGATGTGACATGCTAATGCTAGCCGGTATGGTCCCATTGAAGGGTGTTGTGGTTGTGGAGCATAGGTTGTTGAAACAATGGGAGGGATAGGAGCTACATGAGTACAAGGACCCATAGGTGTATATGATTGGTACACAATTGTAGGTACTGTTTGCAGACAAAAGAGGTCCATGGCATGTTTCTTGGCATGCCCATCACTGGGGTAGGCATCGTAGCTATGGTGTCATCAAGGGAAAGATGAGCTAGACTTGGGAAAGTAAAGCTATCACTTGTGGGCTCAGATTGCACTAAGACCCCTGGAGAAACAACATATGGAGGATCCATCGGACTTATCAAGGGAGTGTCCATTTGTGATAAGGTTGGTTGTTTAGCCTTCCCTGTATCCAAGAATCTCATGAGACCCATTGAAGGCATGTGGATCCCCTTTTTCTGTCTCTGTAGCTCAATAACCCTATGGATCCCCTTTTTCTGTCTCTTTAGCTCAATAACCCTATGGATGACCTCGCAAACTGTTTGTTGTTGATCCTCTACACTAGTAGCACCCATTGTGGATTGTAGGACATCTAACCAACCCACGTGATAGGTGTGACCTTGTATAGGTCGGTTAGAGTTTCCATTATTAGTTCGTACTCCCAGTTCTCATTTAGAAATGCTCCATCTAGGATTGAGGTGCTAGGGGTGTCCTTTGAACTAGAAGCAATATGGCTCTCTATGGGTTGACCCTTAGTGGTTGCTAATTTAGGAGCACTCGATTGCTCACCTAGCAAGGATATTGACATAGTGACTTTCGCTTTTCACTCTCTTCATTGCTTTGCCTTGCATAAGCTCTTGATTTCCTTCTCCCTAGTCGCAATGATATACCACTCAACCTCTTGTACTTTGGCAAGGCTTCTACCATCAGGTAATATAACCTTGGAGGGGAATATCTCTGAAGAGTCAAGGGGTGCAATGAATGGAGTATTCACATGCACACTCTTTAGGAGCATGGGGTCAACGTTGGTCATGAATGGTGAATTTACTTCCCCACCCCCCTCATTTACATCGTTAGCTCCATGTTCGGAGTGAGTGGCTCTATTAAAGGTTTCCTTCAAGTAGCTAAGCACGCTCGCCCCAGACCGTGGGCCCATGGCATGCATGTCTTGGATTGAGCTATCTTGATTAGGCATTGGGTAACCCTCCATGATGTTGTAGTCAGAGGAAGAGTCACTAGACGCAATATGCGGGTCCTGAGTGGTACTGCCTAGGGTTCCTGCTGAGGGCCTAGAGCCTATGGTAGAGGAATAATGATACCCGCGTAAACGGAGACACTCTTGATGTATTGGTCCTCTAGAACACGACCAGAGCGTAGGTGCATGTGACCTCAAAACTCTAGAGGTGTTGGTGAGTGCTCGTGAAGGCCGCTCACCTAGTTTTGTAGGTGTTTGCAACCTTTTTTTTTTTGGTATTTTTGGTCCCCTTTTTTAACCAAGCCACAAAATATGGTGTATGATATCTCAAAACGAGCGTCTTGGCTAGGGGATGTGCCGTGCTTTACATCCCCCGATTCAGTTATGTACATCCCTCAGAATTCTAAAATTAGTCTTTTCCTACTAGGTGCTAGAATTAGTAAGTCCAAAGGGTGATGTGAAGGGGATGGTGGATAACTTGAGGAACTTGTCCCACATGCACTCCCTTCACTTGAGATCATAGTCTTTATATATAAGGTAGTGTGAGTAGTATATCCTAAAGCTGAGGACTGAGGCTTAGACCTGGGCCTGGGCCTAGGCTTGGGGGGCTTGGGCTTGCGGAAAGCGATCCCTTCCTTTTAGAATAATATTTTTTCAATTTTAATTTCCAAATCTCTTTTAATCCCAAATATCCCGAGCGTTTTTTTTTTTAAAGTTTTTCTGAGGATAATGTGGTTGCATGTAGGTCGAGCTCCCAGGCGTACATAGCAGCTCCTAGGAGGTCTGTCTAACCTCCTTGCAGCTAATTAACAGCTAATGAACTATCGAACACAGAATTGCACACACACACAATCAACTCTGCTACTCATTGTCTACTCTACTTCTCACTGTCTACTCTCACTAACAGCTCTACTAACACTTGCACAATACAGATCTTGCAAAACTAACAAAAACCAGTACAATGTAGCACTAATAGAGCTTATAGTTACTAAAAAAATCTGCCAAAAATATGCTCATCTGTCCTTTAGAGTCACTAAACAGTCCACAGGTAGCACTGTGTGGGATGCATGTCTAACCTCACCATCCTATCTTATTGCAGTATTAGCGAGAACCACGACTGATTTGTCAAACCATGGGACGAAGCTGACTCGACTAGTGCATAGAGGCTACAAGAGGCTGTCAATCTTTCGGAAAACAACTCGCATCTAACTCAAGCTACACTCAAGTGACTGAAATCACCAAAATCCAATCGCTCATCGGCAAGCAAATCACATCCGTTACAGCATCAAATGACATCCAAACGCAACGAAACTTCTAGGACAAGTTTATAAGACCTAAGCACACATGCCTATGGCCTCAAATCCCACTTTAGGTCAAGTTTCAAAATTGCGATTATTAAGAGCAGTGGGTTTTTGACCTAGTCGTTTTCGACCCAGAATGCATCTAAATGCTTAGCAATGATGCCCCAATACCCCGCCTATGCTTAGTTTTTGATTTAAAAGCATAAATTCCTAGTTATAATGAAATTAGGCCGCGGGTCGGCGATGCCAAAAGCTACGAAATGTTGTGAATGGCTTACGTCAATGCGTAGAGCGGTTACTTGCGGTTGCAATGCAACAAACGCATTCGCAATGTGACAACCGGAGAGGGAGTAGGAAGCACGAGAAGGAGAGAAGTGAGCACCGTTAGCTCACGCTGTGTATTTCTTATCCAAAAACTTACAAAAATTGGCTTTTATACCTTAGCCAAGGTTTTTGAGTGGTCAAAACTAATAATCTGGAGTTCTATCAAAGCTGGGAATTGACTGGCTGATACAATCTAGAAGCTTGTAGCCCCGGCTCATTAATTACAAAGTTTACCAAGAAAATAGGAGTTACAATATTCTTGATTTAGCAAAATAATAATTGTATTACAAGGAGAACTCCGAAAAATGGTATCCGCGTTAGCTTGCCGCTAACATTCCCCCCCTCCCCGCCTGTGTCGTCCCTTGACACAGCTTTATGGGCTGAAGCAGTCTTTGGATTGACGGCGGGTGAGGCGGTCTTTAAGTGCTTCCAGTGCCTTTTGGTATCTGATTCTTCATTTTTTGTTAGGCACTTGCAAAAACTGCATGGTGACTTGATTCTTCAGTTCCACCACGGAGTAGCCTACAAATTTGGATGTGAGATTGCTTATCACCGGCGTAAATATCTTCGTTCGCCAGGTGAAGAATCCAGTGTAGAATGCTTCTTCAAAGGCTAGAATATTATGCAACATGCATCTGGCATAGAATCCATAAAGGATTTCTTCTGAAGGTTGCCCACTCAGATCGTAACATAGGCCTTTGTTCCCTTCCAAGAATGAGAGCCACGGGGCTCCTGTCTACTCAGGCTCATTGAAAACTTGTATGCATGTGAGTAGCATCCTGTAGATATTATATAGCATTGCACAGGAGAGATCTGGCAGACTCTTGAAGAATGACATGGTGCCCGTTAGGGTTTTCACCATGTATTCCTCCGTCGCTTGGCCTCTCTCTGGAGCTGGCAGCCTGGGGAAGTTGAGCCAAGTTGGCCTCTTCTTCTGCAGTGCTTCATGCGCTTGCCATGTCCTTACTTTGGGTACATGACAAAATGTTGGATCTTTTTGTAAGGCTGCAGGTGCTCTTGTCAACAGAATCAGGTATCTCGGATTCTTGTTCAGCCAGCTTAACCTCCACTTCGGGTGGTATTTATCTGTGCCATCTTCTTGCATATCCTTGACAACCTTTCTTTTACGTGTAAAAATTCAACCTCGATGAGAGGGTACGGCAGGGATAGTTGGTGCCATTGAGCGTTGATTTGATTGAGAGTGAGTTGAGTGACATTGACATAGTGTAAAACTCTCAACTTCCAATCCATAGCGGCCTTCCACTGCTCATCCACCTCTAAGGTGATTTTATCCTTCAGTGCGTCTTCTTCAACTTTTGACAGCTGGACCATTGGCACTGTATCTTCGTCTGTGATGTGGACCTGAAAGTCTTCATCACCACTCGGCTCTGCTGTGGACTACGTCTCAAATTTAGCAAACGAGACTGAGGGAATGTCTAGTTGGGGCGGCTCTAAAGTGCTTGCCTCTTCCAGTGTGTCTGGATTTCCATCTCTGAGGAGCTGATTTATCCGTTTGAATTCTGCTATCTCCTTTAGGAGCTCCTCCTCTCTTTAAACCTGCATCAATGCCAGGTCTCTGCAATGTGACTGTTCAAGCTTTAATTCCAGTTCTCAGTCCTTGTTTTTCTTTTCAAGTGCCTTGTACACTTCATCAATTCCCTTGATTGAGGCCACGCCTGGATTTTCTCTGATTTGCCGCAAGAAAATGGCTTGATCAATGATTCTCTGTTCGGAATATTGCATTGAAGCATTGGAAACATCTAGCTGCACTTGAATTTTTTGAGCTGAGAGAGAGGTTGTAAGAAGTTCATTGTGACTTCTGTCAGCTGCTTGTCTTTTACCTTGCAAGCATCAGATAATTTAGTGAGGAGGTCACCTAACTCCTCCATTTCCTTTTGTTGTTTGTCTCTGGCTATCTGATGCTGTTCCACTTCTGTCTTTAGCTCTTGCACTTGCCTTTGGAGATCAGTGATGATAATCATCCTGTCTTCGAGCTCTCCTTGAAGAGCATCGATGACCATTTCTAGTTCCTTGGCCTTTGTGCTACGATTTAAGGCTGTTGAGCAGAGTTTCTTCGTCATGTATTGCATCTGCCTTGCATACTTGTTTACGTGTAAAATAACTTCGTCATTGGACTGCCACTCCTCCTGTCTTGCTAGTTGGGATGTGCCTGCAGCCTCATGTGTTGCTTCTTGCTGTGTTGTAGGTGTTGGTGGTTCTGTAGAGGTAGATGGTTGCTCTTCTCCTTGGCCATCCTGAGGCTTTGATGCCTCGGCAGTTTCTGGCTGAGTGGAAGTAGATGGTGTGGTCTCAACCCTTACCGTCTCTTCAGGTGCTGGCCTTTCTGCCTTCTCTGGCTCAGGCTTCATCTCATGTGTAGTGGTATGCCCTTTTTCTATATCTACTTCCTTATCAGTTTCTTCCGTCGGCTTTTGAGTTTCTTCTGCTGCCTGCTCCGGTTCTGGCTCGGTTTCTTTTTCCTCATGTCCTTCGGCGTGGTCAGATTTTTGTGTAGCTTCTATTTGTTGGGTGAATTCAGAATATTTTTCTTTTTCAGCCTCTGCTTCTTCATTGGTACCTTGGCCTGGTGGTGATGGTGGTGGGCTAGGCATGGGATGGTCCTGTTGTTCCGGCGGTGGTGAGGTGGGTCGGGGAGATGCCTGGCTTTGCTCTTGAGTAGTCGTTTCCTCAGCTTTCTTTGTCGCTTTTTCTACCTCTTTCAGCTTTAGGGCTTCGGCCTCTTGGTACATTCTTTCTAAATAATCTTTTGGATCATCTGCCTCTTTTCTTGTATGATGCTTTGTTCAAGGTCCTTTCAGTCCTGTGGGTACCCACTTTTCTAGGTCCTTTCCTTGTGCTTGCCTACTACGCTGGTAAGCTTGTTTTTCTCTTTCAAAACGCGCTTGTTTTTGAGCTGGCTCCTCTTGGTGGGTAGCCACAACTTTCCTCCTCATCTCTTCCCTCCGAGCTCTCTTTCCTTCATTGTCAGAGCTCTCGCTACTGTGCCGCTCTGGTGAGCTGTCATCTGATTCATCACCTGATTTAAAAGATCTTTTACCTGATCTTGTAGCTCTTGGAGAGGGTTGTGTTGCCAAGATCCATGTATTCTGATCAGGGGTAGGTGGTAGGTTATGAGCCATGCCGATGGCATGGCATGATAGCCTATCATGCCTGCATGTGATCGCCTCGTCTGTTCGCTTGGCGCTGTCTGTATGTTGTCTTTTTGGTCTTCATGTGACTATGCTCTATTGAGGTGCTTTATTACTCCGAGGCATGGCCATGGGTAGTATGTTTGGTGTGTGACTTTTGGTGCCATGTTCCGGCCAGACAAGATACTGTGGTCCACAGTGTTGTTGTTGACTGACACAAGGTGGTGGCCTGATTTGGTGTCGTGTACCTTGGTGGCCTTTTTGCCAGAAAATGAAAGTGTTGATGGTACAGACGGACTGGCTCTTCCACTTGTTTGTGGATGAGATCGGCGAATGTGGCCGCGACTGTTTCCTTGGTAAATGTGCCCGCGATTTTCCCGTCTCTTGCCCGCATGGTCATTCCTTCAGTGGGCAGTCTGAGTGCCTCTGCCACTATTTCTTTTGTGATTACTACCTTGACCTTGTTCCCTTGGGTGTCTGATATCTGGGCGGTTCCACCTTCTTTGATTGTGGACAAAAGCTCGTAAGCTTTCTGAAAGTCCACTCCGCAAGGCTCTTGTTCGTAGAAATGCCTGAGCCCCAACCTGTGGTTAGCCTCTTTGGTTTCTGGTTTTGTAGCTACATCATGGACCTCTTTAGGTAGGAGTTGCAACTCCACCTGATGCCCTTCTTCACTCTTGAATTTGCCAGTGAAGACCGTGGTGTGGTGTTCTTACAGCTGTTCTTTAGAAAGATAGGATGCTTTTGCTACCTTGACTGACTCGAGGTCTAATTGATACGCAGGTAGTTCTTGTAGTTTCTCTTTTTGGTTTAGCTTCTTCTTGGCCTTCTCTGCGGCTTGCATTGCTCCTGTTCAGTGAATAGAGTGCAAAGTTAGCAAATTTATCGGATTTTTCTTTGGAATGTCCCTTTAGGCTGAAATGCTGATAATTTGGTCCAAAATTGCTTCAAATCAATTTTTGAACAAGCCTTTAACGCCTCAATAGCTAGTACTTACCTGATTGTGAGTCCAAGCTTGAGTGGAAAATCTTGGCATTGGGCCTATGAACAGACATTGGGTGATAGCATAAAAAGGTGGTCAGTTTTTGAGGAAAAAATGGTGGATCACTTTGGTACTTTCACGTTGGGTGAGGGTCTAGATTAACTTGATTAAGTGTACCAAGATTTGGGAGGTTCATTTCAAGAATTCATCATTTTTTGAAATGCAAGCATACTGGCACTTGGAAAGTCCAGTGACCATCGAGGAGCCTTCCATGCAAAGAGGCCCATGAGCTTCATAAACTTGTTGGAGCAAATTCAGTGCTACTCTCTGCTGTGCGACAATGCCACGATCTCCTTCAAAGATGCATAAAATCATGCAAGGAACAAAATTGTATGGTCAAAACAAAAATTTCAACCAAAGTAAATAAGCGCGATTATTTACAACCGAGAAAAATTTTCAACTTTTTGCAAACTTGGCTTATAGGCTTGAAGTATATGCCAAATACATGCTCTGAGTGAAATATGGGCTCATTTGGATGCACAGGTTGAAAATGGTACCAGATTTTGGCTTTAGGTCTCTGAAACAGTAGATATAAAGGAAATCTGAGATTTTGAACTCCGAATTGATTCAAAGTTGGCTAGTGGGGTTATCACAACATGTACTTTGAATGTATGATGGCCAAATATCAAAATTCCCCAATTTTGACCAAAAAATAAATAATTGCGATTATTAACTTTTCTTCCAAAATTGACATTTTTTGGTACAAATTGGTTCTACGCATGGTGTAGACCTTGGGTATGAGATATGAGATGATTTGCATCAAGAAAAGTTGTCCATAACCCAAAATTTGTCTTGCAAAGACTTCTTTGCATTTTTTTGGGAATTTTACAAGTAATGGGTGGTCATTTTGGCTCATACTTGATTTTTGTCATGTAATAGGTGTGTACACATGATAGGTGAGGTGATTTGACAATTTCCACGCAAAAATGATGCAAAAATAAATAATCACGATTATTAACTTCGGTGACAAAAACTTTGTAAAACTCATAAATTTTGACCTAGACATGTTTCATACACCTAATACAAGTTCTAAACTGAATTTGGTCAAGTTTGATCATGCCGGCATCACTTTGTGCTATGTTGACTCTGAAATCACCGTTTTTTGTGATTACTCCGTCTGTTGGGTTGGTCGGTTAACTTTGAGGCTTTGGACTTGCCCGTAACATAGTAGTGAAGCTACTTGTCCAATTCTGGCTCGTTTGGAGTTAGTTTGGCCTTGTATGTCGACTTTTGACGCTTTGTAACCTTCGAGCCATTTTTTGCTTTTCGAGGGCCTTGCTTGATGGATTTCACCAAACTAATCATATACATTGTATATGGACCTCATTAGCAAGCCATCTGTGGAGTCAGGTCAGAATTCTAGCATTTGCCAAAAACCTAACTTTTCTACTTGGGACCCCCTTGACCCCAGCCAAATGGTCATCTGATAGTATAGAAAGGTTCTATTATGTTAGGGCATGCTATGGTTCAAATCCCATCCGATTTGGTCAAGCTGACAGGCCGCTGTGGTCAGTTTTAGGTCGTAGGTCTTCGTGCACTGCTCGATTTCTAGGGTTTTTTCTAAGGCTTTAGACTAGCTACCGGCCATACAAAATGGATCATTATCGAGTGAAGAACTTACCCCTCATGTCTCATGTGAGACGACGTTGAAAAAGGTCAACTATGGGCTCTGGAAATGTCGCGCGAAAGAGGCCGAAATCTCTTTCTGCAAAGGTTGGATCCAAGTGGAAATAAAGTGGTTTTAGCCTACAATGGATATCTATACCTGGACTTCCCGAACCAAATTTCCCCAGATTCCCCCCTTAGTCCTACTAGGCCATAAAATCTATGTTAGACTTAAAAATTTCTCTGATCGGATTCCTGTAGCTCATTCTGCAAGAATTTTGCAAAAGTAGGCGTGACCGCCTAATTTAAGCTTCCCGCTTCTATCTTCTGATTTCATTAAAAAATTTTGTGTTTGTCCACCTTGTCCTTCTGATCACCATCATGTCTTCAATTTGTCCGTCTGAGCTTTCTTGCTATTTATCATTAATTTTGACCTGTTTATTTAAAAAAATCAAAGAAAATAGCAAAATTCTCTAAAAAAGTAAAGTTAAAATCCAATAATTAAGAAAATCACTTGAAAAACATAGCTTTATTGTTTTTGTTGGATTTTTCCATTTTTAAGCCTCCTTATCAACAAAAATGATGAAAAATACCCAAAAAAGGACTATTTTTAATGATTTTCTGATAGTATATACACTATTTACACTCATCGAGAAGATATTATCGATGAGTTTTCCTTGTTGATGAACTATAAGAGCATTTTTAGGTAATTTTGAAAAAAGTCACACGTTAACATGGAACTTTTTTCTCCCTCTTCAAACATTGCCCTTAATTACTTAGTACTTGAGAGCACCTTTACGCTTGAGTACCCGAAGTCTAGCTTCCTCTTGGGCTTCATCAATAAGCTGTTGTCACTCGATCTTCCTTTGTTTGGCTGCATGCATTCTCTCTAACAATTCATTGGTTAGTGGCAAATTGTATTTCTTTAAACGACATCCACTAATCCAATTAGCCATTGGTTCACCATCTAGGGTGGACAATTTTACTGCTCCACTTGGAGATACATCTTCAATAATAAATGGTTCGTTTCCCTTTTTCTTAAACTTTGGAATGTGCTACTTATGGGAATAGATTAAAACTAAGTCCCCTTTTTTGAAGGTTTTTGTGATTAAGTGGGAATCAAAAAATTGTTTTTGTTTCCGCTTTTGTGCATAGATATGAGCTACATCAGTTAGCCTTTGCTCGTCTAGCTTTTCCAAATCTTCAAGTCTTTCTGACAATTCATGTCCAGTCCACTCAAGATTTTGTGCTACCCTTAATGTTGGCAATAGAAATTTTATTGGCAGTATGGCATCAAGACCATAAACAAGGTTAAAGGGTGTAGCATTTAGAGCTGTTTTGAATGAAACTCGATAAGCCCATACAGCAGCATGGAGATTCATTTCCTAGTCTATCCTTCCTGAACTAACCACTTTGGTCAGTACCGAGCTAAAAAATTTATTCGTATGCTCAACTTGTCCTTTTGCTTGTGGGTGATAGGGATCTGATTCGTTATGGATGACCATAAACTCATTAAGCAAATACTCTATTACCTCTTTGAGGAAATGAGTTCCTCGATCACCGACAATCTCTATTGGCAGTCCATATCTCGTGAATACATACTCATATAAGAATGCAACAGTGGTTCTGGCATCATTCTTTTGAGTCGCTTTAGCCTCAGCCCACTTGGTCAAATAGTCCGTAACTACAATGATATATTGAGCTTGGGTTCTATAAACAAGTGGCTGTATCGGTCTAACAAAATCTATACCCCATTTTGCGAAGGCTCTAGCCCCCATCATTAGTCTTAAAGGCATGCTGTCTACTTGTGTTGGCATTTTTGCTCGTTGACAAGCATCACACCTTCGAACATATTCTTTGGCATTTGCAAAAAGTGTTGGCCACCATATGCCTGCCATCAAGATTTCTCTTGCGGTGGTCTCACTAGAAAAGTGACCTCCAGCTAATCCAGCACTTGCTTGTTCTATAATCGGAATATACTCGTTTTCATTTGCACAAGACGCAAATGTTGATCTTTACCTCTCTGATACAATTGGTTCCCAATAAGATCATAGTCTCTTGCTTCAGTTTCAATTGCTCTTTGACGACGTTTACTCATATCCAGGAAATGTTCAGCTCAATAAGTAAGTAACCAGATAATTACTCCACTTTGGAACAGGTGACATTTGAAACAATGTTACATGAGGAATGGGTGGTTGTTTTTGACATTGAGGGCAATCTTTTACAAAAGATCTAACATCTCTCCTCATAGTCGGCCAAAATACTCCAAGTCTTAAGATTTGTTGTATAGTTTGGTCTTCCGCAAAGTGAAGTCCTACTATGGTAACATGTGCTTGACTTAGGTATTGTTCCTTTTCTTCAGGGTTAACGCATAAAAACAATATCCCGTGTCAATTTCTTTTATATAGCCTTCCAGCTAGTAATTGATACATAGCCGATTGCTCGATTAAATCAATTGTGATAGGAAGTGGTATTTGTGAATTCACTCGAGCTATTGTCATCAATGACACAATTTTTTCCGACCATCTAGGTATCATTTCCACGGAGAACAAATAGGCATCTAGTAGATCATCGTCTACCCCGTTAGGTGATTCCCCTGAAACAATCCTTGACAAATGATCTACTCGTTGATGTGTAGTGTACAACCACAATGAAATCAAATTCGAGAAGAATGATGAACCATCTCACTATTCTCCCTATGCTGCATGGCTTGTTGACCAAATATAACAAAGCTTGGTGGTCCACAAAGAACACAAACTTGTTGGATAATAGGTAATGTCTATACTTTTTAACGGCATAGATCATTCCTAGTCCTTCTCTTTTGATGGTGGTGTAATTCTTTTCTGCCATGTTCAATTGTCGGCTAGCATACGAAATAGAAAAATCAATTTTTCCATCTCCTGTGGTTGGGCTAGTATACAACCAATAGCAAAGTTTGAAGCATCTACATGTACGTGGAATACCTTATCCCAATCTGGTGCTTTCAATATTGGAGCTGAGGTGAGAGCTTGCTTAAGCTTCATGAAGGATTCTTCACATGCCTCGGTCCATTCAAAGTGCGTAATCAAGATATAATGGGTTCTGCAATTATAGCGTACATGTAGATGAACCGTTGGTAATATCCACGATGTCCCATGAAGGCTTGTACCCCCTTGACTGTTGTTGGTCTAGGCAAATCAACAATGACATGAATCTTCTCAATATCGGTAGCTATGCCATTTTTAGACATGATATGTCCAAGAATTTTCCCATGAATGTGCACTTTTCAGGGTTTAAGAAAATCCTGTAAAGTCTACATTTCTCAAATACCTTTTTGAGGTGTTCAAAATGATCAGCCTGGATTGACAATTGTACGCATAGATCATCCATATATACTTCTAAGAATTTCCGAAGATACTCTTTGAAAGCATGGCTCATCAATCTCTGAAATGTGGCTAGAGTATTAGTTAACCCAAACGGCATAACCCGATAGGAAAATATACCCCATTTTGTTGCAAAAGCAGTTTTATGCTGATCTTTTGGGTCAACCAAAAGTTGATTGTATCCCGAAAAGCCATCTAAGAAGCTGTAATCTTCTTTTCCTGCCACTCATTCTAAAACATGCTCAATTATCGGAAGAGAAAAGTTGTCTCTAATGGTGGCTACATTCACTTTTTTGAGATTAACACACACTAGTAATTTCCCATTCTTCTTAGGCACTACCACAATTGGAGACACCCAATCTGTGTGTTCAATTTTGTAAATGAATTCAGCTTCCTTTAGTTTTTCAATCTCTTCTTTGATCTTCCTGGCAAATGTTCGTTATAAGTGTATGGTCTCTGTCTACTTGGTTTTGCATCATTCTCGTGGGTATAGTATGTTGACAGATTTCTGGATCAACACCCTTGAGATCCTTGTAAGACCAAGCAAAGATATCCCGGTATTCCTTTAACAAGCTTAGCAAAAGCTTTTCTTCTTCTTCTGTTAGGTCATTTGCAATGTAAGTAGGTCTAGGCTCTTCTCCTGGTTCAGCCAAGTCTACCTTTTTAGCGTTTTCAGGTCCTTCGTAATACTCGCCTTGTTTCTGTAGTTCCCTAACAAGTTGTTCAATTATGATTTTCCGATCTTGGAGAGTATACTTTTTGTAATGGGATGGAACATGCATTACATCGTTAACATCCTCTTACGTGGTTTCCATTTTGGTTGTGTATATCTCCTTTAGAGCTTTTTTCAACTCTTGATATTTCTTTTTCCGCTCGACTCTGGTCATGAGTGGTTTTTTATCCTGAGATTTTTCTTGAGTACCCTTCCTTGCTTTTTTCGATGTCTGAGACATTTCTGAGTTTCTGTTTGAAGGATATCTGCCAGTTATTTTGTCCTTGATACAATCATTAGCATCTATTTGCATCAGGAATTGTGTTTTACTGGAGATTGATGGCATAGGTTGTGTTTTCACAATATTGGTGTCTCTCTTTCGTCTATACCATTTTTGTCGTTTTGATTTTTGGTTTGGAAAGTCAAAAAACTTTTCCTCCCCTCCTTTTAAGAGTAAGTGAGCTCTTGTATGCTCTTTTTCCGACCCCAAATCTTTGGAGGTAGCTGAGTGTTCATCTAACTCATCAGTTGCATCGTAATAGAGGTCAGAAAATACTTGTTGAGCTTTCATCACGTCCTTGGTTTTCTCATCTTTGTTTTCAATGTTGAGGACTAACATCATTTGGATGGGAATTATGTCGTAGCCATCCTCATTGCAAAATTGAGTAGTCATAGACGTATTCACACATACATCCATTGTCGTTAAAATTTGAATCCACTTGAATGGTTCGAATGAATGCTCTGGAAAGGGCTCAGGTATGTAGGCTTCATCTGTACAGTCCCTTTCTAGGATACATTCCTCTCGTCTTAAGCTTCCATTTTTTGAAGCTCCACACATCCAAATAGGAGTGTCTTTGTTTAACCAGGATGGGAGTTTAGTTTCAGCCGAAGAGACTGAATCAAACTCTTGGATGGGTGTTTTCAAGACATCTCTATTGAAGTGTGATCTTTTAGATTGACTCTTGTTATAGATCCCACCTGCTTCAAGTACAGATAGTTGTTTCCCCAATCTTGGATAAGCTGTACCTGTTGCATGAAAGGTCTTCCCAATATGATTTCATAGTTGAGTTTTTTTCCAAAGTCTACTATGGCAAGAGTGTGTTGATATTCAATTCCACAGGAGTTGACTATCACTTTTTCAAGTAGCCCTAGTGGTGTCTCAATGTGTCCGTCAGCCAACTGTAATTTCATTCACGTTTGTCTAATGGCTGGCTGTCCCTAGGATTCCCATACTGCTTTAGTGGCTATGGCTATGCCAGCTCCACTATCTAGTATTGCCATGGTTTCAATGTCACTATATTTCACTGGGAGGGTAGGGTTTCCTTCTTGCCCTTCATAATATTCTCCGACCTTGTTTATAGGAACTGATCGAATCTCTTTGTTTTCTATTTCATTTTTCAATTTTTCCAAATTCTTAGAGATTAACCCCGTTATCCCCATCGTCTCTAGGGTTTTTTGTAAATCATTCCATAAGTATGGACTGAGTTTCAACAGTTCTCCCAAAGTCAGAGTGCATTGGATGGGTGTAGACATGATAGAATGAATGTTGTCTACTTCTAGGGTCTGTTTGGCTCTTTTTACTTGAGTGGTCTTGCACACGATGGATTCATCTTCGTTATCTCCCAAGTAAGAAGGTAATGTTTTTAATGTCAATGGTTTAGATATTCTTGAAGCTTCCAATCCGCAACCCCCATACAAGGATTGTAAATCCATGTTCATATCAGATGGTAGGTTATCCAACCAGACTTCCTCTATAGGATCTGACTTTAAAGTTAGGCTCCCATCATTGATCTCTCTTACTTTTTCCCATAAGTGTCCTGGCCAGTCTTCCTCTACGAATGGGATTCCGTCTAAGGCATCTTTGTTGTCCGGCACTATAAGCTCTGGTTCATTTGTTTCAAGGTGGGTTTCTGCCACCACATCAGATTTCTCTTTTGTTTCTTCTATCGCAAGCTCTTCAGGTTTTGCAATACTTTCAAGCTTGGGTTTTTGTTTATCCAGCATTTCTTGCGTGATTCTTACCAAGTTTTGATAAGCTTCCAGCTTCGCTGCTTCCATGTCTGGAGATGGATAGTTTTTCCATTTGTTTCCCATGTTTTGGCCTGCTTGGTAGGCTTCCAAGGCAACATTAATAGGCTCAAAAATTTTATCAACCAAAATGGATCCTCCAGATTTCACGGTTGTTTCCTTGACTTCACTGCCAGTTTCTTTCAGCTTGTCCTGGGCTAGCATTTTTGCTTTCTCTTCGTTTTCACCTCGTTGTTTTTGTTTTCTCATCTCATATCTTTTGCTTCTGCTCCTTTGATTCTTTGAGAAGAAACTTTTGTGTTCTCCAAATCATCAAAGGAGTTGTGTTTCTTTTTCTTTGCCTGGGCTCTAGTGATTACCTTGACTGGAACAATCGGTTTGCTCTTTGATGAGCTACTAGGCATCACTTGAACTACGTTTACAACAATTTTTTCCTTGTTCAAAGGATTCTTAGGACAATCTTCCGGAAAGTGTCCTCCATTTTTGCAACATTGTATGCAATAGGCTTCAATTGGTTTGAGGTTTTTGTCAGGCTCTGGACATTCGTTCTTCCAATGGTCATCAGCACCATAGTTATGAGAGTTTTCTGTTCAAGGCTTCATCATGGGTCTTCCCATGGGAGGTCTGACACCTTGATTAGCTACATAATACATTGGTGCGAGCTCTGGTGGAGCATAAGTCATGGTTTCTTCCATTGGTGGTGGATGTGGACTATACCAATCTCCTTCTACCATTACTGTAGATGGACTAGGCTCTGCATAGGGTGTAACAGGCACTAATGCTTGTTCATCTATGACTCCTTCCGAGTGCATGTACTTTACAGACACTGCATTATGTCCTGGATACAAAGGTTGTTGTCCCAACACAGGTTGAGGTCTTTCCATACCCATTGGTGGTCTTTGAGCTTGGGCCATATTAGGTTGATATCTGTACATGGGTTGTCCCTGGGCCTCATGGGCACGTACTGAACATTCCCATCATACTTTGGTATGAAGTAGCACTCATGGGTTTCATGGTTGGTCCATTTACCCTCAATTGCATACCATTTTTGTGGCCTAATTGGTTGTCCCTGTGGAGGTATCCCTTGTCCTGGTCCTCTCAATGGATCTTTTTGCATATTGTTCATCATATCGTTCATCCTTTTTAGCATATCTTCTATGGCTGAGAGTGGTGCCGTAGCAGCCGTTTCCACTTGTGCTAGTTTTGTGGATGCTGTCTTCTCGCTTTGGTTATCCTTAGGGACATCCTCTTCATTGAAGATCTCACAATTGTCTCCTAGGTCAATAGCATCAGACACACACGCTTCTAGGGTTGTATGCTTTTTACTATAGAGTATAGCATGAAGTTCTTTGTTTAGCAGTCCCTCCAGAAACAAGGATACAAGTCGTTCTTCTGCAGGTATCTCCATCTTTGGGCATTTGGCAATGTATTGTTTCATTCGAGTTGCACAATCCCTAACAGACTCACAATGTTTCTGTTTAAAGCTGTAGATTTGAGCTACCGTAGTATGTTTAATCCCCGTTTTGGAACAAACAACTACAAATCCTTGAGCTAATGTGTTCAAGTCCATGATTGACCTTGGTGGAATGTTTTGTATTTTTTGACCCATTTTTGAAAATCATCTGGTCTAACACGTCTATTTGGTTCAACTCCAAGTCTTTTGGGAGTTGGTCTTGTTCCCCGAGTCCTTCAAACCAGTTTGTTGGAAATAGTGACTCAGGACTGGACTTAGTGTCACCCGGTTTTCTACGTGATGAGGTGGTTTCTGGTTTCTTCACATTACTCTCATCACTCACAATGTTCGTCTCTTGGAGTTGTTTCTAGTCCTTGCCCCAAGATCCAATCCCTTATGGAATACCCCTGGTATTTGGTTTGTTCTACCTCCTCAGGAGTCATCATAATGAAGTTGTTGTTATAACAATCCCTAAATAGGTAAGTTGGTAGATCTGCAGATCCCTTATCTTTGATCTTAAAGATAGATGATCTTCATGGCCGTTAACTATCCTGGTCTGGCATGAGAAGTCCACAAAAGATATTTTATGTTTCTATCTTTCCAACAATAGACTATGATCCTAGGATTATTCGTACTAAGCCGTTTCAAAGGCTTCAAATCTACTTGATCGTATCCTTCAAATTCTAAAGTTGGTGGTCCTTCTTTTGATGACATATCTGGGATTATGTTGTTTACGTCTAACCCCCATTTGTCTACCACATCAGGATTTTCGACTTGTACATATTGAGTTCCATTTCGATCCATGTACATTTTTCCTTGTTTGTTTGCCCTAACCTCTTCTTCGAACTCAATACCATGGTCATCAATGCGAATAGCATACTCCTTGTTAGGATCCAAGTAAACCTGGGTTCCATGACGATAAGTCTTGTAAAAAGAGAGTATATGCTTATAGCGCATTGTCGTTCTGGTTTTCGAGTGAGTCGAGTAAGAAGACATTTTGGATGTTGAATCTGAAAAAGTATCTGAGACTTCTTCAAGAATTGTGTGCAAGGAATTGCCTTGATTCATGCTTTCTTTGGTGGATACTCTACTGGTGGTTTCTCCGAATAGGCCTTGATTTCCTAGTACACGACTAGATCTAAGGTTCATATAGACTTATGAAGCCCTGGATAGAGTACTCACCTTGGATTGACTTGTCGTCAATTTCCACTCGATTCAATTGCAACTTTCTATCAAGTCACTGATTCCCTGTCTGCAACCTGATTCCTGTACAAAATTAATCAAATTAGCTATTTTTCTATAGTGACAGTAGAGCTCTTGAGAACTCTCGTGATTGGTCTCTGTGTATCACTTCAAATCGTGCTATGGAAGTCAAAATTTGACTTTCAGATTCAGCTTTAGCAAAATCAAAGGTCTGATATGCAACCTGTAAACTGAGTGTATCTGTACCAATTTGATCCGATTGAACCCAAAATTTTCTTGTGGCTTTATATTATGCTGGTCTACCCACTGTATAAGCTCAAAAAGTCAAAATTGAAGTCTCTAGATAGTAGAAGTAAATAATTGCGATTATTTACTTTCGTCAAGTTTTTACACTTTTTGGATTGGTTTGGCAAGTATGCAACTTGTTAAAGCCCCTGGTCAAGTTTCAATAAGTTTGGACAAAATTTGATCAAGTTTACCAACTGTTCCGTGTCCGCAGACTTTGATTTCGAGAATTTGTCTTAAGTCTCACTTTTGTGGTCCAAATTTCACCAAAATTGATTTGTGGGGTCTACTTGATGTGCTTGACCTTGTGGTATACTCAAATCTGCAAAATCATCAAGTTTTGAAGCAGATGTAAATAATCACGATTATTTACTCCTGACAAGTTTTTGCAAATTTTTGCCCCAACTTTGACACAGATCTGTTAAGCACCTTAAGTTAATGTCACTAGCCAAGTTTCATAAAGTTTGGACAATTTTTGATCAAATGGTCATCAATTATCGGTCCGCAGACTAACTTTGCAATTTTAGTCACAATTTTCAATCCAGTGATTCAAATCTTACCAAATTTGGTTTGTGGGCTTATTACAACATGGTAAAGCTAGTGATATGCCAACTTGGTAAAAAAAGTTCAAAAATAGGGCAGATGTAAATAATCGCGATTATTTACATTTGATAAATTTTTGCAAATTTTTGGTCAACTGAACATGTACACATGTTTATCACATCAATATAAGCCTATGGATCAATTTTCAACAAGTTTGGATAAAGTTTTCTCCAATTTATAAGCAATATTCAAAAAGTCAGTACAAACTTTAGTTTTTACCCAGTTTTTTGCCAGTTTAGTGATCCAAATCTTTTGGGCCTTTATAAAAGTTGTTTGTACACATGCAATGAGTCAATGGTATGAACCTTGGCCAATTTAGAGTAGAAAGTTAATAATCGTGATTATTAACTTGAGGCTTGAAATGAACAATTTTTTGCAATTTTCTCACAGACAGTCTTTTTATGATGTTTTTTAAGCCTATAAATCAAGTCAAAACTTAATTTGGCCTAAAATGTCAAGAAAAAGTAAATAATCTGAGTTTTGGTCAACTTCTTGAAATTTTTACCTCGAAGTGTCTTTGAGCTTACCCACTGGTCCAGACAACTCTTAGGCTTACTCTCCAGTCGGATTGAGTGGATTCGAGTCTTTTCAAGCTATTCCTAGCCGTAGACTTGAAATTCTGCAACTTCCAATAACAACTCACACTTGATTTTTTTCTTCAGACAGAGCAACATTTTGAAATCCACTCGGATCCTACCTACTCTACTCCTAGTTTCTCATGCAAAATGGGGTTGTGGAAAGTGTCCACAAACACTCGTTTTCTTGTGTTTTTTTAATGTTTTTTAGAGTCTTGATCTTAAGACTTGTCTCGTCTACCAATCGTTCTCCAAATCCTAATCTGAATCTACAATCCTACAGTCCTGAAGGTACTCAGCAAGTACGATTGCTTCCAAGCTACCTCTACACAGCAAAAGACGAAAATCTTAAGCTATGCGATTTCTAAAAGAAAGTTTTGAACTCTAGGCGAGAAACCTAGAGGAAGTTAAAGGACAACTACACAAGAGGCTCATGTTTTTCCATAGTTTAGGTCTCTTCGATCCCCGACAGCGGCGCCAAATGTGGGACGCATGTCTAACCTCACCATCCTATCTTATTGCAGTATTAGTGAGAACCATGATTAATTTGTCAAACCATGGGACGAAGCTGACTCGACTAGTACATAGAGGCTACAAGAGGTTGTCAATCTCTTGGAAAACAACTAACAACTTGCTTCTAACTCAAGCTAGACTCTAGTGATTAAAATCACCAAAAGCCAATCGCTCATCGGCAAGCAAATCACATCCGTTACAACATCAAATGACATCCAAACATAACGAACTTCTAGGACAAGTTTATAAGACCTAAGCACACATGCCTATGGCCTCAAATCCCACTTTAGGTCAAGTTAAAAAATTGCGATTATTAACAACAGTGGGTTTTTGACCTACTCGTTTTTCGACCCAGAATGCATTTAAATGCTTAGCAATGATGCCCCAATATCCCGCCTATGCTTAGTTTTCGATTTAAAAGTGTAAATTCCTAGTTATGATGAAATTAGGCCGCGGGTCAGCGATGCCAAAAGCTATAAAATACTGTGAATGGCTTACGTCAATGCGTAGAGCTCTTACCTGCGGTTGCAATGCAACAAACACATTCGTAATGTGACAACTGGAGAGGGAGTAGGAAGCACGAGAAGGAGATAAGTGAGCACCGTTAGCTCACGCTGTGTATTTCTTATCCAAAAACTTATAAAAAACTTACAAAAATTGGCTTTTATACCTTAGCCAAGGTTTTTGAGTGGTCAAAACTAATAATCTGGAGTTGTACCAAAGTTAAGAATTGACTGGCTGATACAATCTGGAAGCTTGTAGCCCCGGCTCATTAATTACAAAGTTTACCAAGAAAATAGGAGTTACAATATTTCCGATTTATCAAAATAATAATTGTTTTACAAGGAGAACTCCAAAAAATGGTGTTCGTGTTAGCTTGCTGCTAACACACTGAGTGCTCGTCAAGCTTAATGTACGCTTTGCCGTACGTGTCGAAGACTGGGAACTTGCCTATGCATAGTGTGTGTTGAGCCAGTAGAGAATCACACCCACATTTTTGCTCACACTCATCATTTTGTAACCATTGATTGTAATAAATGTCTTTCCGACATTAATTTTGATTTGAGCCATTCATTAAGTAACGGGACTCAATTGAGTTTCCAGCTTGTAATCCCGAAGTAATTTCACTTGCTGATGTAATTAGTTAGAGATGTTCTCACCTCCAAGGCTGAGGTATATAAGCCAAAGTTTTTGTAACCTAAGGGGATTCAGATTATTAATCAAAGTGAGTTTTTGAGCGCCGTGACTGTGTCTGAGAGAGAGTGAGAGAGAGAGAGTCTTATCTACTTGCTACGCGAGCTACGGAGCCGCCAATCGAGAAGCGACACCGCCATTGTGTTAGCAACGGCGAGAGCTACGCACAGATACCAAGAGTGCGCGCTATCGGCTTCTATGTGTGGTAAGTTCCTACGAGCTTCGGTGTGAGTTTTCTTCCAACTCGTTTGTCGGAATGGAGCGTGCAGCATATCTATAGAACCACAACGAGTAGACCTACACATTAGTACCATCGGGATCAAGTTTCGATCACCTGTATTTTTCGGTCTGTCTTCATACGCATTTACCGCACGGAGTGGTTATAGGTTGATTTTGCAGTTCAAGTCTTTAGGGTGTTGTTCTTACCTAGTGTATAGACTTCCCCTTGAGTTTGAGATCGATTCAATGATTCTAGATCCTATTTCGTATAGCATTCGTTCGTAGGACGGATTTCAGTCACTTGCGTATTTTAGAACTTAGAGTTGATTTCCTTAGTAGTGATTGTCATTAGAAGGTCGAGTAGGTGATTTGACACCCACCTAGTTGTTTCCATGCGCCTGCGGGTCAAGCTTCGTCCTTGTCTGACAAATTCTGTTGTTGGTTGAGTTCTCGCTATTTAGCTTCCGCTAGCGGCGTAACCGCCTTAACATTTGGCGCCGCTGTCGGGGACGAGAGCCCTAAGTAGGTGACCTTAGACTAATCCTACGAGGTGAGTCGTATAAACTACTTTGTATACTTTAGTTAGAAAAGATCTAGGAGTGGTGGACTCCGAAGATCTCGAGAGATACTAAGAAGTGGGGTATTCCTGGGTCTTACGTGTTGACAGTATTTTTAGATTAGCTTAGATTTGTTTGTTGTTTTGTTGGTGTTGAGTAGTTGTTGATAGAAGAAGAATTTGCTAGTCCGTGAGTGGCAGTGGATCTCTTTAAAATCACAATCACCAAACCCATTTTATGATTAGGAATAGCTTAGGTAGGACTTCATTTGATCCTGATCTAGAGCTAGCAATCATTGGAGTTTTTGGTTGATATGGTTGATTGCATGTTAGATCACTAAACCGTCGAGTTAGTAGTGAAACTTGCAATAAACAAAAGTCAGAGAAATTTTTTGTGTATCTGGGAGTTGCTGAGCACTAGAGGAAGCTTTAGGAAGGATTCTGTGCCAAAAAACTGGAAATCTGCAACTTTAGACATCATACGCGTATGATGTCTAAATGACCAAACAGAGACCAAAACAGAAATTTTGACTTTACCAGAGTGTTCAAAAGGGGGGTTATACCCTAATTTCAACTTAAAACAAGAGCATTAACACTCAAAGAAACCCGAAAAGACAAGTCGGAGTCCAAGAAACGCAAAGAATAGGAAATTTTGGATTCAGATCTTGTTTTTACATTCAAACCTGACAAAAACACTTGAAACTTAATTGTAAACATTGGAGAAGGCTTAAAACCAAGAATAGTCAAAATCTGTAAAAAAAAGACATCATACGCGTATTATGTCTTTTGGCACATCCACTGCTTATTTTTTATATCTGACCTGACAAGATTGTTACAAGCACTGTAGGAAGCATAAATATCAAGTTTTGACCCAAATTGATGAAAAAGACATCATACGCGTATTATGTCTTTGACCTAATTTTGGACATATTTTGATACTTTACCAACACAGATCCATTGTAATAGCTGTCTAGAGGTTATATTTCAAGTTTCATCCCATTTGGATCACAATTGACCCAAAACAAGTCAAAAGCAGAAAATTGCCAAGAAAAGCCTAAATTAGCCATAACTTGCTCAAACAGAGTTCAAACTGAATTTTGTGAGTGGAAAGAGCATAAGGGGGCTACTGAGAGTGAGCATAACCGAAATAGTCTAAATCTGTGAAAAAAGACATCATACGCGTATAATGTCTTTTTCAGCATAACTGCAACAAAATTCTCTCTTGATGAAACAGAAGTTGTCCAACTGACAAGATTAAACAATTGACCAAGTATCAATCAGTTTGGATCAATTCTGACCACAAAAACTTGGGAAAACAAATTGCCGAGACGGAAAAGTTAAAGTCCTTGAGGGGAATTGATGAATTTGAGATCGGGCAAGAACCTCCAGAATAACCAACCAAAACAAGGGGAACCAGCAAGTGTCATATCAACCGAGGGAAGTGTAAACCAAAGTTGGGTGCAACCATTAGAGCCGATCTTTGAGGGAAGTGTCTCTGATACTTCTTCGGAGAGATCTTACGAGATTTTCACCGAACACTTGGAACACTTGAACCTGAACGACAGAGAAAATATGGCAGCAGGATCATCAAGCCCTTCCGCCACAATGAAGCTATTGTTCATAAAATACCATTACGACAATGAGCAAGGTGCCAGGATCTACAAAGATGGAATGGACCGCTATTGTGTAAAGATAAAGGAGAGACCTAGTGAGTTCAAGGACTTAGTGCATGTGAGCTATAGTGGAGATAGATATCTAGATGACGAGGGTACCATGTAATTGGTAGTCCTAAACCCTAACATTGTGGACAAGTGGGGATTGATGGGCACCAAAGCCAAAGTAGATGAAGAACTCGAGGAGAAAGCACCAATAATGAACTTCCCTAATGCGAGGTTAAGAAGAGAGAATGAAACTACAAGGATCAACACTGATAACATCTATGTGGGGCTATACAAATATAATAATGGGGAGCAAGATCTCTATTATAGATGTGAAGAACCCTACACTGGAGAGTTGACAGACCAAAAAAGACTTTATGTCTTTACCTACACATAGGGATCGGAAGTGAAAATTGCCGCTTACGACAAGTATGGGAGGCAATACTCAACAATGGGCAAGAAAGAATTAGAAGGATATACATACTTTGGGGGACCACTACATCAGTATTATGTTACTTCTAGCTCACAAAGACCAGCACCAACAAATGGAGGGCAAAACCCAATGACGACAGGAGGACAAAGAACTCAGGCTACTGACTCTTTCAGTCAACCTCAGTACTCGAAGCCCGGACCAATGGGATCATTACATTCCAGAGAGTCAATGGATACGAATCGAGGTAGTGCAGTTCCAATCCCCACATATACCACTCCAGGTCCAAGGTTCGAAGCGGAACCATCACATTTACCTCCTAGTAGTAGATTCAGGGCAGGGGAACCGACAAGGGTAACCCATGAAGTCCATGATGCTAGAGAAAGCTTTAGCCGGGACACAGGAGCAATGAGATTGGTAGCAGACCATAGACGTATGAGACCATCTCAAGTAGCGAAGTGTATGCCAAAGAAGTATGGTGGTTCAGGAGATCCGTATGCCCATGTGTCACTCTTTAAGCAAGTCTTAAGAGCTGAGCAGATAACAGATTTCCATACACAATACGAGGGATTTGGTCTTACTCTAGAAGGTACGGCATTGACATGGTTTCAACCACTGAACATAGGGGGATTCCAAGACATTGACCATTTGCTAAGAGAGTTTGCTGAGGAATTCTCAAAACGAGGAATTAAGCACAATACAGTCTCACAAATATATGCTTTTAAACAGAGAGAACACGAAAAAGTGAAGGAAGCTTCACTTCGCTTCAAACAATACATTGAGAGATGTCCAGTACGTGAATGACCACAAGATGACAGACTATCTATTCTCTTTATTGAGGGACTGAGGAACGAAACTCTCAAGAAGGACTTGCACTTGAAAGCTTGTACAAGTTTCGAGCAAGTAACGAGAGAAGCATTGTACTTAGTGGATAACTGTACGGTTTATGGAGAGGTGTCAGCGGATACAGATTTTGCATCCAGTAGCTCTTCCTCTGTAGCGAGCGAGACTACCACTAAAAAGAATGTTGAAACAACAACCATGCCAAATGTAGAGCAAATGATATAAGATGCTCTAAAAAGGATGGCACCATACCAAAAACCATTGCCAAAAACACTGAAATGGTGTGCTATTGAACAAAAATGGACAAACCATCCAACAGAGGAGTGCTATTACAATAAAGGGTATGTAAGGGAGCGTCAGTATGCACCTCTTGCTCAATTAGCACCACCTCAAGTACATCCAGTACCTCGATACCCAACGGGAAATGTACCAGGACCTATGGGATAGAAATACCGCAACCGGTATTGGGACAACAACCACCTTTACCAGGAGCAAGACCAGTGGGCATTAGATATGCACCAACCTTAGAGAATCAGGAAGAACAAGCCTTAGTGCCTGTTCGAGCCTATTATGAAGAATCTGGTGCACACATGTCTCCAATTGTGTATTACCCACCAGAAGAACCCAAACAACCAGAATCATGGGGTATGATTGGGAATGTTGGAATACCAACAGTTATAAGTGCTTCTAATGAAGAGAGATACAATTTGGACGCAAGAACATTGATGTTCATAGCTCATGGAGGGTTAACAGGACAAAGACCATCCTATCCACAAAGGACGAATCAAGTGGGACCAAGACCAGCACTAGGACCCTGTTACAAGTGTGGAGGTGACCATCTGATGAATGTTTGTCCACATACGGAAATTATTAGAATTAACGCTTATTGCACTGAGTGTGGGGTTACTCACTTCATTGAGGATTGTTCAAAGAATCCAAACAAAGTGCAAAAGACGACATTGAATATGCTAGAAACTATTCCTACCAGCAGTGGGTCTGAAAATGAAACTCTGATACCAACGCAAGTTGTTACTAGAGCTCAAGCTAAGAAAACCACTAGAGAACCTGAGAATGGAAAGTTAGCGACTGAAGTGGTTAGTCAAGGACCGCGGAGTCAGAGAAACACATGGAAAGCTAGAAAAGCACGCATGAAGTTGAGAAAAGAACGTGAAGACGCTATTCTAGCTGAGGAACTAAAGCAAACTAAAGATAGATTAGAAAAACTTGAGAGTCAAAACAAGAAACGAGAGATGAGCCCGGAAAGAACGAAACAAAAGAGTATCAAAGAAACAACGAGCTTAAGCTCAGGGGGATCAGTGCTAGTCGACAAAGTACACGAACCATTGGACGCACTGATGAGAGCTTACGAAGCTAGGTTAAAGAACAACCAAACACAAGAACAGAGGTGGATGACATACCCAAACGCGGAATTGGAAAAGCAGAGACTTGAAATGTGCCAGAGAATGATCGAGACTGCACAAGCCTTATTAGAACCACCAAAAGAAACAATGAATTGTGGAACGGAAAACCCAATTCAGCAAGAGACTATTGTTTCACGGGTAGCTGAAAAGACTCCCAGTGCACAAAAGCCTGAAAATACACACAAGGATGACCGCATAGTGTTGAACACAACCGATCAGGAGATAGAGAGTTTTCATCCAGTCATACAGAGGTCTTACGGAAGAGATGAGGATTACAATGAATTTTGGAAACAAGTGAGAGAGGCAAACTTTGCAAACGAGCTAAGTTGCCAAGCTAATCAGACAAATTGGGAAAAGGACATCAGGAATCCTCCCATAGTGGAATTTGAGGCAGGATCTCAAGTGGACTTGGATCTGCAATCTTACTGGGGAGATGGGGGCTCTGTTAGAACAATGGAGAGCAAACCTCACTCACTGAATACCTTACCTTCATACTTAGGAGAGTATGAAGCAAAATCCGAGACTAGAGCACTTCCCTCACGAAGAATCTCATCAGAAAAAGTCATGGACTTGCAAGGATTGATAGAGATCTTGTCAACACCAGTAACATTCACTATCACTCTAGCTGAGCTTTTGAGGCTAAGACCACATATGTGGACCACTGTAGGAAAATGCTTGGAGAAATTTGGGATAAAAGACCCAACATCGAGACTGCAAGAGGGTATACAAGAGCTGAGTAAACCACAAAAGAACGCTAAGCCTGTACCCTTAAACAAGGTTGGAGAGTATTGCGAAGGTGAAGAGGGGAATACAACCTTACCAGTTGAATTCCAAGGAGTAAACACGATGGCAATACTAGACAGTGGAGCTGGGGTAGCCATTGCGACAAAAGAAATCTGGAAAAAATGGGGGAAACCAGCAATAAGGAAGACTAGGTTGAAACTCCAATTAGCAGATGGACACATGGAGAAACCTATGGGGTTATTAGAGAATGTTGTAGTGACTTCTTGCGGCATTGAATACGAACATACTTTTGCTATTGTCGATTTTGGCAAGGAGAATAACTATGATATCATACTGGGAAGACCATTCATGAGACAGTTGAAAATGGTCCAAGATTGGGGCTACGATCACATATACCTGAGAAATATAGAAACCACTACACGTGTGAACCTGAAAGACCATAGCTACAAAGATGTGAACCGAACACCGATGGAGGAGTTTGATTCAGCTACTTTGGCGGGATCCGAATTTCCAGCTTGGTTAGGTAAACCCAAGGAGTTATGGATGTGTGGAGCTTCGAAATGTGGAAGTCTGAAACGAGAAGAATATGTTTTAGAAAGGGCCATCGAAGACGAAACTTATATAGGAGAACCCTTTCCAGAGGACACGCTTGAACCATTAGAATGGACACACATTCTAGCAACCCTAGATGTTTGTGCAATTCCGGATGGTCCCACAACGAAATTTTGCGACAAGGACGGGTACGACGTGGTTCCGTGCTTCATGTTGAGAACTGTACTCGAAAAAGAAACTGAAAAGAACGATACACTGGAAAAGGAAGATGAAGAAGAGGTGTTTCACGACATTCCCGATCATCCAGAGTAGGGAAATGAAGCAGACAACGAGTCAACACACAATTCAAGCGGAAACGAAGAAACTATAACGGATGTCCGATTTTATGATTTTCCGAACCAAGCTAAACAACGCCAGAAACGCTATAGAGAAAAGAAAAAAACAAAGGGGGTTAGAACCAATCCGATGCCTAGAATAAGAGGAAAAAATCAATTCCTAATGCTAGTAAAGGCGGAAGATTGTGTTAAGGACAAGGTTTCTGGAAGAATGAGAGGCAATGATCAAAAGAGCTTACGAAAAAACAAAAGAGGCTCAAGAAATCGAGTTCAAAGGAATGGAACGAAAACTGAAACTGAAAAATCAGAAAAGAATAAGCACAACAGAGAACACACGGAGTCCAAGCTAGAACGTAGAAACAAGTACAGAGAGCTCAAGAAAACTCTGAAAGAAGTTTGGACGACAGAAATTGAGAGTGGAGAGGACGAAAACGCCAAAATCAAGGAAAACATGGATGTTCCCTCTTACTATAGGAAATTCACAATAGAGGATAGGAAGGTGGTATTAACCCAACCTATTCGAGAGAGAAGGGAGAACGAATCTTATGACGGACCGGAGGATGCAAAAAAAGTTGATTGAGCAGCTCCAGGTGAGACACCTAGACCGGTGTACATAGCCACAGATTTGTCTCCAGGCGAGGAAGAGAGACTTTTGAGTCTTCTCAGAGAGTATAGGGATGTGTTTGCATGGTCTTATAAGGACTTAAAGGGAGTTGACCCATCGATATGCCAACACACAATCCCACTGAAACAAGATGCAAAGCCTAGCAGACAGAGACCATACACATATAATGATACGTTTGCTAAGCGAATCAAAGAAGAGATAGATAAACTAATGGAAGCTGAATTCATATACGAGATTGAACACACCAATTGGGTATCTCCGATTGTGGTAGTACCCAAGAAGAACGAAAAACTCCGAGTGTGTGTCAACTTAAAGAAAGTGAATGCTGCAACAATCAGGGACAATTATCCCTTGCCGATAACTGATCATGTTCTAGAGCGTGTATCAGGGAAAACAGCATACTCCTTTCTTGATGGTTTTTCAGGATATAACCAGCTAGCCATAGCACTGGAAGATCAACATAAAACAGCTTTTGCAACGGAATGGGGAATTTATGCTTATCGGGTTATGCCTTTTGGTCTAACCAATGCTCTCGCAACCTTCCAGAGGCTGATGACGCATACATCTAGAAATATACATGGATGACTTATGTGTACATTCTCTTCTGAGGGATGAGCATCTAGAACACCTAAGAAAAGTATTTGAGAAATGTAGGACATCTCGCATTTGTCTCAATCCTTAGAAATGTGTGTTTATGGTCCGACAGGGCAAAATTCTGGGACATATTGTCTCACAAAACGGAATATCCACGGATTTAGAGAAGATAAAAGTTATAGTGGATATGCCTAGACCAACCAATGCGAAACAAGTACAGAGCTTTATGGGACATTGCGGATATTATAGACGATTCATTTACATGTACGCTATAATAGGCCAACCACTTTACAGGCTAATAGTGAACTTTGAATGGACAGAGGAGTGTGAGGAATCGTTCAAGAAATTGAAAGAGGCACTCATTACTGCTCCAGTCTTGAAATCACCAGATTGGGAGAAGATATTCCATGTGCATATAGATGCTTCGGCATATGCAATAGGATGCATTCTGGCTCAGCCAGAAGAAGGAAACATGGATTTTCCTATCTGTTACGCCAGTCGACAGCTCAACAATGCAGAGAAGAATTACACCACAACAGAGCGAGAAGGATTAGGAATGATATATGCTGTGAAGAAATTTCGGCATTATCTTCTAGCCAACAAGTTTGTGTTTTTTACGGATCACCAAGCCTTGCTCTACCTAGTGAATAAACCATGCAATACCGGGAGAATAGTGAGATGGTTCATTATCTTACTGGAATTCGACTTCACGGTAGTAGTAAAGAAAGGAAAAACACATCTTAGAGCTGATCATCTTTCGCGATTGACGAATGGAGAAGACCCTATAGGAGTAGATGACGACATGCCAGACGCGTACTTGTTCAACATAGAAATGATACCGAAGTGGTCTCAAAATGTCGTTAGCCTATTAACCTATGGAGGAGAGTTTGATAAAGAGAATACAACCAGAAACATATTGCTATTCAGCAATCCAAGAATCTTCAATTGGTTGCAGGAAGGTTGTATCAATTGGGAAATGATCATGTTTTACGACTATGCATCAATCCTGAGGAATATAATATATATCTGCGCGAAGCACATGTTCAGGAATGTGCATTTCATTGTTCAAGAAGGAACACATATAGGAATTTGTTACAATTGGGAGTCTATTGGCCAGGAATGAAAGAAAGCGTACATGAATATGTCACTGTATGTATTGTATGTTCATCAAAACCGCCAGCAGAGTATTCGACATTATATCAGATAATGATCGCTCCAGAATGGAGTCAGTATATTGTTGAATATCTCACAAATAGAACTTTCCAGAAGGAACGTCAAAAGCTCGTCAGAAATCTGTAGAGACAGAAGCTAGAGATTACGCTTTAATAGGAGATCAACTCTATAAGAGAGGTAAAGACAACCAGCTTAGGATTTGCGCATCAGAGTCTGAGTATGTGATAATCCTAGAGCAAGCTCATGGAGGAGTAGGTGGAGGCCATTTCTCAGGTGATAAGACAGCAAAACTTGTCTTAGCCGCAGGAATATGGTGGCCAACATTACATATGGACGCTGAGGAATACGTTAAACGGTGCGATGACTGTCAGCGGACCAAAGTACCACTTAAAAGAGATGATATGCCGCTTAGACCAATGATGGGGGCAAGAGCTTTTGCAAAATGGGGGATTGATTATGTCGGACCCATTTCACCTCCTGCATATAAGACTCATGCACAATACATCATTGTGGCTACAGACTATCTAACAAAGTGGGTCGAAGCAAAGGCAACTCAAAAAGCAGATGCCAGGACCACGGCACATTTCTATATGAATACGTCTTTGTACGATATGGATTGCCAATAGAAATTGTGAGTGATCGAGGCACACATTTTATAAATGAAGTGATAGAGATCCTTCTAGATGAATTCATGGTAATCCATAGGAAATCAGCCCCGTATCATCCACAAGCAAACGGACAAGCTGAAGCAACAAACAAAACCATATGCACGGTCCTTACGAAGATTGTATCTGAGTCGAGAACTGACTGGGACCAGAAGTTGCATTCAACATTATGGGCATATAGGGTAGCATATAAAACATCAATAGGAACGACCCCATATAACATGGTTTTTGGGCTAAATGCTATCTTACCAATAGAATTCTTGATTTCAACCTTAAGGGTGGCTAAGGATCTAGAGTGGACAGGGCACGAGCTTTCTGATAGAATAGATGACCTGGAAAAGCTAGATGAGCTTCGCCTAAAAGCAGTAGCTTCTATCTACGCTCAAAAAAGGCGACAAAAGGAATTTTTTGATAAGCATGTACGGACTAAAGAGTTTAAGGTTGGGGACTATGTCCTAGTTTACACTCTGAAACAGCATGCTAAGAAGCTTAAAAAGCGAGGGATGGGACCTCTGGTGATTAAAGATCTATCACCAAGTGGAGCCGTCAAGCTTGCTACATTAGACGGAGAAGAAATGCCCAATTGGATTAGTGGATGCAGAGTGAAAAAGTATCTTTTGCCGCTAACCCAAGACATGCTTCTCAAAATACATCAAGAAAAGCTGCGTGTCCAGAAAAAGAAAATGATTTTGGAGGAAGCGCAAGCCGAGGCGAAGGAAAGAATGGAGAAAAGAAAACTACTGCGTCAGAAACAGCGCAATGAAGGAGCAATACGAATAAACGCAGTCAGTATAACAGAAATGGATAATGACAAAGAAGAACCCATCATTGAATGCAAAGTAGGAACCAGCCAAATCAAAGCCAGAGCACTATTGGATTCAGAAGCTCAAACTAACCTACTTTCACTCAGTTTGTACAGACAATTGACAAATGACACCAAATTACAAACTACCAAGCAAGAGCTAAAGAGTTACTCTGAGAATTCAATCAAAACTGTCGGATGCACAGTTTTACATATACAGATTAACCAGTATGTGTATCCTCATATGTTTGACGTGGTTGAAGACCAAGCTACACAACATCCATTATTGCTAGGACAACCATGGCAGAAGCAATACAATGCAATGATTGACTGGAATTCTAAATCAGTGCTTATCAAATACGAAGGTGAAAGTCAATCAGTTAAGTTCACCAAAGGAGAAGAGCCAACTCCAAAGGACAAATTTAAAGACAAAGGTAAACAACAACCAGAGAAAAAGAAGAAGCAATGGCAACCAAAAGTTTCTATACAACCGGATTGCTCTTCGACGAGGAATTCTCAACAGTGGATAAGGAAGACAAGCAATAATATAGCAGCTCAACCTTGGAAAGAAACGGAGTCAAAGTTGGTATGGAGACCAAAAAAGGTTGTGCCAGAGAACACAAAGGTGGAAAACAGAGTCTTCAATACCAGACAACAGAGTGATTCCAGACAATCAAGGACAGTGAAACAGATCTGGATTCCAAAGAAATTCATGACGGCACAAAGCCATAGCAAGCAAATTTGGATCCCAAAGATTTGTAAACAGGAACTCCCTTCGGTACAATCCACGGAAACTCCTAGGTATTTCAGGGCGAGGAAATCAACACAAAAAACAAAGCAGGTTTGGGTCGCAAAAAAAGAGTTTGTGGCAAGCACAAGCAAAGCGGAAGCAGATTTGGATTGTGAAAAAGAACAACAAGGTAAAGAAGAATCCATCTACTGATTCTACTACCGAAGTGCCAAAACCAACCCAAAACCCGACCACCAATCTTTCAATCAAACAAAGAGCAGCTTTATTGGAAAGGATGTTGTATCGTCGTTCTACAATTGCATTTGGAACTTATGACCAAACCAACTACAATGCTTCGCCCACAGACACTTCATAGTCGTCCGAGAGGACTCAGACTAGGAGGGGGGGAGGTATACAGGTATACAGGAGCTACAAAGCAGCTACAAGCGACAAACACAAAGAAAAACCAAAAATTATATTACAAGGGCAGTGTCTTACATGATTTTGCAATTTTTATGTTTGATTGCGGATATTGATAATATTTATGCCCTTATATACCTTGTTTTGCAACAAGCAGAGATCAAATGATGAATTTGGGTCTCTAGACGTGTAAATATCATTAAATAAGAGTGTTTTTGGAGCTAAAAAGTGGAAAAAAGTGGTAATCCAACTCCAGAAATAACAAATAAGTGTATATTCATATACACAGGGTTACCAGCTATTTATCGTGTATGTTTGGAATTTTTTGGCTTCAATTTGCTATTTTCCTTTATTTTTATGATTTTCTTAATAAAAGTAAAAGAAAAATAAAAAAGCAGGTGAAATGAGATCGGAAAAAAGAAAAGAATAGACGGTGATGGTCCTAATGACAAGGGCAACCCATGGTAAAAATTGGGTACAATTCTAAAAAAGTTGCGGAAAGCTCGAAATGACCGAATTTTGGCAAAGTGGACAGATTTCTCAGAAACAGGTCAAACGGAGTCCAAATTGAGAAATTTCAAATCCTAAAGTGCATTTCACGACGAGATAGGAGCACATGTCAAATTTGGTAACAAGTGATCCGGGAAGTCCGAAGTTAAGTATTTTTCACTTCACTTTCAAGCTCATTTCCACTATTACCTTCTTGGAGAGAGCAAAGAGCACACAGGAGCATCCGACCTTCTACCGCCTTCTACGACTGCTACGAGAGCTCAGAGGACACCAGACATGAGAGGTAGACTCGTTGCCATAAGCTTTTGATGCTTATCGTTAACTTTTGTCGCGAAAACTGACCAAAACCAAGAAACAAGAGCAGACAGAGAATGGGGAAGAACGCTAGGTAGTGGCACAACCGCCTAACCAAACCTTGCAAGAACTTAGAGGTGGGTTACCCTAGTAAAGAAGATGGGTTTCTAACACTCAAAGTTCGAGGAAGAACGACTGGAAAAACCCTAGGTCAACAGAGCCTGCAAGAGGCAAACAGGAAAAAGTTGTCGAAACGACACAAAACTTCAGGAAGCTTAACAACATCGAGGACAATGCAACCATGGAGTATCTCCAGGTTTGGATCACCAAAAGTAGGTCAGAACAACCGATTCGGCTGCGGACACACAAAGCGTCATTTTGGCATAACGGCTAAAATTGACGACCAAATGACATGAAACTTCACAAGCAGCTTCAAATATACATGGATGACTTATGTTTGCAAGCAAAACCCAAAAGAAAGCTGATTCACTTACCGATGGTGAAAAAGACGCTTTCGGGCAACCAAATGGAGAAAGATAGAGAACGGGGAGCCAAAGTCAAGTTCAACCAAATAGGTGGCTTCACAACATATCCAATGAGCTGGAAATGCAACTCTCGAGAAGAAAAGTTGAAGAAATTCAACTCCAAGGCAAAAAGACAACTTCGGAGACTGAAATGCCTATAAGGGGGCTTTTTAGCTAAACTGATGACTTTTTAAGTTGAAAACTAGTTAGCAGGGCTTAGGGCACTAGCACAAAGCATTCTTTGCACAAAAAGACCAACATTTCGAGAAAAGACATCATACGCGTATTATGTCTCACAGCATGATTTTCACATCCATTTCAACAGTTGAGTGCATAGCCTCATTCCACATGTTAATCACATCCTATGAACCAAGTATCATGAGAATTGGAGTTAGAAAACCCAAGGAAACCAAAAAGACGCAAAGTAGGCCATAAAATTGATTTTTGGTCCTAATTTTGTCAAAAATACTCCAAACTCATTGAAACTTTGTAGGATTGTTGATTAACACATCTACAAGCTATCTGGAACCAAAAAGCACCATTTTGACACAAAAGACATCATACGCGTATGATGTCTATTTGCACTTACAGAGCCAAAATTGCTCATTTGACATCATACATCCATTATATATATCTAATGCATGCTACATATGAAATTTGGAACCATTTGGTCAAGTGGATCACCCCATTAGCCCAATTGAGGGAAAATCCTTCACCTAAAGCCCATTTTTGGCCCAAATCCAACATACTCAAGTCCAAACCAAGATTTGAGTAGATATAGTCCTTCACTAATACATGGGGAGTCCACAGAACCAATCCCATGAAAAATTGATGAAAAAGACATCATACGCGTATGATGTCTCCAGAGCCATTTTTAGCCCAAAATCTATCCAAACTTCATAAATCCACTGAATAAGCCTATCTAAAGCCATATCCAAGCTTATAGAGAAATTTGGTCCAAAAATACACTAAAAGACATCATACGCGTATGATGTCTCACTATGTGATTTTGGCACCTTAGGGCTTCAACCACCAAACAGAAGTGATCTACATGCCATTTGAAGGTGAACCACCAAGTTTTATCCAATTTGGATCATAAAATCCAATTCCCTTTCAAAATTTTGCCAAGAGCCTGAACTGGACTAAACTGGCCAAAACTTGACCAAATGGGATCCAAACTCAAATCCAAGCATATGACACTCATGTATACACTATCAGCTACAAGCACAACCAATATGAAGTCATTTTGACACAAAAGACATCATACGCGTATGATGTCTCTAGCATGATTTTGAGCCCAGTTTGCATATTTTTTCACCTACCCTGCATCCTTAGGCCCTGAATACCTCATGTTTCAATTTTCAAGTCATTTGAATAGTTAAAAGCTTCATTTCGGCTTTCAGTACTAAAAAGACGCTAACTTCTGAAATTGGAGTTACAGGATCCATGGATTCCGCCAAGTCATCAGCAACAAAGAGAAAAAGACCGACAATCAAAGATGCTCTTGCAGAAGCAGAACCCTTTGACATTCCAGCAGAAACCCTCAAGCCAACCAAAACTTGGGTGGAGGAAGCAGTACTGGAACAAGAGGGAATAAAGATCTACCAGGGGACTTTCAGAGATCCTCAAGGGCAAGCGGTGGATATACCGATGATCCCACAAGAATTGGTGGATTATAGCAGGTCAGAGAACATCAGCAGGTACCTGGAAAGGGCAGACTTGCACAGATTCTTCACCTCGAGACCATCAGGTGTAGATACAAGAAGAGTGTATGAGTTGGCAACCTCCATTCAGAAGGATGGGAAAGCCACATTGACAGCAATAGATGGAGAGAAAGTAGAGGTACAGATCACTCCACAGCTCATTGCAGATGCATTGAAGCTGCACAACAAAGGGAGCTCTGTCAGGGAAAGAAGGGAGGCTATAGAGGTTTATGGGTCCAAGAAACAGAATGCAACCTATGGAGATATGGCAGACCAAAGAGCGGCAACCCTTTGCCGACTGTACAACCAGTTTCTCCATATTTGCAGTAAAAGACCGCAAAAGTATACGACACCACCCCATGCCATTGCAACTACCATCACATGGGCATTGAAGAGCAATATGCCAAAAGAGGTGAATTACGCTCAACACATCCACGAGCAAGTAATTGCCATGCACAACGAGAAGCCAAAGTATATAGGAGGAGCTGAAGTTCTGACAAGAATAGCTTATGAAGCTATTGGAGCCAGAGATCAATGGCCAAAGGTTCCCTCCCAGAATGAGTGGCTTAGAGAAGCCGATGAGAAGGAAGAACAGCCTGAAGTATCCAAGAGGGCGTCCACAAGAGCACGCAGGAAACTAGAAATAGTTTCAGAACCTGAAGAGGATGTGGATGAGCCGCTTATGAAGAAAGCAAAGAAGAAGGTTGCTCCCAAGCAAACCAAAAGTCAGAAAGCGGCAAGAATGGAAAGACTGGTGGAGCAGTTTAGAGCGGAAAGAGCTCTAAAGGGGGACTTTGAAGAAAAGTGGGTGCCAGACCCCACTAAAGTCGGAACTAGCTCAGCCAGGCCACATGTTGATCAATATGATCAATATATTAGAGCTTATGAGGAGTCAGAGGCTATACTGGAGCAGCAACCTGTCGAGCCATACACTGAAGAGGAAGTACAGCTTTTAAAAGCTGAGCTGAAAAGGACGACAAGGGGAAGAAGAAAGTAGATGAGTCTACTGAACCTCAAGAGAAAGACGGGCAAGCAAACAAAGGGAAAGCCAAGATGCTGAGGACAATCAGCCCTCCTTTACTGATGTACCAAGCCCGAAGAAGACGGAAATCATTGTGGAAGAGACCACAGTAGAGATGGACACAGCTGGTATGGAAAAGCCGGAGGCCGGGACCAAGGAAAAGGAGATAGATCCAATTCAGCAAAAGAAAAACGATTATGAGGATCTGGTAGCGATAGGGTACACTGAATTAGAGGCCCTTGAGGCAGTCTATGGGATCCCCCTACAAAAATAAGATGATCGGAGAGGGACAGAGGAAAAAATAAAGAGTACAAAAGAGAGTGAAGAGAAACTGGACGAGCAGAACGTACTAGAAGAGCCGAAGCCAGTGGAGGTGGTGGCAGAAAAAGCTTTAGAGTTGACAGATGAAGATGAAAAAGACATGCACATGGTGCATGAATTGCTCAGCAAGATCAAAGAAAGATCCAAGGCAAAGGAAGTGGAGATTGAGACAGCCAAACAAAGGGAAGCCGAGTTGCAGAGGAAATTAGAGGATGCTATGACTGAATCTGAAAGTCATAAAGCATCACTCTACGACGTGGAAAACGAGAGAGACGGCTTGATACTCCAGCTAGCCGAGGCTTCAAGAGAAGTAACAAGTGCACAGGAAGCAAGGGAGCGGATGGAAGATGACTTGGAGGCGGCTAAAGATGAGCTCATTGAGCTAAGGGAAAGAGTCGAGCTCCAAGAAAGAACAATCACTAGACTCAGGACTACCCCTAGAGCTAGCAGAGCAGGAACCGAACAAGAGGGAGCTCTTGTACCATCTCTGGAAGACCAGGTCCGAAGCTTACAAAGAGAGCTAAGATTAGAGCAAGTGCAAAGGTTGCACATTGCGGAGGGATCATTGGCAGCAGAGGAGAGGCTCACTTTAGAAAATCAAACACTAAGAACAGAGAATGAGACCCTCCGCAAACAGCTCCAAGATCTACAAGAGCAACAAAGAAGAGAGACAGAGACACCACAAGAAGAATCAGGTGGAGCAGCCATAGAGCTACCAGAAACTGGAGAGGCAACCACAATTGAAGATCCAGCCCCAGTTCACGAGGTGGCCTCAACTTCAGGAATCTCTGAAGAAGAAGAACAAAGGCTCCATGACCAAATAGAAAAGTCAACAGAGGAGAGTGCCAAGGCGGAAATGGAATGGGAGAGGAGACTCCTAATCTCCATTAGACTTCAGGGACTAGACACAAAAGTGCTCCATGAAGAGTGGATGCAACCCAACCTGTCTTTCCCTTTGATGAAGTTTGAAGTGATAAAAACGAAAAAGAAAATAGAGGAGGAGCAGTATGTCGCTCTTTACGAAGGCGACATCACAAAAGAGGAACAATCAAAGAAGATTGTAGATTCGCAGCCTAGATGGAGGAAAGGTTGGCTGAACAAATACCCAGCCTACCTCATCTACTTGGTAGAGGCACCAAAGGAGATTCGGGAGGATGCAACCTTCTGCCCGGTGCCAAGAGTCAGAAGCTGGAAAGAGCATGGCAGGATTGCAGAAAAGAAGCCAAATTGGCTTAATTACCCCAGGATGCCAGGACCAAAGGCAGGAGAGAGAATAGGTAAAGCCTACATGGTGAAAACCCTAACGGGCACCATCAAGCTCTTTACTGGCTCTCCTGACCTTTCGTGTCAGATGCTCAAGAAAATTTGCAGGACTCTCTCAGCTTGCATTGAAGTGTTCGCGCCAGATAAAGCCACGACCTCGAGTCTACTATCGACGGCCGACACAGTGACTGATATGATGTATGATCTTTCATTGCAGCCTTCTCCAAAAGTGTTGCACCTCCTATACCAAAGGATTATGTTTTTGCCTAGCTTCCACATGCAAACATTCAAAGAAGCTATCTACACCGGCTTTTTCACCCACGAAAGTAAAATATTCGGCCCAACCTTGACCATCGGCAACCTACGATACGAATCACATTTGCAGATGCTCAAGACGACAGGACTTTATTGACCAATCATAAAAGTCATGTCAGGGACGACATGAACGGGGAGGGGGGGAGTGTTGACCAGCAGAGGATCACACCCACATTTTTGCTCACACTCATCATTTTGTAACCATTGATTGTAATAAATGTCTTTCCGACATTAATTTTGATTTGAGCCATTCATTAAGTAACGGGACTCAATTGAGTTTCCAGCTTGTAATTCCGAAGTAATTTCACTTGCTGATGTAATTAGTTAGAGATGTTCTCACCTCCAAGGCTGAGGTATATAAGCCAAAGTTTTTGTAACCTAAGGAGATTCAGATTATTAATCAAAGTGAGTTTTTGGAGCGCTGTGACTGTGTCTGAGAGAGAGAGAGAGAGAGAGAGAGAGAGAGAGAGAGAGAGAGAGAGAGAGAGAGAGAGAGAGAGAGAGAGTCTTATCTACTTGCTACGCGAGCTACGGAGCCGCCATTGGAGAAGCGACACCGCCATTGTGTTAGCAACGGCGAGAGCTATGCACAGATACCAAGAGTGCGCGCTATCGGCTTCTATGTGTGGTAAGTTCCTACGAGCTTCGGTGTGAGTTTTCTTCCAACTCGTGTGTCGGAATAGAGCGTGCAGCATATCTATAGAACCACAACGAGTAGAGCTACACATTAGTACCATCGGGGTCAAGTTTCGATCACATGTATTTTTCGGCCTGTCTTCATACGCGTTTACCGCACGGAGTGGTTATAGGTTGATTTTGCAGTTCAAGTCTTTAAGGTGTTGTTCTTACCTAGTGTATAGACTTCCCCTTGAGTTTGAGATCGATTCAATGATTCTAGATCCTGTTTCGTATAGCATTCGTTCGTAGTAAGGATTTCAGTCACTTGCGTATTTTAGAACTTAGATTTGATTTCCTTAGTAGTGATTGTCATTAGAAGGTCGAGTAGGTGATTTGACACCCACCTAGTTGTTTCCATGCGCCTGCAGGTCAAGCTTCGTCCTTGTCTGACAAATTCTGTTGTTGGTTGAGTTCTCGCTATTTAGCTTCTGCTAGCGGCGTAACCGCCTTAACAGTGTGCGAGCCTTGAAAGGCTACAAACACATAGCTAGAGAATCCTAGCAAGCTCAAAGAACAATGGTGTGTCACTCACCTCTCAATGCTTTTTTCGTGAAGGATCCTGTGCTGCGAAGAAGAAGGAGCTGTCGTTGATGCCACGCTCTACCGCCTTTTCGCCGTCGATGTCGCTGTAATGCTCGATCACTCTCTCTCTCTCTCTCTCTCTCTCTCTCTCTCTCTCTCTCTCTCTCTCTCTCTCTCTCTCTCTCTCTCTCTCTCTCTCTCTCTCTCTCTCTCTAGCATACACACATATATACACGAAGGAGAAGGAGACAGAGATGGAGCAAGAGCACTCCTTAGCTTACACCTCAGAGATTGAGGATTTTTAGGTCAAATGGACCTTTTATAAGAGTTTGGCCCGTTCACACATGGACGCCCACAGTGGCCGATCATTGCACAACTGTTGCAAAAATAAGGTCGGCGATCACCTACACACCTATTGCACTGACAAGCCCAGTTCTCGACTCTACCAAATAAATAATACGACGCCCATCGTAGGTGATAGGGTGTCCGTGAGGGTTAACACCATAGAGATGAGTTAGAACTTAGTGGTTGACACGTGGAGTGCAAGGGGCGTGATGCTACACCGCTCACTTCATAATGGCCTATAGGGTTACCAATTTTAGATTAGTCCTTGTTTGAAGGGGCCTTTTTACAGCTCTATCACATCTCACAAGAGACGGTCCCAAGACTAAAATGTCAATCCAAGGGAGCAAGTGACTCGACTAGGGCATGGAGGCACACCAAGAAGTTTCCAAGCTCTTGTTTGAACACAATACACTATGTGAAAACGATCTATGAACCCTCTAACTAAGAATTTTTTATTTCTACCTCTTCGATCCAATCACACATCCACATGCAAAACCAATAGCAAATCAACTCCAATCAACACAAAACTTGGCAGGAATATTCCTTACTAAGTCAAGAACACTTCTAGACTAGTAAACCTAAAATCTGCACATTGGCAAAAATTATTATTTTTTCCAACAGCAGCAGCAAAACTACAGGTCACCAAATTTGATGCCAGACAAACCTACTAGATGCTCCTAAGCACTAGGAATCATATGCAACTGACATATTCTCAAAATGAAACTTGGATAGTGAGATATATCACCTAGAAGGTCGTGGGAGTCGACACTCAAATCGTACGAAACACTTGCAATGTAGATATACCATGTTTGTTTTTTAGATCCAAAGGTGTTTACAAAACCCAGGGTGTGTTCTTGGTGTAAAGGGAGTGATCTCTCTGACTGTCTGAGCTCAATATTTCACTAACCAATTGTGGAATATACATAGACCCTTTATATAAAATGTGGATGTGATTTCATAAAGGGGAATCATGCAAGGATGGTAATGTTCTATGGTTTGACCACATCTTGTGGCTCATGATACTTAAGGTACAAGCCTTCTTCCTAGCTGACTCCATGAA